>NC_033797.1:1628545-1758101 GCF_001876935.1 Asparagus officinalis
TCGGAGGATGAGATCGCCGGAGCCCGTTCGCGCTCCTTCGGAACCTCCTCCATGGACAGAAGAGGAAAAGCCAACAAAGCTGGGGTTTTTATTTCCGAGCTCCTTAATTGGAGTGCATCCGGGTCTTACTGGGAGCAGACGGGTCGGATCTGAGCTGCGGCGTGCTCGCCGGCGAACTGAGACGAGCTAGAGTGGGTTTGCTTGTTGAATTTTTTTTTTATTTTTTTTATTTTTGATATAATATGCAACAACTCAAATAAAATCCCTTCAGATAGCAACTGCGAGCACAAGGAAATGGATTTGAGATTTAACTTGAGTTAATTAATTAGATTATATGATGATAATTTAACGTATTCAAAAGAGGAGCCTGCTTCTCTTCACTTCTCTTCTCTTCAGAACCATCCGCATGCATGCAGGTGCGTACTCATATTTAGAAATAAAATAATAGAAGTTATTTATGTGCAGATTGTTCTGATATGATTTATTCCCGTAGAATTTATGAGAATAATAGAAGCTATTTATGTGCCGATTGTTCTGATAGAATTTATTCTCACGAAGGGTGGGGTATATTTAAAATCTATCCTTGTGTATGAGACGACAAAATCAAATAGAAACGTAAACCAGGTCACTCTATAAGTCAAATGAGATTTGAATGCAAGTCCAAGGCGAATAAAATATATATTTAAAGATTCGACCGTTATACTAAAACTAAGTCAACCATATGTCAGTAGAGATATATATATATATATATAGACACACACGCACCGAAAGTTTAATATGTAAATACCAAACACATTAAATATAGAATCCTCTTATGAAATGTCAGCGGTTTGGGAGGTATGTGCGTGACAGTCACTCAACGTCACTAGGGGTTGAAACCTATTATCTTCTTGGGGCCAATTTCATAAAACCCCAAGACTTTGAGAGGTTTTGCAGATGACTTTGGTAAACTATTTTAAGTCCACCAAACAACATGATGGACTTTTGAGGGGTTCCGCACGTAACCCCCTTGACTTTCTTTTATTGCATAATAATGTACACACGTATTAATATTAATGAATCACTATAATATACTTTACTTAAAAACAAAATGTTACAATCCGCACCAAAGCCAATTTACTAAGAGCCTAATGTTTACTTAAAAACAAAATGTTTCAGCTATAATCTCGCAGCTTTCAGCTAGTTTTGCCAAACAGAGCCTAAGCTTGATCTATATTAGTTAGTCAAATCTTAAGCTTGGGCCACCGTTTTGGACGTGGTCAGAGTGAAGAAAAGTTTCTCGTTAAATACAGTGCTAATTTACTAGAATAAGCTTGATCTCTATATTAGTTAGTCAAATCTTGAATATACAGAAGCTAGGAATCAGTTAATTCATTTCTCATCAGTAGGAACCAATTGCATGCGCCAGAAACACATTAACGTCGGGTCTAGTTTAGCTAATCTGGTTAGATTAATTAGCTCTAGTTAAGAGAAAGTATCCGGCGAGGATAGCATATGGCGTTAAATTAATATACACATAAATGATGTTAACCGTTGGATCTGGCTACAAACATCTAAATCTAATGATCCAACAGCTAACATTATTTAGGCGCACATTTAATATCATGGATCTGGGTGCACTTGAACCCCGATTTCTCATTTCCTTTTTTACTAAAAAAGAATTCTATAGAAACCGTTCATAGTATTGAATATTATAGATCTCGATGTCCTTCATACCCCCCACGCCCATTATGCACAAAACATAATTAGAAACGATATTCTTGTATTTATGGTTGTGATTAAAAACGCTGATAGCTTATCAAAATAGTATAAAAAATGATAGAGGCACACCCTTAGGCACACCACCAACCACACTCCCCATCTTGCTACAGTGCAGCGACCCCACATGTGATTTTTTTAAAAAAAATCCCACATGTGATTTTTTTAAAAAAAATCACATGTAGGACCGTTGCACTGTAGTAAGAGGGAGGAGTGTGGTTGATGGTGTGCCTAAGGAGGTTCCTGTAGGGCCTCCCAAATAGTATTGCTTTAACTAACTAGGCACATTAAGAGGATGTGTACCGTACGTGAGCGTGGGAAGTGGGAAATTAGTGATGGGGACGAGAGCCTCGGTATAAAAAATACAACATTAATGCATCCACCTGTCCGCGCTCCGCAACGACTACGACTTCTTTGCTCTCAAAAGTTTTTGCCAAGTGTTAACTGAAACAAGTGGGTCTAGTTTGATTCGGGCGGTGGAAACGAAACTGATTAGTTCGGTGATTTACTCTGCCTTAATGGACTCCTATATATACTCAGAAGCACATTATAATTATACAAAGTTAGGGTTTTGCTCACCAACTATTTTAACTTTTTTTATCTGCTCAGCTAGTTTTGAATTCGTACTGGCACGTAATATATATGAAGTTTATTTTTAAAACGTGTATCTTCGTGTGCATCACTGATCAGCAAAGATTTTCAAAGCGAAATTGTATGATAGTGTCAGAACAAGTGCGCAATAAAAACGAAAGTAATCGCGAAGAACAAGTAAGAGGATAAACGATAAGCAATCGTAAATATAGAGATTTATATACGTGGTTCATCTAATTTGGACTAACGTCCCCGACAGAAGCGTTGGAGAAATTCCACTATCAAAAGATAAAAGAGAACAAAAATAAGGCAAAAGTCTAAACCATCAAACTCTCCTTCTTCAATCCTCACAATAAAACCCCTAAATCTAAATTCTCTCTATTCTAATATGGAGGAGACAAGAATAGATCAGGAAAGAGATATCCAAAACTTGATAAGAGCTGGAGATCAAAAGAAACACGAACGGCTGAGATTAGATCTGGAAATCCACCAAAATGCATCTTATACACAATCGATGGTTAAAAGCGATCAATGATTGATGTGGATCATGGTTCCATATAGTCCATCGATTGTCCAAA
The DNA here is from genome assembly GCF_001876935.1 of Asparagus officinalis. Taxonomy (NCBI): domain Eukaryota; kingdom Viridiplantae; phylum Streptophyta; class Magnoliopsida; order Asparagales; family Asparagaceae; genus Asparagus; species Asparagus officinalis. Next base: position 1,631,473 of record NC_033797.1, read on the forward strand.
TTTTAGTTTCTATTTTTCTCTGATTGTTCACCTACAAATCATTCTAATTTTAATTGCGCCAATGCCAATCACTTTACAATGAGAATCGTTTCCCATAAGGATAACTCTACCTTTAAATGATTTGTAGGTGGAAAATCAATTTCTATTAGAGCACATGTGATAAATACAACTGGAGTCTAAGATCTAATCATCCTTAGATCTACTTGAATTTGTAGTAAGGAGAATAAAACTATTAGAATCATCCTCGACAATGCTAACCTCCGCAGAGTCTTTTTTGACCTACTTTTTCTTCTTTTCTTTATTCTGAAGCTTCCAACACTCATTCATGACATGATCTTTCTTCTTGCAATAGTTTAGAATTTGCTCTTAGTCTTCGACTTTGATCTCGTCTTATTTTTATTGTTAGAACTATGCTTCATATTTTTACCTCGAACATGTAAGGTTTCGACTTTACCATCACTGGATCTGGTCAACTCCTTATCCATCAACTCTTTCGAGAATAAAGATGATTTCGCATCTTTGATCGAGATAGATTCTTTGACATATATTATAGTTTCCCTAAAGTGCTTGTAAGGGGGTGGCAGTGAACATAACAATAACAAAGCTTGATCTTCATCTTCTAACATTGCATCTTCTGTCATGCAGAGCATAAACAATCTTTGTTTTAAGAGCAGCTAGTTGGGGTTTTTTGTCATGTAAAGAGATTCCAATTTGAACCATAGGCCCACTACGGTCTTCTCATGCATGACTTCCCGAAGAACCTCGTTTGACAAATATAATTGGATTGAAGTTAATGCCTTTTCATCCATCTCGAACTTGTCAACATTTGTCATCGACGCCAGCAACTTATCTTTTCCCAATAAAGCCTTTTGTAATACTTGCTGAATAAGAATATCTAGCATCTTCTCTTGCCAAATGTTTACGTCGGAAATTGGTTTATTTATTGAACTCATTATAACTCGCTTATCGAATATAATGAGCTCTGAGAAACAAATCTTTTTATAAGACTTCTCCTTACAAACAAATAACTTTCTAGAAACATACACAGGAACGTTTATCGTTCGATGCTTGCGTGGGATCTTTGCATGTGCTAGGGGTACGTTAGCCCGTGGACGACAGAATCACAGATTCAAGTTGAATTGTGAAGAAGGCTTAAGGTCGATGTTTCTTTTTAGAAATAAAGATAGAAGTGAATATCTTAGCAAAGTAAGATAAAACACTCTTCTCAAGATCAAGTCAAAGCTTAGGTCTAGAGAAAACGCCGGAGGCTCTTGGATGTGCGTGAAATTGATGAAGACTCTCTCTCTCTCTTGTTCCAAATTCACCAAAGTGCTTAAATTTCTGCTCTATCTGCCTTGGTATGCCCCCCCACACCCCCCCCACCCTCATGCAGATAGGTGATAGGGGGTATTTATAACCCATAGCAACCATAACTGAAGGTTGAAGTCGAAAAGAAATAGTGTAGAAGGACTCCTATTTCCGAGATAGTCGCAATTGTCTCGGAATCATGGCTTACTTCTGGCATTTTTATAACCACTTCTACCACATTTAATTGTCATTATTCTTGCGGTTATGGGCGTGATTTTTACTTGCAACTGCTCCCTCACGTTTATGGATGATTCTCAGCAGTTATGAAGCCACATGGATCACACAAAACTCAAGAAACCGTCGTCAAGTCCACTCTAGTTTCTGAGACAGTCGCAAGTGTCTTAGAAACAATATATTGCCTTGTAGTTTCCGAAACAGTGGCATGTGTCTCGTACCTGTGAGACAGTTTATACTACCTTCGGTATTTTGCCTCTAACTCTCTCATCCAATCTCGAAATGAGGTGATTTAAGATGCGTTGGAAATATAGAGAAGAGATCTACAACTTCCCATAGGCGAGACACACATGGTGTGGACGAGACACACGTGGTGCTTCATCCTTTGTAGGCAAGAGACAACTTCTGGTTGAGTCGTTTCTTGGTTGTTTTGTCATTCCATTAACTCGTATGCTTCGCCGATTCGCTTCATGCACTTGTTAGTTTTCCTAAGGTATCAGATGATCCTCCTTGACTCAGATATTAACGTTCATCGTCTTTTCTCCATTTCGAGCTGTGTGCGAAAACCTATAGGCAATTTTTTATGTCTACACCAAAGACCAAAATTGATATCACGGTCGAACTTCTCAATCTTATATTTTGCAGACATCTTCTTTGCACAGAAAATAAATCACAACCGAAGCTCTGATACCAGATTGTTAGAATAAGCGCATAATAAAGCATAAATAATCTCGAAGAATAAGCACGAGAATAAACGACAAACAATTGTAAATACAGAGATTTACGTGGTTCACCCAATTTGGGCTACGTCCACGACAGAGACACAGACAAATTCCGCTATAGAAAGAGAATAGAGAAGAAAAACAAGGCAAAAGCCTAAACCCTCAAACTCTCATTCTTCAATCCTCACAATAAAACTCCTAAATCTAAAATCTCTCTCTTTTAATATATAATATAGGATACAATAATATATCAGGAAAGAAGTATCCAAAACTTGGTAGGAGTTGGAGATAAAAAAAACAAACGGCTAAAATTAAATCTAGAAATCTGCTTAAACACATCTAAACTAGCGATGGTTAAAAACGATTATCGATGGTTAATGTAGATCATCAATATAGTTCCATGTAGTCCATCGATTGTCCAAATTTTGATTTCTATTTTTCTCCAATTGTTCATTGTAACTCATCGATGATCGAAGTGATCATTGATGGTCTCACTTTGATCATCAATGATCCATTGGCTAAATTGCATAATCAGAGGTTTTTAAGGCATAAATTCAACAGATAGAAAGCTGGTGGATAGAACCCCAAGTTTCTTTATGTGTTTTTCTATAGTGTGCCCTTAGGGGGTAGGTTAAGAAGCATTAAATACTGACAAACTACTTCCACTATCATAGGATGACGCATATAAAATTAATGGTTTTTATTAAAATATATATAATTATTTCATGTAAATGATTAAAGTTATCAGATTGATTTTTTTTCCTGGACCCCTATTACCATTTTAGTAATTTTTTCCTTTGCTCTAGCATCATTTTGGTGTTTCTCTTGTAGGACAAGTGTGCAGTTAGGCCTAAAAGTGTGTCCGCAGCCAAAAAGACCCATGAGACCTCACGTAATGGCATGTGAGCATAGGCGTGGAGGGTATGAAATTACCTAACAGATAAATTTATTTTGGTAGTTAAGGTTAGTTGAAGCGTCTGAGAAGCACGTGCTCCTCTCCTTCTACCATTCAAACTTGAGGTAGAAAGTAGGGTTGGGGCTAAATTTAAAGTTCCCTCTCTTTTCAATTTTGTCTTCAAATTGCGAATCTTATCCAAAATCCTTGAATACACAACATGTCTTCTTCAAGTTTAAACTCAAACTCAAACAGGGGTGAATTGAATCGAATAAATTGTCATGGGTTTAACAGGCTAACAAGTATGGTAGTTAACTACATGTCCATGTTTGGTGGAAAATTTATAGTAAATAAAATAAAAGAAATTTAATTTGTATTCTCTCGATTTTAATTATAATTTGGATTCCTGATTACAAAAGAGAGGAGAATGATCTGGATTCTCCCCTTTGTTTAATTCTGGGTTCTTCACGGCAAAAGAGAGGAGAATGATCTGGATTCTCCCCTTTGTTTAATTCTGGGTTCTTCACGGTAGCGATGAGATGCCTCCCTCGAATGCTCGCGTCGAGTTTGCTTCTCATTGACGATCCGAACGTCTTGTTTCACTGGAACGGTATCTTCTCCTCACGATTTGACGTTGTGAAGGACTTGCGTGGAAAGTTTGAAACTCTGAACGAGTTGATAACTCAGAACGAGTTTAAACTCTTGTAAAAGAGTTGATTGATCTTAACCGTAATTGGTTAGACAAGCCAAGGACGAAGATAGCCCCAAGAATCTGTTGCCGAGAAGATGATCTGAAGAAGCCTATCTTTGGATCTCCAAAGTCCTCAAAGATCCAAAGATATCCCCCTCAAAAGCCAGCCAAGGATCTCTTTTTTTCTGCCAAAGAGAAGGATCCGAGCCCTGAACTAAACTGATTTTTTAGTTATTTATAGGGGATTAAGGGGTGTAACTGCCCCCCTTAATTCGCTTCTAAGTGGGGCTAATGGGATGTAACCGCCCCTTAAATCACTACTGAGTGGAGTTGTGATCCCTTCAGATCGTGGGAAACGGTTTTGAAACCGTTCAGCTCGTGTTTGAACGAGTCAAACACAAAATTAGCGTTCTGACGTGAATTCTGCGTTCAAACGCAGTGTCTGGAAGCTCGAACGCAGCGTCTGAAAGCTCGAACGCAGCGTCTGGAAGCTCGGACGTAGCGTTTGGAAGCTTATTTGTAGCAATTGGAAGCTGTGTTTGCATCGATTTGGATGTTGCGTTGGCAGCTTGTTAGAAGCTGCGTTGGCAGGATTTAAGAGCTGTGTTTGGCAGCGGATAAAAGCTGCGTTGACAGCTTTGGAGACTACGTTTGCGGCTGAACATGAGCTACGTTGGTAGCTGGGTTTGAGCTGGGTTGGAGCTGAATGTGAGCTACGTTTGCACTGCGTCGGCGGCTGTGAACGTGGTGCGTCTTGATGCTTGTCACGCCCCGCTTCCCAAAATACCAGGGAATCGAGACGCGAGCAAGCCCGCGACGTATTAAACTGAGAAGAGATAAGTGCTAGACCCCGTCTTCTCAATCTAATACGTTAAGCGTCAAGAAATACAAACGAAGTCACAGGTCCCCGATCACAATCAGCAAGAATATAATAAACAATACAGAATATGAAATAGACATATCATCAAAAGTAGATCATCCGAGACATAAAATACGGGTCAAACATACCCTTATACAAATCTGAACAAATGAATACTAAAGAGATAAAGCAAACTGAAAGAAATAACTAAGCTCGGTTCTTCTTCTGCTCTGTCCGCTAAGCACTCCTGCTGAGAATCCTCTGGCTCCTGATGATCTCCCAGCTAAACATGTTCTTCCTCTAAGTCTGACGTACACCAGAGAAAACAGGTGTACGTCAGGTGCATGGCGCACGACAAGACCCGACCCCACAAAACAAAAAGAGCGAACAAAAACCCAATGCGAAAACGAAATAACAATAGAAATGATAAAGAAACATGCAACGGAAATCCAATAAAATCAATCAAGTAACAAGACGATCATGCAACTAGAGATCAGAAATCATCCAAGTCACAAGGTTATACAATAGATGGAATTAATACTTAAAAATCTACAACAAGAGACGTAGTACATCGAGCGAAATAATCCAAACAAGGAAAGCCTCATGTATATACCATATGTCTCAAATTGTAGATAATTAAATATTGACCCCGATCTATGTATGAAAATAAAACAACTAGACATCCTATCACAACTCACTGGTCACTATCTCACACAGAGTCAAAGTTCACATTATCGGATATCTGGATAACAACCACATCTCACTAGTACCTCAGACCCGCCCCAGTGCGAAACGATTCACTGGTGCGTGCCTGGAAATAATCAATAATCACAATATCACCGTTCCTCAGACTCACCCCAGTGCGAAACGATTCACTGGTGCGAGCCTGGAAATAATCAACAATCACAATATCACATCACCTCAGACCCACCCCAGTGCGAAACGATTCACTGGTGCGAGCCTGGAAATAAACAATAACATATCCGATAACACGAACCAAGACTTTCCCATCCCAAGTCCAAGTTAACAACTCATATCTCACGGGTCACTACGGTAAAGCCATACTCGCGATTCTCAACTATAACAGGATATAAATGCAATGAATACTATGTAACAGTGTCATGAATCATGAACATGAAACGTGAATAACTACTTATAATAGTGCAAGATGGAACTACAACTATCAAATAATTATACATGAAAACTCGCAATTTCCAATCGTCATGATCACAAATTTATTAATTCCAAAAATAATCTTTTCCAAAAAATAGATTCCTTTAAAAGTAATCCCTTTTCCAAAAAATTTTCTTTAAAATTTTTTTACATTATAATTATTCAAAACTAACCCATTTTCCAAAATAAATTCTTTCAACTCATTTATTATTATAAAAATTCAAATTAAACCTTTTTTCCAAAATAAACTCTTTTAAAAAAATTATTTCTCATAATAATAATTCTAATTAATCTAGAAAAAATATTAATTTATCATTTGAAATCATTTAATGTCATCATCAACAGTCCCACGCAGATAATCGCAATATACTAGTTATAGCTAATCATATTACAGCACAAATAATTCGCAATAGATCCAGAAATTGAATTAACGAGTCAAAGGGGAGCGGGATCTTGCCTCGGGGTTCGTCGAACGAATCGACGCACTTTACAAGCCACATCAGCATATGAAATCACTTTACATTATTTTCACGACTACAAACAAACAATTGAATGTGATGAAAGCTGACATTGGGGCCCACTTTTTTACACTTTCCATCCTTTTACATGGTAAAAACATACAACCAAACAGCCCACAATTTTACTTTCCGAGCAAAGTGTAGCAGGAAAATAAATATTTTTTAAACGTACGTCGGGCCCCAAGTTGCTTCTAATATGGGTCCAACTATATCCACTCCCAAACAGTAACTTTGGGTGGTGGATGGACGAAATTGCCCTTTATTGTTAATTAAGCTTACATCGACCATTAAAAGCTTCTCATTAAGGTTCATTAATTCGGTTCATTAATTCTGAGTCCACAATCCTTTTTGTTTAATTGACCTTGTTTTTTTATTAATTGTTTTTTATATTAATTCCGTGTTAGACTAATTCCGTACTGTTTTTTCAGCGATATTAAGGTCATGGAGACTAATTCCGTGTTAGACTAATAAAATAACAAGGTCAATTTAACTGTTTCAAAAAAACAAGGTGTTGGACAAAAATAGAGACTTCTCATTAAGGTCATGGAGACTAATTCCGTGTTAGACTAATAAAAAAACAATTAAATTTGTTTTCAGCGATATTAATAAAAAAACAGTCCGGTGGGTTATAAATTTTTTTATTTTGTTTTATTAACTAATTCCATTTTAATTGTGTATTTAAAATCCGTGTTAGACTATAATCTGTGTCGGTTTATAATCCGTGGGTCATAAATTTTTTAGTCACGTAAATCTCACAAGGCTTACCTATTTGTTGTGTAGCTTCCGAAGTGAAAATAATGGTCGATGTAAGCTGACAGGATTTTTTGGGAATGCGGACTAATCCATGTGTCAATGCAGTAGTTCAACAATGCTCCCCAATTCGAGTAATGTGCTGCCAGACGTCCCCATCTATCATTAAAGTCATCTATGGTCGGTGCACTTATCGCCCAATTCCAACGAAATTTAAATCCTTCTGCCGCCTCTTTTAAAAAACCAGGTTGCTGCAGTGCTCGTTGTAGCACGCATTGCTCAATGTGACGGCGACACAAATGATGCCTGGATTCCGGGAAAACATACTCGACAGCATGCATCAAGGCGTAATCTCGGTCTGTTACAATGACATTAGGTGTCACTTGGCTAACGCACAAAGTACGGATAAACTGTAACACAAACCTGCAAAATAATATAACATTAATAATTTTAAATTTAAACGTAGGACAAAATAACTGTACTAAATAATTGTCAATTGTAATTTATAACAACAAATTAACATAATAACAATATTAATGACAATACTACAATAACAATGTTAATAACAATAATAATACTATAATAAGTCCTAATTAAACAATATAATAATTTTCATAACAGTAACAACTCCTAATAATACTATAATAAGTTCTAATTAAACAATATAACAATAAAAAAATAACAATATAATAATGTTCATAAAAATAATAACTCCTAATTAAACAATACTAATAACGTTCCAATAAAAATAATAACTCCTAATTCAACAATTCTAATAATGTTCATAAAAATAATAACTCCTCCTAATTCAACAATTCTAATAATGTTCATAAAAATAATAACTCCTCCTAATTCAACAATTCTAATAATGTTCATAAAAATAATAACTCCTCCTAATTCAACAATTCTAATAATGTTCATAAAAATAATAACTCCTCCTAATTAAACAATTCTAATAATGTTCATAAAAATAATAACTCCTCCTAATTAAACAATTCTAATAATGTTCATAAAAATAATAACTCCTAATTAAACAATACTAATAATGTTCATAACAATATTAACTCCTCCTAAATATTCAATTTAACATTATTCATAACATTGACAAACAATTGTACTAAATAATGTTAATTAACAATTTTAAATTTAAACATATGACAAAAATTAAAATTCATTAAGACACAAACCTGTAGTTTTCTTGTCTCTCATTTCGCATGAATGCGTAGGCGATAGTGAACGTTTTGTCCGTACTTGTTGCACCGACCACTTCTAGTAGAGGCATGTCATACTCATTGGTGTTGTACGTACAATCAATCATCATGACTTCCGGATATGCATTCACCATCACAAAAGAAGCCGGGTGGCAGAAAACAATATCTCCAAGTTCGGAAGATTCATCAGCAGTCCGAACGTCGTACATGTAGTTCAATTGCCTGAGTAAATGGATGAAATTATTCATCGGGGTCCGACCTTCTCTTTTCTGGGCACGCACCTTACTGACAGCATTGTAAACTTGTTTCTGACACGATTTGTTCTCCGGATCAGCCCTTTTCATGGACGCCAACATATTACTCGGGCTTAAATTAAAATTCTCTTGCTCCCTAATAACTTCAAGTTGAATAGGGGATATTTTACCTAAACGAGATCCCACAGCATGAGACGGGAACGGATGGTTGTGTCTCCCCTCCCGGACTTCAAAGTACCAGCGCCCTCCAGGGTACTCCATTCCGTCCAACCAAAATGGACAATTATTTTTTGTCGTTTTAGTGGACCTAGTTCCAGTAACCTTTTTTGGTCTGTATCCGCCACCTTGGCTACATAAATATCGAACTTTGGGCCGTCGGCCGTCTTTTCCCTTCGAATCACGAATTGCCAAAGTAACGTTCCTCAAGCCAGCAACATATCTTACATGAGCATCCATGTCCTCTCTACTAGCAAAACCTCCTTCCGGATTACCGAAATCGGTTGAAATGTCTTCAAACTCTACATATGAACTATGATCCTGGAATGGATCACTTTGTGTTTCGTCGATGACGAATTCAACTTCATCTAGATTTATGGAGTTGTAATCTCCAGAATTCATATTGTTTGTGATTGTAATTGTAAGTGATTGAGTTGTGAGTGTGATTTGAAAAACTTAAACTGTTGGCCTTTTTATAGGTAAAAATCTAAGGGGTCAAAATCAATTTTGACATTTTGAGTGCTCAAATCAAATTAGTAAAAAATTCTGAGTGGTGTAATTTATTTTTGAAAAAAACGATTTTATGTAATTTGTGTAAATTGTATTGAAAATGAAAATTGTTATAAAAATTTGAAATCGGAATTCGAAGCCAACCGGACACCATAAAATCGATTTGACCACATTTTCACCATATTTTCACCAATTTTTCTACCGTTTTCACCACCGGAAAATTTTATGCACACACAAAATTACATTAATTGTTGAAAATGTGGTGCATAAAAATCCCCGTAGTATTAATCTATGAGGAAAATTTATGCACCACATTTTCATGCACACACAAAATTACATTAATTTAATGCACACACAAAATTTATTAGAAAATCAATTGTTGAAAATTTGGCGAAATACATCAATTGTTGAAAATGTGGTGCATAAATTTTCTTGCCAACATTAAATTAGTGTGTTCAAAGTATCTGGTTTCGAAAATTATTATATTGTTCAAAGTATCCGGTTTTCGAAAATTATTAAATTGGTGCATAAATTTTCTTGCCAACATTAAATGGCAAGAATACAATGCCAATCCGGTACCACATTTAATCAATAGTCCACATTAAATGTACAAATTTTTTGAAGCCAACCGGATACTTTGAACACACCAATTTAATGCTCACACAAAAGTAAAAATTTATTGCACACACAAAAGGGCATTTTCGGCAATCCCACTCCCAAAGTTACTGTTTGGGAGTGGATATAGCAAACGTGGGTTGCTTCGTTGGTTTCTTGGGGAATGGGAGATGAGAGAGAAATGAGCTGGAGAGTTGTAGTGGTAGTGGGTTTCTTGGGTTTTAAAAGAGGAGAGAGAGTGAAGAAAATATAATAAAGAAGTGAGTGATTGAGTGATTGGTTGAGTGTGAGAGATTTTGTTGGATTAGAGAGAGAGTGTCAGAGAGAGAGAGTTTGATTGAGTGTGGGATTGGAGAGAGAGAAGAACGGCGGAGAATTTAATGAGAGAGATTGTGCGGGATAGGGTGGTTGGGAGGACGTGGGTTGAGGGCTGAGGGAAAACATGAGGCGGAGGGATATACAGAGTGAACACCGGTGGGAGGAAAAAACACGGGGAAAAAAAATACCCTTTTACATAGTTTAAAAAATATCATAAAATTTATTTAAAATAAATATTAAAATTTATGGTCAAAATAATAATAACAATAACAATGATGAATAACTAACTATTTATTTACAATTTTCACCAAAACAATTAAATTTATAATTAGTAAAAATATTAAAATAACATAATACCGTATTTTTAAACCGTAGAAAATTCTAGAGAAATTGAGAAAAATACAAAAACTCTTTTAGAAAAATAATATTTAATATTTAAATACCAGAGAATTATTTAAACCCGTATTAGAAATTTACGGTCATTACAATGCTAGTGCGCGGGGAGGACTTCCGTGTCTTGGTTTGAAGAGACCGTCGATTTGTAGTCTCTTTCTGTCAAAGCGTTGCAAAGATCGTCATTTTGTAATCTTTGCTTTAGCTCTTTGATATGTGAGAGTCGTCAGATTATAACTCCCGATGTTGATTGTGAAGACTGTTGATTAGAGCTTTCATCAGTTATTGTGAAGATCGTCAGATTGGAATCTTCATCGATCTACGTGAAAGTTTTGAAATTATAATCTTCTGGAAGCCGTCGAATTGTAACTTTCATCATCGGTGTTTGATGAGAATCATCTATCTGTAGTGATTTTTAGACAGCCTACAGTCCAATATATATTATTCCTAATTAATCTAATCTTAGACACATCGGCTACTTAATAAGGTTATTTTGAGGCACGTGACCTCACGTGATAATTCTAGCAACTAATTTTTGCTGCTGGGGTAAAAAAAAAATACCAAAGTGACAATAAGGATCATGAAAATACCACTCTGATAATAGAAATGTTAGGGGCACACCCCCAACCACAATCTCAACCACAACTCCTCTCCCTCTATAGTGCATTGGGCTCCACATCAATTTTTTTTTAAAAATTTGATATGGGACCAAATGCACTATAGAGGGAGAGGAGGTGTGGTGGAGGATGTGGTTGGGGGTGTGCCCCTAGCACCACTCCTCTGATAATTTAGTCTTGTTTATTCATTAACGAATAGAATGAAACAAATTGCTGAATCAATGATATGACCCACTTTCTTGGGTCATTTGCTAATGATTGATGGCCTTGACATTGTACGTGCTTATTTTATTTGTTTGTACTAGTTTTTTTGTCGTAACCAAGCTGTTCAGAACATGGATGACATGTTGTTAAAAGGGAAACGCTACCAGCACAATCTCGGACATACCTCCGGCCACACCCTCCTCTAGCTACAGTGCAGGAGGGCTCACTTGAGATTTTTTTAAAAATCTCAAGTGGGCCCCCCTGCACTGTAGATAGGGGGTGTGGTCGGAGGTGTGCCTGAGGGTGTCCGATGATGTGTCTCTATCATTTCTCTTGTTAAAATTAGCCAACGATTTTGTTACTTAAAATATTATATTATATTATATTGAAATTGTAATGATAATTGTACATAAGGGTATACTAATTTTATACTACTACAAGTAAAAAACTAAGATTATTTTTGGTAAATTATAAAAGAAAATTTATAATACTTTTAAATATTAAGGGACCTCTTTTGCTATCTTTATAATCGTGATAACTATTTAATTTATATGCAGCCAAAAAAAAATAAGGGACAACAGTGCACTCAATTGTTTGGTGCATGCGCGTGACTCTCTATTTGATCTTTATCTCCTCTGTTCAATTAAACTTCTCCTGGGTACAAAACAACTTAATTTGTTGTAAGATAATCGAGAGAGAGAGAGAGAGAGAGGGAGATGTGCATCAATATTGGTGCAGAGCTAGTTTGACAAGTGTTAGCTTGAAGCAAGAAGGTGCAGTTAATTTGAGCGGTGGACCTTTTAACAGTTTTCTTGGGGAATAGGTTCTCCTAAAGTTTTGCGGATGGGAGCGAACATGGCGTGCCGCATCAAATGTACGATTTCTTCAAAGTCCCAACTAATTCTCTGACTAAATTAATAACAAGAAGACAAAAATAAGTCATCACTAGGAAAAAACGTAAATTAGGTAGTCTCATTTAAGTGAACAGAAACTATTATCTATCTAATTTTTTTATCCGTTGATTAATTTTATTGTTAAGATTCAAGATATGCTATTTTCTTAGAGTACTTGAACTTCAACATGCGTCCTTAATAAGCGTGAAATCTGAAAACAGATAAAGATAAAAACTCAGATGGACAAGGGGACCATGTATACGTACATGAAACATAGTTCATGGTTTTTTCATCCATCATCACTTGGTTTATTTGAAAATCTAGTTGTAATTTTTAGAAAACTAAACGTAATTTTTAGTTCACATCCAAACATCGTAATTTTTGGAAAACTGGACGTAAACCCTACTTTTGACACTTCCTACCGCTTTACCTTGCGAAAACGTGCATCCAAACAGCCCCCAAGTGGATCGAAAGACATTTTGCCGCTTTCTTTCAAAAACTCTCTACCCAGTGATTTCAGTACGTAGTATAGACGGTATAGATTTGATGTACGATGTTAGGTGTTGTCGGGACACTGGATACTTTCTCCAATTAAATCTCCAAGTTGTTGGGAGAAAAAGTTGATCATTAGTAACGAGAAGGGGATGAGGTTGCGCTTGTGAGCACTACCCCCATCAACTTCATGTGTGGGTGGGGGCGGGTCACATCGATCGTCACAATAAACCCAAGGGGAGCATCTCTTGATAGAAACAAATTAATTATTTCTACCAAACTTCTCGGTATGTGTGAGCGTTAATTAATAATTTAATTATATCAAATTAAGCATCTCCCTGTGTCTGTGTGACCGGTATCATGCGCAGGCGATGACTAGCCCAACCACTGTAAACAACAGTAAATCAGAAGCGTTCATGTTCACGGGTGATATAAAAAATAGGCTTAGAAGATGAAGAAATAAAAGGTATTTCACCCATTTTTATATATATATATATATTTTTTTTTTACAAATCAATACCTTTTGGTTGTTGTTATGGATATATTTCTGACAATTAAGAGAGGTTAATAGAATGCTATTTTTTTTACAACTTATGGCATTAAAGTTTCAGTTTCTTATAACTTAGAGGGTTAAAATACTACTTTTACAATTTAAAATATTAGTCTAAAAGGGTCCGTTCGGTTGGCAAAAAAACATGGAAATTAAAGATAATGAAATATATTTCCTATAATTAGGTTGATTTCTTGTGTTTGATTCACTTCTTAAAAGTAAAAAGGAGATGATGTGAGATGAGTTGTCACCGTATTATTGGATGATGTGAGTAATTTTTAAATAAAGAAATTATAAAAAATGTTTTGAGGTTGTTTGGTGGGCTAAAAAAAGGAAATGAATTATAAGAAATATATTTCCTTGTTTAGGTTCTTTTCTTGTGTTTGGTTCATTCTTAAAACTACGAAAATAGATGAGATGAGATGAGTTGTCATTATATTATTGGATGATGTGACACGTGCTTAAGAAAATCAATTTTCTTATTTTTTTTAGGAAATGGATGGAAATAAAATGTTAATGAGATGAGACGAGTTGTCATCATATTATTAGATGATATGGGTGATTTTTAAAGATGAGATAAAATAAGATGAGATGAGTTGGATGCTGTGACCAATTTCTTGTGTTTGGTTTATTTTTAAAAGAAAGAAAAGAGATGAGATAAGATAAGTTGTTGGATGAAAATAATATTTTATTAGATATTGTGGGTGATTTTTAGAAATGGAAATGGATGAAAATAATACTTTAATAGTTTCCATGTACCAATTTCCTTTTCTTGGTTTTTAGAAAACCAACCAAACGGACCCTAAACGTGGTGACACAATTGATAGAATTAGTTGTTATTTGTTATTATCAGTTTGTTTAATTAGTCGTTATTTGTTATTATCAGTTTGTTTACTGTTTTGATTCGTATCACCACATTATAGGGTTGTTAGATGTGGTTAGCTATTTACTTTCTTAGTTATTTTGTACTGGCTATATATAGCCTTCGTTTGCTATCAATCAATAAAACCCTTCCAGTATTCCTTTGAATCAATTCTTGAGTTCTAACAATTGGTATCAGAGCACTGTAAAGGGCCTGATTGTGTGAAAGGGACGTCACCAGCGGCTGAGACACAAAGGAAGATAGTGGAGGAAGCCAAGCTCAAAGATTTGAAGGTCAAAAACTATCTGTTCCAGGCAATTGATAGAGAAATTCTGGAGACAATTCTCGACAAAGGGACGTCGAAGGCAATCTGGAATTCAATGAAGCAGAAGTATCAAGGATCCACTAAGGTGAAAAGAGCTCAACTTCAGGTTTTGAGAAGAGAGTTTGAGCTACTCACCATGAAAGAAGGAGAGAAGATAGACAGCTACCTGGGGCGAACCTTGTCTACAGTGAACAAAATGAAGACAAATGGCGAGACAATAGAGCAGAGTACAGTGGTCAGCAAGGTACTGAGATCTTTGACTTCCAAATTCAATTATGTTATCTGCTCAATAGAGGAGTAAAATGATTTAAGCACCTTGAGCATTGATGAATTGCACGGGAGTCTGTTGGTTCAAGAACAGAGGGTGCAGGGCCACCATGAAGAGGAACATGTGTTGAAAGTGGCTCAGGAAGACAGAACAGGTAGAGGTCGAGGTCGAGGCGCACTCAGAGGAGGACGTGGCCGAGGAAGAGGAAGACAGTTTCCAAACAAAGCAACCATTGAGTGCTTCAAATGCCATAAGTTGGGACATTTTCAATATGAATGTCCTGACTGGGAAAAGAAAGCAAATTATGCAGAATTAGAAGAAGAAGAGGAGCTCTTGCTGATGTCGTATGTAGAACATCATCGAGCAAAGAGGGACGAGGTGTGGTTCCTCGATTCAGGATGCAGTAATCACATGACCGGGAACAAAGAATGGTTCCTGGATCTGGAAGAAGATTTCAGTCGAACAGTGAAGCTTGGGAATGACACAACAATGGCGGTGATTGCAAAAGGAAGCATAAGAGTGGAAGTGAATGGCATAACCGAGGTGATTTCTGATGTTTACTATATTCATGAGCTTAAAAACAATTTATTAAGCTTAGGACAGCTTCAAGAGAAGGGATTAGCTATTTTGATTCAAAATGGAGCCTGCAAAGTTTTTCATCCTAAGAGAGGATTGATCATGCAAACTAACATGAGTGGGGACAGAATGTTCTTTGTGTTAGCCTCCATGACAACAAAGAGTTCTATGTGCTTAAAGACTGAAGGTGTGTCTGACAAAGAAGCTCACATATGGCACTGCCGCTTCGGGCACTTGAACCACAAGGGATTGAGAATGCTATGTGTCAACAAAATGGTAACTGGGTTACCATCTTTAAAGCCTCCAGAGAAGATATGCACCACGTGCTTGACTGGCAAGCAGCACAGAGAGCCTATACCCAAGAAAAGCTTATGGAGGGCATCAAAACAACTTCAGCTAATCCATTCAGATATATGTGGTCCCATCACGCCAACTTCTAGCAGCAACAAGAGGTACATCTTAAGTTTTATCGATGACTTTACTCGTAAAACTTGGGTTTATTTCTTGCATGATAAATCAGAAGCTTTTGTCACATTCAGAAACTTCAAGGCCTGTGTTGAGAAGGAGACAGGGGCATACATAACCTGTTTAAGGACAGATAGGGGTGGTGAGTTCAACTCAAATGAGTTTGAAGAATTCTGTTGATCACATGGCATCAGTAGACAGTTGACAGCAGCCTATACCCCTCAGCAGAACGGGGTTTCCGAGAGGAAGAACAGGACAATCATGAATGCAATCCGATCCATGCTAAGTGAGAAAAAGGTTCCCAAAACCTTCTGGCCTGATGCTGTAAGATGGTGTGTGCACATTCAAAATCGATGTCCAACAACAGCAGTTCAAAATACAACCCCAGAAGAGGCATGGAGTGGTAAGAAACCAGTGGTGGAGTATTTTCGAATTTTTGGTTGTGTAGCACATGTCCATGTACCGGATCAAAAAAGGAGCAAGTTGGATGATAAGAGCAAAAAATGTGTCTTTCTAGGAGTCAGCGAAGAATCAAAAGCATGGAGATTATGTGATCCAGTCTCAAAGAAAATTATCATCAGCAGGGATGTAATTTTTGAAGAAGAAGAAAGTTGGGACTGGGACAGAACAGACGATGAAATCAAGGGAGACATACTAGAATGGGGTGATGAAGATGAAAGTGATGATCAGATTGAGGAAGAAAATGATGAGATACCCTCAAGCAGCAACTCAAGCAGTAGTCCAATGGAGACGCCTTCAAATGAGCCAAATTCTGATCAAGATTCGAGTACACCTGAGGGGCTTGATGTAGCTGGAGAATTAGCTGAAGGGAGGGGAGCACGAGAAAGAAGAGCACCAGGTTGGATGGCAGACTGTGAAACAGGGGCAGGAATTTCAGAGGAAGAGAACCTCAATGTGATGATGGTGGTAACTGATCCAGTTACATTTGGAGAAGCAAATGAAAGCAAGAAATGGAGGGAAGCAATGTCAGCAGAAATCGAAGCCATAGAAAAGAATCAAACCTGTGAGCTTACAACGTTGCCTAAAGGAGTCAAGCCTATTGGAGTTAAATGGGTGTTCAAGACTAAGCGTAATGAAGTTGGAGAAATAGAGAAATTCAAAGCAAGGTTGGTGGCAAAAGGGTATGCACAACGTCATGGAGTAGATTATACTGAAGTATTTGCTCCAGTAGCAAGGCTCGACACCATCCGTGTGATACTTTCAATGGCTGCTCAGTTCAGTTGGGAGGTCTTTCAACTCAATGTGAAGAGTGCCTTTCTTCACGGGGAACTCAAGGAGGAAGTGTTTGTGCAGCAACCTGAGGGATTTGTTAAAAGGGGAGAAGAAGAGAAAGTCTATAAGCTGAAGAGAGCACTCTACGGATTGAAACAGGCACCACGAGCCTGGTACAGCAGAATTGAGGCCTATTTTCTTCATGAAGGATTTGAAAGATGTCCCAGTGAGCACACCTTGTTCACCAAGACAAAAGGAGGTAAAATTTTGGTAGTCAGTCTATATGTTGATGATTTGATTTTTACTGGGAATGATAGAAGCATGTGTGATGAGTTTAAAGCTTCAATGATGTCAGAATTTGACATGTCTGATTTGGGGAAAATGAAATATTTCCTGGGGATAGAAGTTAAACAGTGTGCAGATGGAATCTTCATATGCCAGAAAAGGTATGCACGAGAAGTATTAGCAAGGTTTGGCATGGAAAATAGCAATGCAGTAAAGAATCCAATAGTGCCAGGTACTAAGTTGTGCAAAGATGAGAATGGAGTTAGAGTTGATGAAACTCTATTCAAACAAGTGGTTGGCAGTCTCATGTATTTGACTGCAACTAGGCCTGACTTAATGTATGGTGTTAGCTTAATAAGCAGGTTTATGTCAAGTCCTACTATGGCACATTGGCTCGCAACAAAGAGAATTTTGAGGTACCTAAAGGGTACAACAGATCATGGAATTCTCTACAAGAAAAGGGAGAGCAGCTTGAAACTTTTGGCATTTACGGACAGTGATTATGCTGGAGACTTGGATGATCAAAAAAGTACATCTGGATCTGTATTTATGTTGGGAGCTGGAGCTGTTTCGTGGTCATCAAAGAAACAACCTGTTGTTGCTCTCTCTACTACGGAGGCACAGTATATAGCTGCAGCGGTGTGTAGCTGTCAGTGTGTTTGGCTCAGAAGGATCTTGGAGAAGCTTGGAATTGAAGAGAAGACGAGTACAATGATTATGTGTGATAACAGCTCTACCATACAGTTATCAAAGAATCCGGTGTTCCATGGCAAGAGCAAGCATATTGATGTACGATTTCACTTTCTTAGAGACCTGGTGAATGATGGAGTCATCAAACTAAGCTACTGTAACACTCAGGAACAAATTGCAGATATTATGACGAAGCCATTGAAGTTAGAGCAGTTTGAGAAGCTTCGCAACATGCTGGGAGTGACTGAAGTTACAGAAGAAAGCTAAGATGCATTAGTTTAAGGGAGGGAATGATAGAATTAGTTGTTATTTGTTATTATCAGTTTGTTTAATTAGTCGTTATTTGTTATTATCAGTTTGTTTACTGTTTTGATTCGTATCACCACATTATAGGGTTGTTAGATGTGGTTAGCTATTTACTTTCTTAGTTATTTTGTACTGGCTATATATAGCCTTCGTTTGCTATCAATAAATGAATCCCTTCCAGTATTCCTTTGAATCAATTCTTGAGTTCTAACATCATCATGTAGTTATGCAAAATGAAAAAATAAAATAAAACAAATAAATTATCAACATGGGATTCAAACCCATGACCTCAAGCCAAAAAGCCAAATGCCTCAATCAAGTGTGCTAGTAAGTATTCATTAATATTTATCAAATATTTATTTAATTAATCAAATTGAATTTGAACACTTCTACCTATTCAACACAGATTCGACGACAGCGCAAATAGAATTCCAATTTGAATTTGAATGTAAAGATAATCAATCAGATTCGATTTGTTTTCAACCCTACTTTTTAGAAAAGAGCGATGAACCTTAAAGGCTCTTTAGATTATGTTCTCTCTGGATGTACTGTTGTTGTGACGCCAAACGTTGGCGATGGGTTATTGTTCTGTCGCCAATGCTTTGTCTCTCATCTCTGATGACCCATCGCCAATAGTGACTTTTTTACGAGAGAATTCTGGAACATGTATAAATACATGCTGATTGGTTTTGTTTTTTTAATATGATTTGTATTGATAGTATAATTAGTTTTCTAGTATGGACTATGAATTTATTTGTGAGTGTATAATAATATATTCATAAATGTCTTATATTTATTATTATTTTTACAATACAGAAAAAAATTATTTGACTGGCGTAACATAAAGAATTTGTATGTTTGATTTTTTTTTAAATCTTTATATGCCGCAATATCATCCTTTATCCTATATTTATATATGTTCATGATTTCGTTGGCATAGATAAGTTCTGTAACACTTGAGCAATTCGTAGAGTTGTGCTTAAGCCCAATGGCCCATAAACTGCATCGAGTCTTGAAGCCCAACAACAAAATGGCGTTTCAGAATTAACATCTCCTTAAAAGGCTGAAGCCCACCTGTTATACCCGCAACGCCTCTGCTTCTCTGCTCTCTTAATAAATGATGATCAACTGTAGGGACTGTTTGTCCGTACGCAGCCCCTCTCAAGTAATTAACAGCAGTTGACATTAATACACACGTGCTATTAAGGGTAAATGCCTTTTTATGCTGCTTTTTTTTTCCTTCTTCTAATTTATGATGGTTATCTACAGAACTCACAAAGTTTATGGGGGGTGCTCTACAATTCCAAAAGGCTTACGGGGGTTTACTGCAAAAATATGAAAGTTCATGGGAGTTTAGTGTAATTTACCTAAGAGTTCATGGTGTTTTCTGCAAAAGTTATCGGGTGTTTAGTGTAATTTTGAAAGGTTATGGGGGGTTCCACATGAAAACACTAAAAAAGGTCATGGGGGTTCGTGTAATTTACCTACTTCTAGCTATCAAGAGGAAGCTACTTAATAGATGACTTCAAAAAAGATACCGATTTATAGAAGAAACCAGCCTGTGATAATCTTTACGTATTTGTAATATCAGGGTGTGTTTAGCAAGTTTAAAAAGTAGAACAATTTTTCAAAACGGACTGATTTTTTTTTTTTTTTTTCAAAACCGACTGTTTTTTTTTTATTTATCAAAATCGACCCGGTTTTGTGATTAGGCTGCTAATCACTATCCTAAATAGTCGGGGTTGGCAACCCCGACTATTTAGGAGGGTGTTAAACCCTAATTAAAGGGTGATTAGCAGGTTAATCACTATCCTAAATAGTCGGGGTTGCCAACCCCGACTATTTAGGATAGTGATTAGCCTGCTAATCACAAAACCGGGTCGATTTTGATAAATAAAAAAAAAAACAGTCGGTTTTGAAAAAAAAAAAAAAATTCAGTCGGTTTTGAAAAATTGTTCTTAAAAAGTAATATAGACTTTATTGAGACCGCTTTGCCTAGGAATAACTTAAAACTTAGTTCGGCTAATTTGTAGACTACTTTATTGAACTAGTTTTGTTAAACAAGACTTCAGTGAACCAGTTATAGATGACTTTGTTAAGCTAGACAAGACTTTATTGAACTAGTTCCAACTAAAACCTAGTTTGGCTAATTTGTAGACTAGACTCTATTTGAAACGGCTCTCTTATGAACCAACCAAGTGGGAGTTACTTTATTTTTAGCCTAGTTATTAAGCAACAGTGGACCTCAAAAGAACTTTTCCCCCCAAACTTTTTCATTTGCCTAACAAGAGCTAAGCGCATAGAGTCATATTGTCTCCACTAAAACTGGTATTATACCTCAAAAGAAGAAAGAAAATAAAGATGCATGCATTAGATTGAGGAATGCCCATGGCTAGCTAACAAGAACATCCTGGAATGAGAGCTCCATGTGACATATCAATACAGAAATTAAATTAGCATGCAGCATTACGACGACTACGCGAAACAAAAACCCTGCAGTGTGATCTAACGTCAAGATTCCCTGGAACCAGCAATATTGAGCACATCCTCAGCACATTAAGATTTGCCATGCTTAGGTTTTCATTGATTTTGCAGACGAAAAAAATCTTACAGAAACATGTTTAGTTCTCAACCGCGTAACAAAAATCTTACAAAAACATGTTCAGGTCCTCGATGGCGTAAAGGAACTTCATATCAAATGGCATTACCTTGAAAACAAAAGAGCATAAAATAGAAGCAACCTCACTTAAAATTCACCGTTACAAATATTGCTCAGACGTTCAAACTACAAAATAGCATGTTGCCTTCACCACATCATCATGGTGACAAGCAAGAATAATAATGACAATACCCAATGGAAACATAAAAAACAAGGAAAAAGGATGGAGGCCTAGACTTGCTTTGATGTGCGCTCATTCCTATTATTTAGTACCACGACGCAAAAAAAAAAAAAAAAATTCACTGAAAATCAGGCTTCTCAGGGTAAGTGCAGCCTGACCTCTGAATAATGACATTTGCTGCATAACAGCCAGCCCTAACACAGTCCTCTATGCTCTTCCCTTGAACCAACTGAGAGAGGAATCCCCCCACAAATGCATCACCTACTCAGCAGGGTAAAAACAAAAAATTAATAATGAAAAGATTTGAGGTATATATAATAGCCAAAATATTGGAGAAGCAGCATAAGTTCTATCCACAATTATTATTATAGTACCTGCGCCATTTGTGTCAACCAGCTTCTCCTTTGGCAACAAAATGACTGGAAAAGTTTTCACCTGTTGCCACAAGTACAGCATAAGAAA
Organism: Asparagus officinalis; assembly: GCF_001876935.1. Taxonomy (NCBI): domain Eukaryota; kingdom Viridiplantae; phylum Streptophyta; class Magnoliopsida; order Asparagales; family Asparagaceae; genus Asparagus; species Asparagus officinalis. Next base: position 1,653,208 of record NC_033797.1, read on the forward strand.
AAGCAAACCAAGCACCATAACAATACACATGGTTTCTTTGTGCAATCAATAAATGTTACATTTTGTCGCAACAAAAAACTAGTCTACTTGACAGTAAATGGTTTTGCTTTAGCAATAACATTATTGAAAATCAACGCAGAAAAAGCTAACCTTCCCATCCTCAGCGACAACAACAGGATCAGCACCTTGAGTGATAACGACGGTTCTCTTGGGTAGTCCTGGTGCCTTGGGTAATTCTGAGATCTTTAATGCAATCTCCTCAACATTCTCAGTCTAGAAACCACAAGTAACTCATCAGCCAAAAAAAATTCACATGATAAAAGCAGTAGCCGTATACCAGAATTCTGAAGAAAGTTACCTCCCAACCATGGACTTTGGCGAAGGTCTGTGCTTCAGTTTCATTCCCAAAAATATAGCTACAGTACCTGAGTGTGGTTAAAAGAAAAGATATTATACTGGGAAGCACTACAAATGTCTCTGACCAAATGATAAGACCTTATCAATGTTTATTATCACTTCATTAGTACATCACGAACGCGTAAATAGCTTCTAGTTCGCAAGAATGAAATAAAAGGCATCATAAACAAGTAAATCAAACCTACTCAATCTAATGATGCATCTGCATTCACGAGCATCCACCCACCCACAAACAAAAAGCAGATTTTTAAAATTACAAATTTTGAGAGAACTTGCCATTAAGACCCGGAATTCCAGGGGTAATATGAAGATGTACACAGTTAAGACTCCGGCCCCAATCTAAAGCCTAATCTGGTTTCAAATTGCTCCTTATGTAAAAAGAAAGAAGCAGCAAAAACTTACGGTAAAACCTTCTCTTGGGCATCTTTGAAGAACTCACAAATGAAAGGTGCAGAGAGATTCATCATGAACACCTTGTTGTTTGCAGCTGCATGCTCAGCGACAAGCAAGATAGATTCAGGAGAGACCGTGAGGAAGAAACCGGCAATATAGATATACTTTGCCTTTTCAACTGCCAGAAATGTATTAGAATAATTTGTTAGGTCCAAAATATAGTTTAGTTTCAAAGTAAAACAAAAATCTAAATAAAGTGTGCTCCTTCATTGTCAACACGCAACAGGTAGACATGCATAAAAAAAGACTGGAGAAACAACTTTCAAGCAAACATAGGAAAGTATTAGTTTATTGGTAATGGTATTAATGAAATAAAAGTTTCGGAATTAAAGATTTAGAATGTGGAGATTTTTATCTTGCAAAGAGTTTACTGCCCTATAAATGTTTGACATCCAGAAAGATGATTTTAAATAATAAAAAACTATAACAGTAAGATTCTGCAGTTAGTTGGGTTCAATTGGCCTTATCATCAAAGAAAAGACCAGTATTGTAAAATATTGTTTTGCACCATAATCTCTAAACAAAAATGATAAAGGCAGTGTTATCCATCTGCAGCTGATTTAGTTAGCATCCACACAAAGAAAGTGGTGAATCTGGCAATTTTGAAGTGGTGAAGCAACTAAGTGAGGCAGATTTTTTCTGCATAGTTCAGCTAGACAGTTATTTTCCAATATTATTTTCCTGGGGACAAGGCTATTGCCTGAATAAGAACTAGGACTTCTCAACATCCAGCTCCATCTTTAACAGTGGGCAAGGGCTGAGAGGCAAATAGGCTAGAGCCGTCAATGAACATGAAGGAATTTGCCAATGTGTTCATGATTCACCTACATTGCTCACTCAATGACAGGTGAAAGCTCTAGGAAAGCACTTAAGACCAAAAACATGCAATATTAGTTCTAAAAAATAACTGCAATTTAAAGTGTGAATTTCCATCTAATTGAAAAGGCAATACGAAGACGGAAGGCTACTTCAAGAACTGCTAGAAAACTAAAGGCAATCATCATGCTAGGAACATCTCAGTTCCAAATTTACATGCAATAGAAGACATTCTTCCAGTTGAGATGAACAATGATGAATTTCATTGTTCATACATATCCATTTCTTTTTTCCTTTTAAGGGTTTACAACCTAAAGCAATAATTAAATATCAATTGGTTCTCACACAAACCATGATGCCAATATGCATCTCTATTTCTTTCTGCTTACATCCTAACGGTCTTGAAACCACCTAGTAAAGTAAATCAATCAAGTACTTCGCGAATATGCCAAATGGAGACAAGCTTTGCAATACATATATTAGTTAGAAAGAGGTTTTGACAATGAGGAGCACAAGAAAAGAAATTACCTAGTCCCCAGTTCTCTGGTTTTTTCAAATGGTCAGGCTTGTAACAATTCGCTGCAGATAAGTTAGCAATCAAGGACCTGTTCATCAACAAAAGAACAACACTGATAAGACATCATGACAACAAGCATAATGCAATAACCAACTGCAACAAGTGAATACCCTAAAATTGAAACACGCCAGAAATGAATATGGTTACATAGGAGATTAACACAAATTAGTAAAAAATATCTTCTTTTATCGCCTTATTTTATCTTGTTTGTAGATAACCTCTTAGCTACCTCGATTTATAAAAACATTGATAAAGCTGAACTTCCAAGAAATTTAAATCGTTATGTGCTACCTGAGATTTTTTTTCTTTATGAACAATAATTTAAGCTAAATTCCCTATCATACTCTCTGACAGATAAAACCATTTTTTTCTTGAAGAAAAAATACTTTCAATCATAAAAGATAATTGTACTCCATAATGAATATTCCAGTCCTTTCTCTTGAATGTGCACAGCACATTCCTGGGAGACTAGTATTCACATATGATAGAGAAGATATGCGATGAATCTCTACCTTTCACCTCCAACAACACAGACAGCACATGTACCGGTTGCAGCAGTCTCATCCTCACGATAGTGAACCTGTGTGATTATCATAGTAGATTTTATTTAACTTGGCCAAAAAAAAGTCAACATGAAAGCAAAATGGAATGAACAAATCAACTTACATTGACACCAGCAGCTGTTGAGGCTCTCTTCATTTCTTCACCAAACTTGTCCTTTCCAATGCAACCCATAAAGCTAGTTGCACCAGGAGTTTGAAGCATCCACTGCAAAATTGAATATGACATCAGAAAAAACTATTAAGTCGACAAAGCTTCATAAAATACAGGAGATTCACATTCATATGTTAAATATACCTGGGCAACCCTATTAAGTCGACAAAGCTTCATAAAATACAGGAGATTCACATTCATATGTTAAATATACCTGGGCAACCCTGATTGCATTTTGTGTAGCCCCTGAAGAGAGGAGATTCACATTCATATGTTAAATATACCTGGGCAACCCTGATTGCATTTTGTGTAGCCCCTGAAGAGGTTAACATAATATATGGCCGAATGTTATCACATAATTTAAAATTGAATTAAGCTTGTGTCATAATGATTGTTTAAACCAAAATTTTACCTCCAGCAATATACTCCACACTGTACTTTGAAGCCATTTCTTCATACCTAGAAGAAGGCACAGAAAAAACGTCAACGTTTTGTTAACAACAAGATGGTCAATGCAACTTGCAGTAAAACTGATAGACAGGCTTACATATCTCCATATAAATATAAAACTGTATGAATGCATGTTTAACCCCTAAACAGTGCAGAACAGATATATAAAGTTAGATATTCAATATGATTCCTTATGCAGATGCTATATATGTTCGAAGAAAAGAGAAACAAAAGAAAACAAGATGTACCAATTTTTTTTTCACTTGCACTACTTAAAAGAATAAACCAAAAAAGGTTTCTGGGAGATATTGAAAAACTTACATGGGCACATGCTTGTCCTCTGCGAGAATGGCATTGTTCAGCTTGATGTCATATCTGGTAAGAAGCAAGAAAATAAGTCACCGCAACAATACAAATTGATATTCATATTTTATCATGTAAAAACAAGTTGCACATTGCTATGATCGAAGATGAATGATATGCAAAAGAAAATATCTATAGATGTTATGGGACGGTGACATGCAAATTTTATTTTTGGTTAGAAATCTTCTTTTCATCTCGATCCTGACGTTTGCCTTTGTCGGCACGAATATTGGGAATATTGGAGTTTTTGAAGCTTCATATGTGATATGTCAGTAAATGGAATATTAATCAAACCATAAGTTTTCTCTTTGTTGATATTACTTTTTAATCTTTGCCCAAGTTAACAATATCAAATCAGTTTTTGGTACTTCAAACATCAGATCTCCTAATATATTATGTTGTTAGCCAATATTAGAATGAATTTAACTGTGCTCTGCTAATAGGGGAGGGGCAACGCCAAGTTATGAATGGATCAGATGGCACGCTTAAAATCTAATACATTAGGCTATCATACAATAACATTTCCAAATCTTGTTTTACACACAACACGCAACATTCTGATGAATTCCAATCATAGCACATTCATTTGTGCAAAATATTTAGCATAAAAAGAAGGAGAAAATGAAGCTTGCTACGTGAAAGTGAATTATTTCAAATATCTGAAATGCGTTTCGACTTTCTCTCCTTTTTGCCAATAGACACCATAAGAAATGGCAAGCAAAAGAAAATTAAAAAATCAAATTGACCAAGAATGCTAGAGTTTTTCATTCACATCAGCGAGGGGGTTTCACAGACGAATATATCAATCTCATCAAACTTCAACAGTCAAGTCCATTCTCTAAACCCCAAACAGGCCATAAATGTAGTAAAAAAGATCAGGTGAGTTTGAAATAGAATTAACTGTGATCTTTATGAATTCATGAACGCAGTTTGCAAACAAAACAAGTAGCGACCCCATCAACTACAAATAGAAGAAACAATGCATTTCGTTCCCCAAACAAACTATGCTCTCATGTATCTCCATGCTAGAATAATCGAGAAGTATAACTAACATATGCGGAAAAGGCGACTGATCTGCGTCTCTGAAACCACAAATCTAACTTGTACGACTTTATCACAAATGAATACTAACAAACAGCAGATTATAGGAGGAACTATGCAAATATAACGACTCGCTCGATCAGTCTACCCTACCATTGAGTTGGATCCTCCGTGAACCCCCAAAAGATGTATGCAGATCTACTGAAACTAGGAGCACAGATCCAACGACTGAGGAAATGTTAAAGAGAGAGGGGAAAAAAGACCCCTTTCTTCAAATAAAATCAGATCTCTGCGTCCGCACTCCGCAGTCCGAAATATAACCTAAAACCTCAACAAACTACTCATATCAACATTAGCAGGTCTGATCTACGCGCTACGAACTGAGATCTATCATCTACCACTAAAATTCGATGAGAAAGCGAGATCTACAGCTAAATTAATTCCAAAATCGCTCGGGATCACAACCAAAAAAAAAAAAAACACGACGTGAGAACGAGATCTATGGCTAACCTAGCAGCAGTAAACCCGTGCAGATCTGAGAAAAGACATTCAGAAATCGATGGCTACAGCGAGAATGAAAGCATTAGAGAAGGAGATCTAGAGAGAGAGAGAATGATACTTGTTGAGGAAATCCTCGTCGACGACGGCGGAGATGTCGAGGAGGGGGTTCCCCATTCCCAAAAGAATTCCCTCCGACGCCATTGCTATGGATTTTTTTTTAATGGAGGGAGGGGGCGAAATCAAACGGGGGACCCCCACTCCCGCCTACGCCTGAGAGGAGAGAGGTCTAGGTTTGGTGGTGCCCACCCCCTGGGCTGTGGTTCAACATTTAAATCATAATTAATTAACTAAAATCTTGGTTGGTACGCGGGAATAAACTAAAATAAGAATGGAATGGAAGAAGTAATGTATTAGAATGTATGTTGGAATGGAATGATCATTCTCATTCTCTTGTTTGGTTGTGTTCGTAGAATGAAGCTAGAATGAAAATCCCATTCACGTTCTCATGTTTGGTATCACTAGTTCACAAGTGGGAATTAAATCTTATTTTTTAATAGTGTCCTTACAACAACATAGATTTTTAATAAGATAAAAATAAACATTAATGATAATAACTAATCAATTTTTTTATGCATAGGTTATATTAATCTAGCTATGTTTTATACTAATGCACATGTTATCCCTCTGGTGTATGTTCCGTTTTTATTTTTTAAACAATACTCACTGTTTCTTAGTCTTAAAAAAATAAAGAAAAATAAATAAAAGAGTATTATATCTTTCATAGGTCCAAAAATAATATAAAGAATGATATCCACAATCCACAGTTCTAGATATCAAAAGTAACTCATTTGATAAATTATCAATAGGGGGATAATTAAAAATTACGTAACTAATTTGATTCTCATTTGAATGGAAATGGTCATTCATTATCAATTCACTTGGAATGCTCATTCCCACAAAAAGTGGGAATGGTCATTCCAACTTCTAAAAATAGGTACGTTTGATATCGAGGAATGAAAAGTGAGAATGACCATTACATTCCACCACATTTTCGCGTACCAAACGAGGCGTAACTGATAATATATTTATTAAATTGTGTGCTAATTCGGTAGATCTTACCTCTCTTAATCATGCTAGAGCCCATCACGGGCGACAAGCACGGTTAGGTTTTAAGAGTTAGTATTTGGATTCTTGTGGTCAGATCAATTATTATTTGCATATAAAAAGGGTAAAAACAACTCGAACCCTCAATATCTGTATTTTTGTTTTTGAAAATCGCTTTTAACCCCCATGAAGCTCGTACTTTCTTTGATCGTTAATGAAATTGATAGTTATTTTATTGTTCTCATGTGTACGTGGACTTTTGCTCTTAGGGATCCACACACAGTAATTTCTTTGAATTCTTCTTCTAGTAATTTTTTTTTGTAATTTTACAAAAGAGGCGCTTTTAAGAAAAAACCTTTGAAACTTCGATTTCTTTTTCTCTTCCTCTTTCAGTACCTAGATACATAATATATGTTGAAATGCACGAGCAACAAACTTATCGTAAAAAATATTGAATTCATTAAATGTCGTATGTAAAAAGATTTTCTATTAGACTTATTTCATGAGGGTTATATCAAAGGGAAAAAACTTATTTCGCAATGGGTTTCTTAAAACAATATGATCTAAGATGGAGGGGGTACCTTGCTAACTTTATGTGAAAAACTTTTGAACATAAAAATCTGTCTGGATTTTGGAATAGACTATCATATGAAGATTTACATGCAAAATTTAAGCGAACCGTTATTTATTCATAAAAAAATACAAAATATTTCCACATTATCTGAAAATCTTTAACAACATATATACATCTGGTATGTTGGGATAATCCAATCCTAGATATACGAGATGGTGCTTCATACTAAGAAAATGATTAGTTCAAGAAATACATGAAAACAACTTTGCCTCGTGGTTTTATCGCATATAGAATTTGAGTTAAGAGTTAATCCTTAAAAAAAATTAATATAAACATATAATTTTAAAGAACATTAGAGTGGAAATCTTATAATAATTTTATTTTGTTAACAAGTAAAGACTATATACAATGCAATCTTATAGTAGGTGGGGATAGAGAAGAGAGTGGGGGAGGGGGATGGCTGAACTAAAACTAAGAGGATATGACAGTCATCCTCTCATGCCTTGAATCCAACTAGCTAGGAAATTGAGGATTGTATCGCTCGTATCCCCGCATCAATAACCGGAGTAAGGGGAATTTTTTTTAACAGTCTGACAGTTCATATGAAAGTACGAAAATAAATTTTTATCAATGCCAAAGTGCATTCCTAGCATGCAAGTGCATTATTGCAATATAGTGTTTGTTTGCAAATAAATTATTTTTAAAAGTAGAAAATAGAGTGAAAATATTCTTACCCGTCCATTGCCCACATTACGTTTGTAGTGACATCCATTGTTGATAATTATTATACAATATAAATGAAAAATAAGAAAATAGAGCGAACATAATTGAATTATATAGTTTTGTCTAAGTGCAAAAAGTAGGGTAACAATTTCAAATTTTCATTGGAATAGAATATTCCACAAATATTAGCTGTAAAAATATAAAAATATGTTGATCACCCTTTTCATATCATACTTCACTTTAAAAGCACGAGTTTGGGAAAATCTTTCGGTAGACAAAAAAATCTTTAGAATTCAAATATTATTCCATTAAGTAAGAGTAAATTGATAAATTGTTAAATTGTTATTGGATATACATAGTATGAAGATAAGGATACAGTTTAAATTAAAATGCAAATCTAAATAAAAATTATTAAATGCCAAATTTACAAATATCTACAAAATGAAAGGCGTATATGCAAAAACTAAATAAATTAATGAGACAAATAATGTCTACCCTAAAGGCCGAACATGGGAACAACGTAGTCCTACAAATGTACATATTGTGGATAGAATATTTACAAAAGTCACCAAACAAATTAAAGAGACAAAAGTCATTTTCAAAATTATAAAAAAAAATTAAGAAAAACAAAAACCATACTCCCTTTAAAAGCACAAGTTCGGAAAAAACTTTCTATAGTCAAAATTACCTTGTACTATTTTAAATATTTAATTTAAATTATAATCTATACTAATCATACTTATATCCTATCCTAATACCTCTTGAAATATCTATAGCTCAACAATTTAAATAAGATTAATAAAATATATGAAACAGCTCCGTAGTATCAGTTTATTACATGAAGTATTACAAAAAAAATAAAAAATTTTAAAATTAGAAAAAATACTCTCAAAACTTTACAATTACACAAAATAAAAACTGAAAATTTAGAACTTAGCAAAGAAAAGAGTAATTGTGTGATGTTTTTTCATTAAGATATATAAATATCATACTTCACTTTAAAAGCACGAGTTCGGAAATTTTTTTCAGTAGATACAAATACCCTTAGAATTCAAATATTATTCCATTAAGTAAGAGTAAGTTGTTAAATTGATGAATTATTATTGGATATACATAGTATGAAGATAATGATACAGTTTAAATTGAAATGCAAGTCTAAATAAAATTATTAAATGCCAAATTTACAAATATCTACAAAATGAAGGGCGTATATGTAAAAACTAAATAAATTAATGAGACAAATAATGTCTACCCTAAAGGTCGAACCCGGGAACAATGTAGTCCCACAAATGTACATAATGTGGATAGAATATTTACAAAAGTCACCAAACAAATTAAAGAGACAAAAGTCATTCTCGAAATTATAAAAAAAGAAAAAAATAAGAAAAACAAAATACATACTCCTTTTAAAAGCACAAGTTCGGAAAAAGCTTTCTATAGTCAAAATTATCTTATACTATGTTAAATATTTAATTTAAATTATAAGCTATACTAATCATACTTATATTATATCCTAATACCCCTTGAAATATCTATAGCTCAACAATTTAAATAAGATTAGTAAAATATATGAAACAACTCCGTAATATCATCTTACTACATGAAGTAATACAAAAAAAAAAGTTTTAAAAATTAGACAAAATACTCTTAAAACTTTACAATTATGCAAAATAAAAACTGAAAATTTAGAACTTGGCAAAGAAAAGAGTAATTGTGTGATGTTTTTTCATTAAGATATATAAATATAATTTATAATTTAAGGTTTATTATTCCTTTTCTGAATCTGAAAATAGTCAAGTTGATACTGGTAAAAAAATAGTAATAATAACAGATTAAAAATATCCAGTTAAAGAATAAAAATTAAAAAAATATGATAGATTAAAAATTAATGTTATTGTATAAATTAAAGTAACTGCATATAATTTGACCAACATGTTAGAGCAGCAAAAATATATAAGTATCATTAATTGATAGAAGACTAAATCGCAAAAAACTAATAAAAACTATAATATAATAGCTTAACATCAAATTATTATAATTTATAAATATTGATCTCTAATGGTAATAATATTTATAGGGTAAAAAATTATAAAGATTTATGTATGGAGAACTATTAGAAAATTTAGAGATACCCTTTAAAAGAATTAAGTGGTTTTCATTTCAAATGGAATTCGAAACGTCCATGAATCACTTCAATTAACACTAACATAAGTTATATTTATCAAAGAAACACCGACTGAATACCCCCTGAAGGATATATTGAAAAACTTTGTTCCAATCAAAGAAACATTCTTCATGAAAGATAAAAGAAAAATTACTATATCATGACTCTGCATAAGAAAAAAAAATAAAATCGCCCTTTTTATTTTTCTTATATAGTATCACGACCCTGCGTGTGACTTTATTTAGGGGTATGACTACTATCGAATGATCAATTCTTGAAGACACGATCAAAGATAATTATGTAATAGCACTATTAGAATTCAAGATCTCTAAATATGAAGGCAATATATTTTATTACTAAAATTCTTATTAAAGGTCACTAAATAGAAAATTCACATTATATCTGTCTCAATTTTATAGAGGAGATATGCATATCATCGTAAATTACGCTAATAATATATATCAATCCAAAGATATAACTGTTGATGCTCGTGAACAAACAGTCGATGGGGGTTTCCCATAGTCGGATGCAGTTTCGATCCTGGCGACAGTGGAGGTAGAAGGAGAGGATGAATGTTGGGGCCGACTCCTCCTCCGACTTTATGCCCGATTCTGAGCGCGTAGGGATGGACTGATAGCATGCACATGTAAGTATCGCAGGAATACGGGCTAGTTTCCCCATGGTACCTCCGATGGTCAAGTCAGTTGGTGAACTTGAGGAGGGTTTTTTAAGAGGTCCCTGGGCTATTGAGGTCCTTGCAGGGGGTTCCTCCCTAAGAGTTATTAAATGTTCTTTTTTTGTAAAAGAAGATCCTCAATGGGAGTAAAGCTAAGGTGTAAGAAGAAGCAGAGAGCAGCCTCCCGTCCTTACCCTCATTACCTTCTTTATATAGTCCATAGCCTCTGATATTTTTGGCTTTTTTTCTTTTGCACAAAAGGGCGGTTGCAGGGTGGGTAGATAGACTGCTGAGCCATCCTTCTCTCTCCAGGTGATGGCTGGCGATTGGGGAGAAGTCATTCGTGCACAGGAGAGAATTATCTTCTCAATACCCTAGGTTTGTCAGAAGTGGTAGGGTGTAGGGTAGGTCGGCGGCGTGGCCGTCCTTCTCTCTCCAGGTGGCAGCTGGCGATTGGAGGAGTAGCCATTCGTGCACAGAAAAGCATCATGGCAATTTTCTGGGAAATGACTTGTAAGCCGAATAAGCGGCTGGTGCACGAGGGTTGTCAGAATAGAGATCTTGATGGGACTAATCGGTACTGTTGTGTTGATTGACATCTGAAGTGAACTTGGTCGGCTCTTATCCCTTTAGTCGAGGCAGGTTGATCTGCGAGCCATCATTATGATTTGGCGACCCGATGTTTGAGTGGGCTTCGGGTCAGGTGTATAGTCGAGTCGTCTGCTCGAGGAGTCGTCTTAATTTTGAGGGGGCGACTGATCCCGCACTTCGAGTCGGTCATGATGACCTGTTGATCGAAATATGGCTTGTCTGGTCGAGGGACTTGGTCTTGACTGGGCTTTTGAGCCTCTAAGTTGATTCGAACCATAGCTATCTTAGGCTTATGCAGACATTCTCCCGATATTTTTATCTTAGTATGACGACTGACCATAACAACAACTTACTGAAGAAATAAGAGAAGAGTAAATAAACCAAGCAAACATCCATATAACACCATGAAAAAATATATTACATATTAAAGCTAATATGCTGCGCTCTTTTAGAGTAAGCTGCTAAGACAAAAGTATCTCCATTAAGGCTCTTTATAAATGCAGCTAAAATTCAAATTACTAATATATACAACCATTATAACATTTTTGAAAGAGGTATGATCTTAGAAAATTCATTCTAAAATTCATACAATTAAACCTAAGAATAATGTACCAATATACAGACACACTATCATACCTTTAAGGTAACGATAACTACCATTTGTAATAGAGTTGAGCAGTGGTTCTATGTTTACAAAGGCTGCAATAATAAAATGGATAAATATGTTAACAATAAGTGTCCAGATAATAAATGTTGTAGAATCGCCGATGATGTAGTACCAAGGTTAAGTGATATCCCTTCTTCATGAAATAAATATATTAATATTATAATCTAAAGCAAATTGGCAATAAAACTGTAATGTATTTAGTTTAGATCCTTATAGATAATGACATAGACAGAGCAAAAATAACATTATGACACATCAGAAATTCTTATTGGATGCACAACAGAAGAATTCATTGCAGAGAAAAAAGATGTAGCTCCTAACCTTATTTAAGTAATAAATTAAAAGTACAAAATTTCATATATATGAAATTAACCTTTATTATTATAGAAATAGGAAAAAAAATCAAAGTCTGTATTGTCAGAAGCTTGTGTTGAACATAAGAAATATATTCAACTTCTTTGTGAATTTAGACGAGAAGACAAAAGATGAATGAGCCCAAGGAAAGATAACATGCTTCAGTCTCATATCACAATCGATGTAGACGATGAAGACACTACTCTAGAATTGCCAAGGGAAAAGATAAAGATGAAGAAGGATTGATCTCGACTCAATAAAAAATAAAATAGAAGCAACAAAAGATAATGTTTGTGAATTGTTATAGAATAGTTCTAATTTTTAGTAAAATTAGGAATCTTTAGAAGGGATTTTCATAAATTATTTTTAGTGCTTTCATATGCATGCATATGTGGATGCTTTTATCATATAAAAGTATAGTAAAGTTAGCATTAATATTTAGTTTATGATTTTTTCATTAACTATTTTTTGTTATTTTAGCCCACTTTAGATCAATCATCTTGGCTCGTTGGCTTTATTATTCATCTTACTTTTATAATGTTATTTTTTCAAGTGTTTTCACTTTCATAACACTATACTTCCTCAGGTCAAGCTCGATTTCATGCCGATCCAAATGAAATGAAAATTTAAATTGGTTTTAGATTATATTTATCTCATGACAATTCAACTATCAACATAGAAAATTAAATCAGGTGTAGCCTATTCAAACAAACATCAAATAAGTAAATAATCAAAGTGTAATCGAGGAACAAAATTAAGTAAGAAAATAAACCAAAAATACTTAATCAAAGTGAGCAAAAATTATCAAAGAGTAACCATTGAACAAATTTTAGTAAGAAAATAAACCAAAAATACCTAATCACAGTATTTAACCACGTGCATAAATTCTAGTATTCTGAAATGAGTGAGATTACTACTGTAGTTATACAAAATCTACAAACGCTTGCAAAGTCAAAAAATTTACATAGTAACGGGTCGGAAGTTATTTTATATCACTCTTTTTATATTTTGGAATAAATTAAAGGATAATTTTTAAAAAATACCATTTTTAAGAATAATTAGCAAAATTGACCTCTTTTCTAATAAGAAGTTGACATTGTAAAAAAATACATTTAAAATACACAGGACTAGTAGTCGTGCGTATTTAGTCATCATTAGTTAAACCTTAAGCATTTCAGCGCAAAATATACGAGATGACTATTTCAAATTAACCGTAATTAGCAACCACTAATAGCATGAGACTACTAGTCCTGTGCATTTTAAAGTCAGTATTTTGCAAAACCGACCTCTTTTGTCTAAAAAGAGATCGATTTTGCTAATATTTTGATAAAAGGGTCGGTTTTGCTTATTATTTTTTAAAAATAACCTTTTTTAGAAAATTCTCTTAAAATAAAATGAGCGAGGTTATTATGGTAAATATTTAAACTCTACGGAGATAGAGGTAGGGTGCAGACTCAAAATTTGCCTAGGACAAATTTTCAAAACCGACCCATTTAGGAATTTATTGCCAAAAAACGACCACATTCAAACAAATTTGCAAAAACCGACCTGGTTTCAGCCTCAGCGCTGAAACCAGGTCGGTTTTTGAAAAAAAAAATTCCGAAACTTCACGGGAGTTCAACTCTCGTGAAGTTTCACAATTCAAAATTTTTTTTAACTAAGAAACTTCACGGGAGTTGAACTCCCGTGAAGTTTAGGAGATTAATTAAAAGCTGCTAAACTTCACTAAGAAACTTCACGGGAGTTGAACTCCCGTGAAGTTTAGGAGATTAATTAAAAGCTGCTAAACTTCAAGGGAGTTCAACTCCCGTGAAGTTTCAGATTTTTTTTTTTCAAAAACCGACCTGGTTTCAGCGCTGACGCTGAAACCAGGTCGGTTTTTGCAAATATCCTAGAAACGGGTCGTTTCTTGCAAATAAAAAATCAAATGGGTTTGGTTTTGAAAATTTGTCCAATTTGCCTAGCGTGGGAAATGAGCTCTCTCAACTGACAGTGGTATAATAGTAGGGGTGTTAACGGAGCGGATACGGCTCGGATATGGCACTTACCATATCCATATCCGCTTACCCATCTCGGATACGGATACGGATACGGATATACGTCGGTAAGAAAAATTCATATCCATATCCGCCAAAATCGGATACGGTTACAGATATAGATGCGGATATATAAACAGATATGCATGTGGATACAAAAAGGATATGAGAAAACTAGAAAGTATTTAGAAAAATATAGTCATGTGATACAAAAAGAGTTCGTTAATATGTTCATTATGATTGAAAAGCTAAGATTAGACATCTTGATCATCAAAATTAACCACAAATTCATAATCTAAGAATCAAAACTATCGTAAGTGATCATCAAAATTAACCACAAATTCATAATCTAAGAATCAAAACTATCGTAAGAGTATTACCAATATGTGTTCGGATATTTTTGGATACGGATACGGATATTTCATAACAAAACCATATCCGCAACCATATCCTATCGATAATAGATTTGAGTAACCTTAGTTGTATCCTAACGGATACAGTTACGGATATTTCCTCGTATACGGTTTGGCACCCCTATATAATAGTCATTAGAAATCACCCCACTTTTAAAAGCACGGGGCGGATTCTCATTTCTTAGTTCGGTGATTGTACTTAACATTTCTTTAAAAAAAAAAAAAAGACAAATAGATGAAACCCTAATGTAGGGTTTCAGACTCCCAATTTTTTCGCTACTCTTCAAAGAATTTGCATCTCTTTTTAGCGATGAAAGCACGCAGGTACCTTTGGAAGGTCAAAAGTTTAATTTCCATTCTTTTTTGTTGAAAATTTTCGTGGAGTTTGTGTAATGATTCACTATTTATTTCGTATACTTTTAATTGTTGGTTTAGTTCATACCTCTTTCTGTGATCTTAGGATGAATATAAATAGTCTGACACTATTTATATTTAAATTACTGCAGTTATTATACTTTTCATAAAATTCCCCCTAGATGTGTTCAATTGGTTAGGGTTTGTTTCGGAACTCTATTAGTTTACGTTATTTTTTGGTGCTTATTTGTGTTATACTTTTCATAAACTATTACCTGCATTTTTCATAGAATTCCATTTACAATTTCTCACCGAAACTATTACCTGCTGTTGTGATCAATTTTAAGAGCAGAGACAAAATAGTTTACTGAAAGAACATGTTTAACTCTGTGTGTGGCGTATTATACATCTCATCAGGGATTCAGGTTTAAGGTAAAGTAACACGCATAAAAAATGCATCTCCATTAAGTTTAACTAAAAGTCTAAAAGTATAATGTCACCTGTCTTGACTGACATTCTAGATCGAAGTATGATTGTATGTTCAGGTAATGTCCAATCTATGGACTCCCAACTTGACATCTTTACTCAGTTATGAATTCAACAGTGACATTTCTTACCAAGTTTTCCTTAAGGGGCTGTTTGATTCAAATCCTAAAAATATAGGATAATGAATCTGCATAAAAATAAAAAAAACAAAGCCCTAGCTTTATATAATTATCTTGGAATTTCTAATTTGGTGTTTGGTTCAATGAGGTTCTAGGAAAGCAAATCCTAAAATTTGCAATCTCTAGTTGGTTCAAACCCAAAATAATAGGATAGCAAAATTGTAGAAACCTTTTCCACCTATGGGAATTGAGGGGGATCTGACATCTCCTAAATTTTTTTGAAAGAAACAGAGGATATGGAGTACTATTATGCCAAAGGTACCACTTTTTTATCCTGGAATTCCTTTTCCACCTCAAATCCTATAAATTTTAGTGAAGTAAACAGCCCCTAAGAAGATAAGTAATCTGAACAAAGAGAAATTTGGGTAAGGGAATTATATTTTTTGTCAGAAAACATTTTCTTTGAGGGAAGTGGGAAGTCAAAGAATAATGTAGCTAGATAATGCTCCAGCCATTCCACAACAGTGCTGCAGTAAGTCCAATGCTTCAATTTATGTTAGAAGTGACCATTTTTGACCAACTCCCCGTGTCTACCCTTTCGGATCACAACCAAATACACAATCCTTGACACTCCCTGTCAATTTAACCACTCCCATGATCATGAGCTGTTTGGATTTATTGCCCTCTCAGTGCAGTCCTCCTTGTTAATTTAACAGATTGTTGAGGCAACATTTATTGTGGCCACATTTGTGGAGATAGGCAATTTACTAATTCTACCTCACAATTTCCTGACACTCTACGCTAATTTATGGGAATTCCTATTGCAGGAACTTTCTACTCCACCATACTCATGCCTTGGGAGGGGCTCATTCTGGAATTTACCATCACTTCAGACTTTGCTTCAAATATTTTACATTTCGTTTTGCATATTACTTTGTCGTCTTCAGGTCTTATTTTACAATTTCTCAACTAAAATGGTCAAGTTATTGAAAGCATTGCTTGTTGTTGGGAATACTACCCGCCGGGCTACGCAAAACCCCTAAAACAGCAGAAACGCGGTATAAAGAAAAGTACATCAAGTTTAACGAGGTTCGGCAACTGCCTACGTCCTCGGGAGCCACACAGTAAATTTCTTATTAATCAACAAGAAATTACAATTCAAGAGCGAATCTCAAACTTGAGATTCCTCAATAAATACAATCGTTATTGTAGCTACAGTACGATTTCCCTCTTCTTAAATACCCCTTTTAATAGAGAATATTCCCATAATAAATTCCTCTCAACAAACTGTGAGCTGGAAAATCACGAGAGGAGAAGAGGAAGAAAAGCGCTGCTGCGTTTTTGAGTTCGTCGCCAGGAGGTTGAGATCGTGAGAGAGAAAAGGGGAGATCTATGGTTTCGGCCCTGGGGTTTCCCTATAAGGTTTCCCTTTTATAGGGAAACCCTAGATGAGCTGTCGACAGGCTGTCGACAGCCTGGAAATCCTCCACGAGCTTGCCTGTCACGAGCGCCTTGACCCCGCTTGCTAGCTACGAGCCCGCCTATGAGTCAATCTCGCCTGCAGCTGCGAAGAACTCGCCTACACGAGAAGTCGCCAGCCACGAGAAGTCGCCTGCACAAGAAGTCGCCAGCACGAGAACTCGCCTGCAACTCTTCGTCGAGACCTCGCCTGGATCTCGAGCTCCGCCTGCAGTCGCTGACCTTGCCTGAGCTTCATCCTCGCTTGGAGAAGCTCGCCTGTAGGTTTGGGCTTCACCCCCAATTCTAACAATCTCCTACTTGGAGACCAAACCGCCGTCAACAGGCTATCTCATCAAGCTCCTCTTCCCGTGTGGCACCGTCCTCATCGCCTATGCATAAAGGCCAACTGAAGTTACGTACAACTCCAGTTTCTGAACGGTCATCGTCTTTGTTAATATATCTGCTGGATTCTTACTTTCTGGAATCTTCTTCAGTTTTAACACGTCATTTTCCAACAAGGATCTGATGAAGTGGTACTGAAGCGCAATATGCTTCGTTCTAGAATAAAATACGGAATTCTTAGCCAAGTGAATCGCACTCTGACTATCGCTATGTAAAATATTCTTCTCCTGATTGAATCCCAGTTCTGTTAACAAACCCTGAAACCATATCATCTCTTTACTGGCTTCAGTCACTGCAACATACTCAGTTTCTGTAGTGGACAGAGTGACAATCTTCTGTATCTATGACATCCAACTAACAGCTATAGTTTCGACAGTGAATACATACCCGGTGGTGCTTCTTCGGTGATCGACTTCGCCGCCAAAGTCTGCATCTACGTACCATTGCACTTCCATCTTTCCCTTACCAAAGTACAAACACTAGAACTTGCCTGCACAAGAAGTCGCCAGCCACGATAAGTCGCCTGCACGAGAAGTCGCCAGCACGAGAACTCGCCTGCAACTCTTCGTCAAGACCTCGCTTGGATCTCAAGCTCCGCCTGCAGCCGCTGACCTCGTCTGAGCTTCATCCTCGCTTGGAGAAGCTCGCCTGTAGGTTTGGGCTTCACCCCCAATTCTAACAATCTCCTACTTGGAGACCAAACCGCCGTCAACAGGCTATCTCATCAAGCTCCTCTTCCCGTGTGGCACCGTCCTCATCGCCTATGCATAAAGGCCAACTGAAGTTACGTACAACTCCAGTTTCTGAACGGTCATCGTCTTTGTTAATATATCTGCTGGATTCTTACTTTCTGGAATCTTCTTCAGTTTTAACACGTCATTTTCCAACAAGGATCTGATGAAGTGGTACTGAAGCGCAATATGCTTCGTTCTAGAATAAAATACGGAATTCTTAGCCAAGTGAATCGCACTCTGACTATCGCTATGTAAAATATTCTTCTCCTGATTGAATCCCAGTTCTGTTAACAAACCCTGAAACCATATCATCTCTTTACTGGCTTCAGTCACTGCAACATACTCAGTTTCTGTAGTGGACAGAGTGACAATCTTCTGTATCTATGACATCCAACTAACAGCTATAGTTTCGACAGTGAATACATACCCGGTGGTGCTTCTTCGGTGATCGACTTCGCCGCCAAAGTCTGCATCTACGTACCATTGCACTTCCATCTTTCCCTTACCAAAGTACAAACACTTCTGTGTGGTGCCTCGTAGATACCTCATAATCCACTTGACCATTTCCCAATGAGCTTTTCCTGGATTCGACATAAACCGGCTGACCACTCCCACTGCATGGCCAATGTCTGATCTCGTACAGATCATTACGTACATCAAACTTTCGATAGCTGAGGCGTAAGGGATCTTAGCTATACTCTATTTCTTTTCTTCTGACTGAGGAGATTGATCATTCGATAGGCGAAAATAGCTGGCCAAGGGTGTGCTCACAGGCTTGGCGTTACCCATATTGAATCTCTGCAAAACATGGTTGATGTACTCCGTTTGAGACAACTGCAAGAATAATTTCTTCTTGTCTCTCGTGATTTGCATTCCAAAGATCTTTTTCGCTGGACCAAAGTCCTTCATGTCAAACTCCTTTGACATCTGCTACTTCAAACTCCTGATATCCTTCATATCTGTATCTATAACCAACATATCATCAATATGCAGCAGTAGGATGATATAACTGGACTGATATCTTTTGAAATAGCAACAGTGATCGGCGTTGCACTTCTGAAAACCTTCCTTGTGCATGAAGCCGTCAAACTTCTTGTACCACTACCTTGGGACTTGTTTTAGGCCATACAAGCTTTTCTTGAGTCTGCACATCAGGTTCTTCTTTTCTTCTGAGAAACCTTCTGGCTGGTGCATGTATATCTCCTCTTTTAGATCTCCGTGAAGAAACACCATCTTCACATTTAACTGCTCGAGATGAAGATCTTCGATTGCTACAATACTCATCACTGTCCTGATAGTATTTAGCTTTATCACGGGAGCGAAAATATCGGTGTAGTCAATTCCTTCTGTTGGAATCCTTTGACAACTAGCCGAGCTTTATATTTTCTGGAATCATCCTGCTCCTCTTTCACCCGGTACACCCATTTATTGTGGAGGGTCTTCTTACCCGTGGGCAACTCAGCTAGTTCCCACGTCTGGTTTAAGATGAGAGATTTCATCTCATCTTTCAGGGCAAGCTCCCACTTGCTCACATCTCTACTCTGACAAGCTTCATCAAAGCTTTCAGGCTCTCCACCATCTATCAGCAATAGATAATTCATGTATCTCCTGTTGGGTACAGGAGGACGAGAAGCAGTGTTTTAAATATCGGCCGTCATGTCGGACATGACGGCCGATATGACGGTTTTATCCCCTAGCCGCCACGATATTACTCATTTCAATGCGTATTGCGTTTCTGAGGTCATGTCGGGGACATGTCAGAAAATATCGGGTATGTCGAGCGCCATTGCGGCCAAGAAATATCGGCCAAATTTTAGAAAAAGCGGTTTTAAGCTTATTGGGTCAAGTTTGAAAAACCCGACTCGAAAATCAGGTGTCTGTAATTGGTTAGTGATCCTAACATCAATAAGTTATGTACTTTTTCATATGTTCAGACAATATAATTATCAAGTATGTTTAGACAATATGTTTAGACAATATAATTATCAAGTATGTGAAGATTCCATTTTTCATATGTTTAGACAATATAATTATTAACTATGTGAAGATTCCATTTATGATATTATATCAACCTATTCGATATGACAATCCGATATTTTTTCATATCCCCCGATATATCCCCGATTTTCGCTATCCGACATGAATTTTGGCCGACCGATATGAACCCGACATCCGACATTTAAACATTGACGAGAAGTTCTTCTCAATATCGGAGCTGGTGCTTCGGGTTCCTGCGCACCATCTTGTCCAACAGGCTCTTCTGGCTGATGACCCTCTGCATTGGTTTCTTTCGAGAGGTTACCTGGGACAACATCTGCATCTATAAATGTTGACTCGCTCTTTGAGTCATCTGTCTTGTGCATGTCCTTGTACATCACCTTCTCGTTGAATATCACATCTCTGCTCCTAATCACTTTCTTGTTTTCGTTGTCCCAAATACGGTAGTCGAACTCATCTTCACTATAGCCGATGAAAGTGTATTTTTTTGACTTGGGATCAAGCTTATTCCTGCCTTGATCACTAATATGCACGTAAGCTACACAACCGAAAACTTTAAAATATGAGAGTTTTACCTTCTTTCCGCACCATACCTCCTCTGGTATTCTGTGCTCCAATGGAACCGATGGATCTCGGTTGATCAAATAAGCTGCTGTGTTGACCGCTTCTGTCCAGAACTTCTTCGGTAGGCCTGACTGTACCCGAATGCTTCTGACTCTCTCTGTTAACGTTCGGTTCATCCGCTCAGCTACATCATTTTGCTGAGACGTGTCGGACACGGTTCTCTCCATTCTGATCCTGTGCTCATAGCAGAACTTCTTGAATCCGGTGTCTTCATACTCACCGCCATTGTCGGTCCTAAGCTTCTTTATTCTCAGACCGGTCTCATTCTCGACCATGACTTTCCATCTCCTGAAAGCTTCAAATACTTCTGACTTATGCTTCAGAAAATAGACCCACACTTTTCGAGAGTGATCATCGATAAAAGTCACGAAGTAGTGTTTTCCACCAATGGACGCGGTGGTGGTTGGTCCCCAAACATCTGAGTGAACGAGCTCTAGCTTCTCTTTCCTGGAGGTTCTGCCACTTGTCTGAAAGCTAACTCGCTTCTGTTTTCCAAGTATGCATTCTTTCACATATCTAAATCAACTGATTCTAGACTTGGGAGTTTCCCCTTTGTGTGCATGATCTTTATTCCCTTCTCACTCATATGATCGAGTCTCTGGTGCCACAGCTTTGAAGTCTCATTGCCTGCTGCAACTGAGATCAAATAACGTGCATCTGCTGTCATATATAGGGTATCAGTCTTCTTACCTCGGGCAATCGTCATTGCGCCCTTTGAGATCTTCCAATCATCTTCATGGAAGGTCGTAATGTATCCTTCGTCAGCCAACTGGCCTACGGATATTAAATTCTTTCTCAGGTCGAGAATATATCTGACATCTTTCAGCTCCCATACTGACCCGTTCAACTTAATTTTCACCACACCTTTGCCCACAATAGCACACGGTTGATCATCACCAAGGTAAACGTATCCAAGATTTTCGGGGACATACTTCTCGAAGAATTCTTTCTGAGAAGTGGCATGAAACGACTCTCCTGAATCTAACACCCAAGATTCCTCCTTGCTCTCCAAAGAGCATATCAATGCGTCGTCTCCTTCTGAAGTGGAAGTGACATTCACCTCTGCCTTCGTCTCCTTCTCCTTCTGTGCACTCTTGCACTGATTCTTGTAATGTCCGGGTTTTTCACAATTCCAACACTCGATAGCCTTCAAGCTATTGCTTGGATTCCTGGATTTGGACCTTCTGTCCTTTGATCTACCTCTATAGTTTGCTTTTTCTCGTCCGTTCTCTCTGGTTGAATTTCTACCTCTTGATTCTGTATGCAATATTGAAGAGGTTGTAGCTTCACCCGGCTCTCTCCGTCGGATTTCCTCACTGAGAACCAGATCACGAACGTCGTCGAACTTCAACTTGGTGCTTCCCGACGAGCTACTCATTACCGTGACTGTAGCGTTCCAGCTTTCTGGTAGGGAAGACAAAAGTATCAACGCCCGAACTTCCTCATCAAACTCAATTTTAACTGAACTCAATTGGGTTGTGATCGTGTTGAGTTCATTGAGGTGTTGTGCTACTGACGCGTCTTCAGCCATTCTCAGATTGAATAACCACCGCATCAAATGAACTTTGTTCGCGACTGATGGCTTTTCATACATATTTGAGAGTGTTGCCATAAGACCCGCCATGGTTTTCTCCTTTGCTATGTTGAACGTAACATTGCGAGTCAACATCAATCTGATAACTCCGAGGGCTTGTCTGTCTAGAAGGTTCTACTCATCTACCTTCATAGAATCTGGCTTCTTTCCCGATAGTGGTTGATACAAATTTTTCTAATACAGATAATCCTCTATCTGCATTTTTCAGAATCCAAAATCTGTTCCATCAAACTTCTCAAGTCTCATTTTTTCTTCATCCGCGGTCATGACTCCCACTTGAATCTGACTTCCTCTAGATCGTTTTACGCTCTGATACCAGTTATTGGGAATACTACCCGTCGGGCTACGCAAAACCCCTAAAACAGCAGAAACACGGTATAGAGAAAAGTATACCAAGTTTAATGAGGTTCGACAACTGCCTACGTCCTCGGGAGCCACACAATAAATTTTTTATTAATCAACAAGAAATTATAATTCAAGAGCGAATCTCCAACTTGAGATTCCTCAATAAATACAATCGTTACTATAGCTATAGTACGATTTCCCTCTTCTTAAATACCCCTTTTAATAGAGAATATTCCCACAATAAATTCCCCTCAACAAACTGTGAGCTGGAAAATCACGAGATGAGAAGAGGAAGAAAAACGCTGCTGCGTTTTTGAGTTCGCCGCCAGGAGGTTGAGATCGCGAGAGAGAAAAGGGGAGATCTATGGTTTCGGCCATGGGGTTTCCCTTTTATAGGGAAACCCTAGATGAGCTGTCGACAGGCTGTCGACAGCCTGGAAATCCTCCACGAGCTCGCCTGTCACGAGCGCCTCGACCCCGCCTGCTAGCTACGAG
Source organism: Asparagus officinalis (assembly GCF_001876935.1). NCBI lineage: Eukaryota > Viridiplantae > Streptophyta > Magnoliopsida > Asparagales > Asparagaceae > Asparagus > Asparagus officinalis. Next base: position 1,676,454 of record NC_033797.1, read on the forward strand.
CCCGCCTATGAGTCAATCTCGCCTGCAGCTGCGAAGAACTCGCATGCACGAGAAGTCACCAGTCACGAGAAGTCGCCTGCACGAGAAGTCGCCAGCACGAGAACTTGCCTGCAACTCTTCGTCGAGACCTTGCCTGGATCTCGAGCTCCGCCTACAGCCGCTGACCTCTCCTGAGCTTCATCCTCACCTGGAGAAGCTCGTCTGCAGGTTTGGGCTTCACCCCCAATTCTAACACTTGTTTGTGCCTTGTTGTATGGTCAGTTTTATGAGCACATGCAAAAGCGTATAGGGAGTAGCATGTCTTCTCTATGTCTAGCAAATAATCATCTTAGGGCCTGTTTGGTTGGTTAGAAAACTGACATTGAAGAAAACACATCAAAATTTGCTCATTTCCTTCAATTTTAGGTGTTTGGATGAGAAAAAAGGTAAGGTTCAGTTGAAAACACGTGCCAGCTCACCGGGAACACAAAAAACAATTTTCCGCTCTCAAAACCCTGAAATTGGGTGAAGCCATGATTTATCCAAATAAAAAACTCCACCTTCTACTTTTGGGTTTCTGTCTCGTCTCCCTAATTTCCAATCCTTTTCAAAATAGTCCCCGGCATGTGTTATATTGATATTAGTCCCCCAATTAATAAAAATTTAGAATTATTCCCTCAAATGTTCAAACATTTTGCAAATTACTACCTCAAATTTAAATTAGTCCCTCAAATCTTTAATCATTTTGAAATTACTATCTCAGATGTTCATATTTTGAATGTAGTCTCTCAAATCTGTAGACATTTTGCAAATTACTACCTCATATTTAAAATTGGTCTCTCAGGTCTTTAAACATTTTGAAATTACTCCGTTAAATGTTCATATTTTGAATTAATCCCTCAACTCTTTATACATTTTGCAAATTACTACCTTAAATATAAAATTAATCCCTCAAATCTTTAAACATTTTGAAATTACTCCCTTAAATCTTCCTATTTGAAATTGGTCCCTCAAATCTTTAAATAATTTGCAAATTAGTACGTCAAATAGCCGTTGGGTTTACCATTGCAAGCAATTTTTATGTGATGGTGGGTGTCTTCACCCCTCAGTTTATGTTGGCAATACTTTTGTCCTATGTGAGTGGTAAGTACGTCATGGTGAGCACAACCTTGGTTTCTTCTTTTTTTTAAAAAAATTGAACCAAACTGAAGAAAGTGAGGAAAGCTATTCACACATCAACTAGTCTATTTCCAAGTTGAACCAAACCAAGGAAAGTGTTGGAAATTACTTATACCCCATGTTTTTTTGGCAAAACGAACAGAAGAAATACTTTTCCATGAAAGTGAAGGAAGCCTCAAAAAAGGAAGGAAACATGTTTCCTTGTAATTATGGAAAACAATTAAACAGGCCCTTATCAGATTTAATATGCGGTTACTCAAAGCATAAAAAGTGCGTGCATGCCACCTTGTTTTAACTTAAGGCATGGTATCATCCTTATGAACTGATATTGTAGACCTGGTCCAGTAATGACCAAAATATGATCCTATGGTCCAGTAATAACCAGGAAAATTTTGTATGGTTTCAGATAGTTCGTTAATGGTTGGAGGAAATAAACACTGAGATCACTGACCCTAAATAGTGTTTAGATGAATTATTCATGAAGTTCTCAATATGTTTTAGTAACCACTGTTAGTGGTGTTGTCTTTGCTCTTCCTAAACTTTTAAGAGACTTTTTTCCTGGTTATCTTATCCGATGTTGGCATATTCACAGGGATGAAGGCCCCAGTAGGTAGTAGAGAAGGACCATCACTGGCAGTGCCAAAGATAAAATATAGGAGCCCAAAATCCTGAGGACTCAGAACACTAAACATGCAAGAAGAAGCTGTGACTGATTGCAGTTACATTTGCAAACATGGCAGATCTCAGGTATGAGAGTTATTCCATTCAAGGTTACGTTGCCACCTGTGTATTTCACATCAAACATACATGTCTAGATGGGCAATTTCTGCATCTGCTAATGTAAAACAATGTGCCTTTTGTTTTTCTTCTGATGACCTGCCCTTATAGGATTTAGGTGACCAGAACCAATACAACTGGAGCACAGTAATCATATAATGTGAAATATCATGAGCCTTTGAGTCAACTACAATGTTCGTCCCAGATAGGTGGCAGGTTAGTATCAACATAAGCTGTGGCAGCATCTATGAAGGTGAGCAGTTTTAACAGTTATGTCTCACAGTTAACAGCTGCCTATTGCAAATATTCCATACAAAATTATGCGGGTTGCATCACATCAGGAATCCCACTGTCCAATGATATGTTTGTTGACATGATGCGGTGGAAATGAGGTTAATGTGGGTTCAAGTTCATCTGGCTCGGAATACAAAAAATGCAAGATGTGATTGGCTGCTTGCAGTTACAGAACCTTAATTAAATCAAAAGCCAAAAATAGCAGGGATTCAGGTACAAGATTCATTCATTTCAAGCTTACATCTTGTCAGCTAATTATTTATCCTCAAATACAGTTTATAGATGAATAATTACTACACCTAGGAAAAACACATATATTTCACATTCTTATGTTTAGAAAAGTGTCCTTGCATATGTTATTACACTGCTACCTGCTAAATTGTCCAGATACCAATAGCCATGCATTTGTGCGCTTTTCATATCAGGATTCAAGGAACAGAGTAAAAAGTAATAGGACTAAAATGAAGCAAGAATGAGAACTTGTCGACTACGCATACAAACAAATTCCATCTTATGCGTGTACTTTGATTTCCTTCGAAACCTGATAAACCTCTATTGGAAGCCTTACATGTTAATATTTCTCGCTTCTGCAATGGCTTGCAGAATAAAACAGTACTTGCATATTAGAATCTACTCACATCAAAGCAGGAAAGTTTTTCAAAATTAGAGTGAAGACGAAACATACTACTTCATTGAGAGGGAATAATGTAAAATTATTTCTCTCTCTCTCTCTCTCTCTATATATATATATATATACTTGGAAAAGATTCTATAAATTCCGAAGAAAATACGTATTGTTGATGCAACACGGAAATACGAGGAATGTATGAGGTTTAGGGTAGGACAAAGGATCTGTTGGTAGGATAGAGAAGTTGACATTATAGACCATGTCCTGCCTTTGATTTGATGTTAGAATAATGTGAAAGAGAGGTTTGAAGGATGAAGAAAAATGAGAGATGGAGAAACTAGAGGGCAGGATGAAGAAGGTAATATGAAGGTAGCTTAGAGGGTGTTTGGTGGAGCTTATTTTTTGGTCAAAATAGATTTAAGCTAGCCTTTTCACATCTACATGTTTGGTAAAAGGACAAATTTTTAAAAAAGACCGCTTTTTAATATTTATAAGCAAAATCGACCGCTCCCAATTTTATTTAGCAAAATCGACCACACGGGACTACTAGTCCCGTGCAGTTCTCTGTTCTCCCAAAAATTCCCACCGACCTCCTCTCTGTTCTTTCCTGACCTCAATCCCCCAAATCCCCCGACTACCACGCCCGGCCCGAAAACCTGGGCCAGGACGCCCTCCGCCTCATCGGCAACCTCTGCTTCGCCGTCTTCGTCCTCCTCGTCCTCGTCTTCACCATCATCGCCGCCACCTACAACCCCGACGACCCCCTCCTCCTCCGCCCCTCATCCTCCTCAAAGCTCACGTCTTTCCTGACCTCGACCTCCAACGCCACCTTTCTCTCCGACGACTCCGCTCCGCGGAGGCCCTCCTCCCTGACTTCGACTTCGACCGCTCCGTCGCCCCGAAGATGCTCTCCCCCTCCGGCCCCCGCTCGCTCGTCGTCCTCCTCGTCGACGCGTCTAATTTCCATGGGAAATCTACGCTGATTAATGCGATGGGGAGGTTCGGTGGTGGTGGTGAGGGGAGGAAGAGGGGGAGTTGACAGAGGTGCCAGGTGGGGGATTGGGGGCAGGCCGGGGATCTGGTGGGCCTCGCAGAGGAGGAGGGAGGAGAGGGAGAGGGCGGAGGAGGGAGGAGAGGGAGAGGGACTGGGATGGGGAGAGGATGTCGTTGGGGGAATTTGGGAGAACAGAGAACTGCACGGGACTAATAGTCCCGTGCGGTCGATTTTGCTAAATAAAATTGGGAGTGGTCGATTTTGCTTATAAATATTAAAAAGCGGTCTTTTTTTAAAAATTTGTCCTTGGTAAAATCCCAGATAACTAGCTTTCAACTCCTACTTAAAAAGGTTGAGGTTCCCTAATGTCTGAAAACCAGGCTTATAAGCTCATTTAAGTAAGCTAGGTTTGACCAAGTAAATGACTATTCTACTCATATATTTTTAATAACATTTTTATCAAAAAAAACCAAAGGCCATCAAAAGCCATCATAACTTATAAGCTTAAAAAAAGAAGCCCTCCTGATCACCCTCGCCTCATTTCTTTTATTCAAAATATTAGCAATTAGAAATGGCAAAACGGTCACAAAAACTCACATGAAAATCAAATGACACTTCTGGATTAATAGAATTGAGGTGGTCATAAAATTTAGTTGTCATAAAATTTAGCAATTTTGTTTTTGAGGACATCTTAAACTTTGTTATTGTGTATCAAACTTTACTGGCCTGTCACATGTTAGATATTTGGATGCGATCATACCCATGAATTCTGACCAAGAACAGGACTTATGAAGCACATACTCAACAGTTAGGGCCTGTTTGGATTGAGGGGAATAAGGGTGAAGGGAAGTTAGGGGAACCATTCACCTTGTTTGGGAACATTTAGGAGGTGAAGTTATTCACCCTAGTTCCCCTTGGTTCACCGAGGTGAAGTTATTCACCCTAGTTCCCCTTGGTTCACCCCCTAATAGTATAAAATTTGTTACCCCCCAAACTGGGATGTAACCAAGGGGAAGAGAACTCCCTTCCCTTCCATTCCATTCTCTCACCTAGTTTCCCTTAACTTCCCTTGACCCCATTGAAATCCAAACACACCCTTAAGAAAATTGAAGTATCTAGCTTAAATTTGGAACATATATTTACCGTTCTTGGTCTAAGCAGACATCCCATCAGGACATCAAGGTTATTCTACAATTATATGCAGTTATGAATGTATATTAAAAAACTAAATAGACCCTAGTTAATTTGGTTCCATACCTATCAAATCTTTATCCATTACAGTTCAGCGTTACAATGAAGTATGGGAGTTTTACAATTGAGTTAGAATAGTTTTTTCGATATAAACCTGTGTTGCAATCATGATAATTTGACAAACCTATCAATTTCTTAGTGCAATATGAAGCTGTTAAAGAATCTGGAGGGAAGTATGCAAGTATTGGGGACTTAAGATTTTATTGAGTGTCTTGACAGTAGATAATTGATATGTCAACTAGAAGCATTTCTATTAAGGTTATGCTTTTGCAATTTGATTTTTGTTTTGGTTTTGTTTTTAGAGATGGTTCCATTAAGCATTTAACAAAGCCTTCAGTGGAGCACCCATTTTGAGTACTCATATCATCAATAATATTACAAACATTTTAAATTCATAATTCTGTGTCAAAGTTAATGTGGCAGCTTCTTGGACCAATAAGTTTGACTTTGAATAATATATTAATTTTGTTTCAGCTTCTAACACATTCCAGGTTAACCTTCTCGAGGCCTACCTTTTCTTCCTCCAATGGACCTGCAATCTGCATAGTACATCCTCAATGGTAGCTTTAGTCCCAATGCTTCATCTGATCTATAACAGTGGTGCAGTATTAACAAACAGTTCTCATCGGCCTATCATAAGTCCGAGCTTCACTTCCTGTTAGAAGTAACCCTTCTTGACCAACTTCCCTTCTTGACCAACTTCCGTTCCTCTATTTCATATCATGGGCAAGTCCACTGTAAAATGGATTACTGATGAATCCTCAACCCTACTTGTTAATTTAACTATTCAAGTGATTATCTGCCGTTTATGGAAAGCAAAGTCCTGTCTTTGCAATCCCATGAATCCTTTGCTTCTTAGTTTTGATTTAGCTAAAACTTTGAACAATGCATTAAAAGGTAAGGAGGCAAAAGCTAAAACGAGGAGACTTATGACTGGAATAGCTTGAGGTGACAAATATTTTAGAATGGGAAGCTAACTATGGATTCTCTGGACTATAAGGTGAGATGATGTGTAGTATTGAGTAAAATATATGTACAATTAAAGACCACGAACAACATACTATTCTGGCATTGTGAATCAAGCTATGCTTAGATTACGCAATGCAATAATTGTATGCTGTACTTAGTCTTGAATTGTGTCTGTATCTCACTCAACTCAACACATCTTGTTGCCTCATGGTCAAGAGCATCCATAGTTTGATTCCTCGTCTCTTTACTTGTCCCTATTCAAACTATCCCAGTCATAAATCTCCTCACATGTATTTGCTTTGTATTCTTAGCTTTTGATGGATTTTTCAAAGTTTCAGCTCAAGCTTTTCCGGATGTAGATTCCTCCTTTATTAAACTTGATTTTTCATAGTTTCACTTGATTCCTCATACTTCATTTTGTGAGTCTAAGTTTGTTTTGGAAATTTCTTGGTTCTGTAGTTGAATTTGACTTTCAACTTCATTTTGAGTCTTTTCCACTTCGATTTCTTCTTCCCGTTTTATTTGTCTGGATGTGGTGGTAGTCCCCCGTCTGCATAAAGTAAGCATGCATGATTTCTTTGAGGGGATTAATTATCGGTATCTAGTTCTGTATGTCCGTTTGTGCTCTTGTCATACAGGGTTACCATCAAAAGTTCCCGCAAGATAAGTTCATCAAGAACATTATATTGTCATGAAGAGATTATATAAAGAAGAGATGAGAGGGTCACTTTTAAGTGCTAGAAATGATGCTGGTTTCTGTAGAGATTGCAAATAGAAGTTCATAATCTTCTGGAGGAAAATTTTAGATCACAAACTAGAAGCAATCCATGATCTTCTGCACGCAATTAGCTCATGTATGGAATCATATAATCACCAAGAAACTGACATGAATACAAGGCATGTTGTGGAGGACCATGTGAACAGAAGTAGTTTGAAATCATCATAACCTGATCATCAGAAACAAGAATAGAAGCAGGAAAAAGTAGTCAGTAGTGTGCTCCAAGAAATATTTTTACCAAAGATTTATGGCAAGAATTAGAAAAGCCAATATGAGGGAGAGTGCTAATGGTAAAATGTGCTTTGGATGGACAGACCCGGTACAACAAGTATCATAGGAACGAAATATTTCGGAGAGCACTCGAAAATAAAATGCAATACAAACATCTAACCTTCGAAGAAGAGGAAGAATTGGAAGAAAGAGTCATAAAGGAGACTTTGGATAATGGACAGAAGTATCAGACGGAGAGGCTTAGAGTGTTTTATGATATACTAAAATGTGCTCAGAACAGCTGGTAGAGAAAAAAGCGCCTCTTCTGTTCGAAAGACAAATGGATATTCTACCTTAACCCCAGTGTCAACAATTACGAAGTGAAATTTCTACACCGTTTAACCAGGTATCACCCTTAGCTTTCCTTTCTAGTTCTTGTTCAGATGTACCTGCTTTCATCTGCATAAAGATATTTAACTTTATGATATAACATCAACAATTCTGCATGTTTCAGTGTATAAAATTTCTTAAAAGATGATGTTAGAATATAAAAATATAACCCTCAACCCTCACCATAACTTTGGAGTTTTGGTGAAATGGTTAAGGACTTTAAGATGATATTGGAGCAACCCGGGCTCGAATCCCACTGGCCACAAATTTAAAATGGATTTTCTAAAAATTAACACCACTATGGGAGTCCAGGTTTTGGCCCTTTTGTTTCGGCTCATAAAACTACGGGGGCATGTTGGAATATAAAAATATAACCCATAACCATCACCATAACTTCTGAGTTTAGTACAATGGTTAGAGACTTTGAGATGATATCAGAGCAATCCAGGTTCAAATACCACCGGACAAGTGAATTTTTCTAAACTTATGTTGCTGTGTGAGTTTAGGTTTTAGCCCATAAAAAGGGAACTCAACCTGCGGAGTCATGTTAGAATGTAAAAATATAACTCTTAACTCTCACCTTAACTTCAGAGTTGTGGTGTAATGATTAAGGACTTTAGAATGATAATACAAACGAACGATTAAAAAAAAACCTTTATCTCATATTTTGGGGTCACTATGCGAATCCTAGCTCTTGTTAAACACAACAGGAAACATTGGATCCTGGTGACTCCACAAGGTTTGATTAGAGACAGCTAGCCGATATGGAATCTGTTGCGAAATTCTCTATTTCGAGAAGTTTTTTTCTTGTTTCTGGAAGCTGTTTTTAAGAAATCATTATTCATTCATTCATTCCAACCTTTGAATGAATGATTTCTCGGAAACATGGTGCCATGTCTGTCTAAAAGTTTACCAATTAAAAAAAGGTACCACTTATAGACCATTCTATCACTGTATTGTAGCACATTGTGAATTCCTACCAATTTGATAGCCATAGACAGAACTTCTCTTATCACTCCCTAATTCCATTGTTGTCTGAACCTTGACAGTGCAAAAGAAACTGACATGTTGTCAAATGGTTATGATACTCTAGGAAAATGTTAGACATGGCTATTCAAAGTTCTTTATGATGATGGCTTTACAATTCAACTTCAATTATAGATCTGAAGTAGAAACCAACTGAAACAAATTGGAAGTTGGAATTCTTCTTTCGATTAAAAAAACAAACAGGTATGGTAAAGGGCAAACGACTAGCTTTTAGGAGCACAGATTTATTTGATACAATGATTTAAAACATATAGAAGCGGGGGTTAGCAGTGAGCAAATGAGTCTAGTAGGGAACATATTGATCGGGTTAGTTTTGGATCTATGCGAATATGCTGAATACATCCAATTTGTTTATTTATCTGCTCAAGATGCATGACACACATTGGATCCACTTAATAATCAAATTATATGTATTTGATCTGTCTAAATTACCAATGGTTCAAATCAAATTCAAACGATTGTTTTAAGATAATTGCTCAAATGAAGCAAATGAGCGAGGTAGGCAGGGAGGGAACATGCATTTCTTATGCTTTGAGTTGCTACATTTTAAACCTGATGAAATTTCACTCCTTCCCTCCCTTTAGGTTATTTATTTATTTATTTATGGAAACCACCTTTAAAATAGGCCAAATCGATTGAAACCACCTTAAAAAAGTTTTATTTATACAGAAGCCATCTTATAAGTGGGTTTAGCTTTCAATCAACCACTTAGAGCAATTTATGTTCAACTTTTACTTGAAATGCCCAATGTACCCTCTTATTTTCTCCCTTCTCCCTCCTCATCCGACACACCTCCGCCCTTCTCCACCTCCGTCCCATCTATGTTCTGCACCTCCTCTACCTATGCTCCTGCCTCCATCTACCCTCTTCTCTCCTCCACATCTTCTCCCTCCTCCTCCCTTCTCCATTTCACTTTCACTTTCCTACCCGCTCGTCCATCCACCCTCCTTCCTTTCTTTTTCTTCCTATCTCACTCTCCTCCCTCCTTCCTTTCTTATTCTTCGTATCTCACTGTCCTCCCTCCTTCCCATCTCAACCGTGGGACGGAGGAGGATGAGGGAGTAGGGAGGAGTGAAGGTGGGTGAGGGTAGTTAGGGTGGGTGAGGAGGGAGGAGGGAGAAGGGGGGAGGGTATTTTCGGCATTTCGGGTAAAACTTGAACAAAAATCGCCCTAGAGTGGTTGATTGGAGGCTAAGTCCACTTATAAGATTGTTTCTGTATAAAAAAGAACTTTAAAAAACTTTAAATTGGTTCTTATCGATTTGGCCTATGTTAAAGGTGGTTTTCATGAACAAAAACCCTCCCTTTAATCTGAAACAGTAGAACATATTCTCCAGCTCGACTTCCATACATCTAGAAGATCACTCCCATTTATATATATATATTCACTTTCATATTTCATTTTTGATAATATGCATTTTTCTTATCAGCATGCTGATTTCCTCGCAAACTATCCTGATGTTAAATGTGGTTTCCAGGGTTATCTCGAAGCCTTCTGAAGCAACTCCCAGCGCCGTGACATTAATTCAATCTCTTTCACCATTCCAAGCCAGCCTTCGACAGGCAACCAAAGCATTCATGTCAAAATTATCATTCGATGCACAATCCATGTGTTAAAAAGCTGCTTGATCTAAAGATCTCAAGTTTCCAGATTCGCCTTCAAGCCTTGGGGAGCAGCATTAGTGCTTTCAGTTATCCGGCCAGCGTACACGCTCAAATGAACATTCTCGCTCCATTTCTTGCTATTTCTCCATCAAGGAAATACAGTTGCATGCCCTTCGAGGAGAACCCAAAAGTATTTGAGAGTGGAGGCAGAGTGACTTCTGTGTTTGTATCTCTACTTCGTGCACTTTTAGTTATGTATTCATTACATCTATTTTCTTTATTACCTTTAGATCTAGTTCTATTAAACACATATGATAGGTTCAGTTACTTAATCATTAGTTAATATTATTTTATTTTTGTAGGACCACAACCTTAAGATTTCAAATTTGGAGTGGGGGCATTGAAATGAGGGGTTTTTTTTGTGTGCTAATTTATCCATGCGTTCTTTCGTATTTGATCTTTTTTTCAAATTCATCGGGGATGTGGAGGGTAAATCTTTAAACATCTTATAGATGGATTTAGGGCATACAAGCAAAAAGAAATTTTTTTGGCAGGCAAAGGCGATATGTTCCCATTTCACCGTTGGCGGTTTATTTACCGTTGGAGGGATTAATGACCCGAAAAATATTTTGGTCTCTACACTATTTTTTAAAGGCTGTTTAGGGGGGTTTAGCGGAAGAAACATTGTGGTATTTTAATTTTTTTTTTCACGTAAACTACAACTAGTGGTACTTTTGTGCTACATAATGGGTATTTTTATGCAATTTAGCTTATTTTGGCCAGACCACAAACTTAAAGATTTCAAATTTTGAGTGGGGACATTTACATAAGGGGCTTTCGCTAATTTATCCATGTGTTCTTTGATATTTGATTTTTTTTTTCCAAATTCATGGGATATATCCGCAAAGCATCCTCTCTCCACTGTCAAAAAATAATAATAATAATAATGAAGAGGCCACTATGAACCATTAATTCTCTAGTGAATGGTTATGATTTTTTAGTGCAACTTAGGAATGATTACAATGTATGTGGATATGTTAAGTGTTAGATTTGGAATGAATCATAATTTGCTACTTTTTCATAACGGAGAGGATCCAAATTCATCATGAAACATGTAGACATGGAGGGTAGATCTTTAAACGTGATAGGTTCAGGGACATATAGGCTAAAAAAAGTTTCTTTATTTTCAGGGAGAGGGGGATATTTTTCTATGTTACCCCTTTGAGTTTGAAAACTAACAATGGTGGGGAGGAGATGTCTTATAGATCTGGGAGGCAGCTAAGCAAACAAGATGCCTGTTCGGGGCACGTAAGCAAAATGAACTGGGCGGGGCAATGAATAACAAAAGCAAATTGCATAGGGGTAAATATGCAAAAGCACCCGACAAAATAAATATACAAAGCGGAGGGCAAGTAGAAATAAGAGGAGAGAAGAGAGGAGAAGAGAGGGGGAGCCTTGGCCAAATCTGAGTCGGATGGCGAGGGAGATGCCGATTCCTCGGCCGTGGTTTCTAGATCTGGTCCCTCTCCTCGTCGTCGTCCTCATCGCAGCCCACGTCTTCGCACTGGTAGCCCATTAATCAAGCTAAAACCCTAGTCTTCGAAGCCTTTTGCTCGCTCTAAAAAAAAAAAAAACCCTACTCACCGACGTTTCTCTCTTGTGCTCAGGTCTACTGGATCTACAGGCTCGTCGCTGAGAGGCTGCCCCAAAGGAGCAAGAAGAATTAGGGTTTCGCTTTCGAAATTAGTGAGATTTGTGCGGTTTTATGTGGGGCCGAGGTACGGAGGTTCGAAAAGATTGTGTTTTTAGTGAGGTTTGTGCTTTGTTAACGATGCCCGTTGTTTAGTTTGTTAACTGGATGTGTGTGGTGTTTTTTTGATGTTGTACTCCAGTTTCAGTAAAAGGGTTGGAATTGGTTCTCAAGGGTTTTTATAATTTCCCCCCTCTTCTTTTTGGAGCGCGTGGCCTCAAAAAGTTCTAGTTTCTAATGCTTCTTGATTTGGTGTTTACACTTGCGTTTTTGGCTTTTCGCTTATGCGCCATCGAATGCAAAAGTTTTACAAACTTTTGATGTATGCTTCTTGAATTGATCTACACAGCCCTGTCCTGATGAACTGACAAGAGGTCGGTTGACCCGGTAATTAGAGGAGAGGCACCTCCATCAGTCTTTTGAGGTAAAATATAAACCAGAAAGGGTTTCAGTGAAACACATTAGTGTGCAAGGTTGAGTTGTTGGATTTTCGGAAATGTTTGTTAAAATATGCTAAGAAGCACAGGGGTATCAAATGACTATATTTTGTTCAAATCAGTTCTTGGTGACTGTTGATAATAGTGTATTGTAGTGGGTTTTAGTCCCACATTGGTTGTGAGAACACACCTCACCCTCCTCTGCTTGCATAAATATATGTGCACACTTAATATTCAACTCAAGGGAAATTTACCCATGACTCTCTCTCTCTCTCTCTCTTACTTTAATAGTGACAAAAAAATGCTTGCTTGATGACATCTTTTAACCCTTTGGGCTTGATTTGGATAGACTAACTTCTGTGGTTCAGAAGGGGAATGTTTTTTGCGGTTGGTATTATTTTCTATTGCATGTCAGTTTTAGTTTTAGATGAAGTGTCTTGTTAATGCTTCTTGAAAGTGAACTGCGATCCAACTGATGTAGATTTTAGATGAAGTGTCTTGTTAAGGCAGGATTTATTAGAATACCCCAATTATGTTCAAACTACTCTATTAAAAAAAATATTAATATACACGAGCATGGTAAAAGATGTGATGAGAATTGACCGTTAAGACTCAAGAGATCCACCTAAACAATATTTGATATCATCATTTTATAACACTACAAGATGTTTAGGTATGATAGTTTTAAGTGGAGGTTAGCAAGCTTGATTGTTTTCTTTTACGAGTAGCCATCGGTTAGTTGACATGTCAATGCAGGTGCTTATTGAACTTTACGTTAGATTTTCAAAGGAAGAAAGTAAATTAATGGTAATGGTATCGGTTTTATAATGGAGTTTTAATTAAACAGTCCTTAAATTAATTCCTATTTTTCCTTTTTTGTGTATAAATCAGTGTATGATTTCTTAGCTCCTAAATGCGATGGCTGAAGGGGTTATCTCTATTTTTGCCAGTTCATAGGTAGGTTTGTAAAGGTGGTGGTTACCAGAGGGTTCATATGATTCCTAGATGTAACTGGCATTATCCGTAGAACTGGCATTATTCATAGAACTGGCATTATTTCAATAGAACTGACATCATCCATGATTGATTGATTTGTAGATGTAATTCTTTTAAATGAACAAAAGAGTGATAATTATGTGTTTCTTTATCCATTTCCCTCATTTTGAACCTAATGTTTTGAAGTTTTGCATTTTGGGTCCGAGTTAATAACATACAGTGTGTCCTATTTGTGTATGTCCATCATAGAATGATTTGTTTGAGGTTTGACATTCTGAGTTTCCAGGAAAAATGAATTTGTGAGTTGCTTAATTTACTTGTGGAATTGCTCCTACGTTTCTGATGGACATACAAGACCCTCAATGGTAGCACACCTTCCAAGGGATGCTGATTGGTGTCTCAATGGACAATTCCAGGTTTGAAATTGCTGCCATTAGGAAGCCCGTGTTTGCCTAATTCTCCAAGGTAGTCAATGATTTCAATAAAAATATCATCCATCCAGTCCCTATGGAGGGTGGCGGAACCCAAGATTGTACTATAGGTTCAAAGGAGCAAAGCCAAGTTGCCTACTGCTCTGAACTGCAGCATCCTGCCAACCAGTGACTAACCATGTGCAGAGTTCAGAAAAGCCCAAGCAGGATGTCAATGCTTTGGGGTTGATCTCCGGAATTGCAGCTTATGACATCCACCTCCTTGGTCACTCTGCCACGTCGTTCATCTGAGGCACTTGAAGGAGAATTTCACTCTAGCAATTGACAACACAGTAAGCCAAGCATCAAGGAAGTAATAACAGGCATCAACAGGGAGCTCCCACCATCAAGCTTCTGTGACGATGAACTGATTAAGGCAATTGACCAAAAATTCTTGGGGTCAGGTTCCCGAATGCTGGAACTTCGCCTCCAGCCAGCAGTCTGGCAACATGCTTCGTCTACTTATACTGCAATGCTAGTCCAAACCAACACCTTTCTCTATGGCTACTCTGACACCCGCTTTAATATCCTTGAAGCTATTACTTCCTCAACAATAATACACCCCGCGTATCTCCGTTGTCCTCTTATTCTACACTTATTGGAAAACTAACAGGTGTTCCAATTTCAAAAGCTATTGCTCCTGATAGCAGCCAAGTTGGTTCTTCTGAGCATCAAAGCTATCAGGAATAATCCACGAATCCTTCAACTGCAGACAAAAGATGGCCTCACAGTTGTCAGTAGCACTGCTGTTGGTTTCGGGTCTTGACTGAATTTGTCCTTCTTGAGGCCAAAATCTTCGATGTTCTCCTGAAGTCCTCTCTGCTATTAAATTTCCAGTTTGAGGCCAGCAACCTTGTCGTCCTCTCTGCCGTCTTCAGAATAATGCAGAATTTAGTGACGGCTACCTCACCAACAAGTGAACTACCATCTAGGAGCAAACCTCGTGGAGCAAATTTTGTAAGAAAGCTCCTATGCAAAAATGGCTAAGAAGTTATACAAGCTCGGTTCTTTCCAGAAACTGGAGCAAGAAAATTATGCTTTATGGAACACAATGATAAGCGTCAGAATGAATTCGTCAGCTTTAGTAAATTCGTGTCAGATCAAGCCTCTATGAAGTTTTAAGGGACAATATTCTGTTGAGTTAAACCTGTCACTATACGAGTCAAGTAAAATTAGTCAATGCAGAAGTGCCCTAGAGAGGATCGAGCACTGGTTTGCATTGCAAGAAGTGAATCAGATGAGTCAAAGATGAGGAACTGCCAGCGAGAGAAAGCTTTTTGTTTCCCCAAAAACTGTGAAACTCATTTCACTATTAGTTAGTCCGGCAAGTGAAGTGATGAGCATGATAGGAAGAGAATTCCCTTTTAAGGATCTGAGATCTGTTCCTACGTATTTTCATCACACATATGATGACTTTTCTGTTTGTTTCTTTAAGAAGGCAATGTGCCTTTTGTTACATCAAGGAAGATTTGGGATATGGCAAAAGTTGATTATACTACAGCATGAGCTTGTTATCTGCAGAGTGCAAATGATGTGGTTGTTTTTCTTAGCATTTGATATTCATGATTCTTATAGAAAGTCTTTCCTTTTTCAAAAAAAGCTTTGTATCAATTCAGATTGTCGGCATGGATTCCAACTGTTAATCGTAAGAACTAGTTTGGTTGTACAATAATACTCCCAATTAATTTTTTTTCCTCCATAGTTGTCAAGCTGGGTATTTTATTAGCAAGATTTCCTTTAGTTTAATAAAAAATTTACTTTTAGTTTTAATCTTTTATGCCTTTCGTTAGAAGTTAAATAAAACCAGTCGTCTTTTTTATGGAGTGGTACAGCTACATGAATTAATGGGTAACTACTTTATCTTTTTCTTTGCACAGGAGATTTCAGTGCCCCTCAAAGGTAAGTCGTCAAATGAGGAATAAGCCGAGGCTGATGTGCTGGGTTGTTGAGGTCAGTGCTTTACTATTGACTTATATGATCATCCTCATGTGTTACGTTCTCTGTATACTCATAACTGCATTTTGTGCTAGTATCCCCCCCCCCCCTCTTTTAGGCTGTCTAGACTAGTTTTCTTTGACATTTAGTTAGTAAGTTTGTTGGTAAAATGTTCTTAAACCTCAGTCTCATTGCCTTTTATCTCTTGGCATTTCTTTCTATATATCACCCACCAAAGTAAGCTTTAACTTGACAACTCATTGAGTGTGACATTATACCACAAGACACAACACGTGTGATGCACATTATAAAACTGGCATTTAAAAACATTGTATGTTCTCTGTCACAAAACACTATATTACTGGATCCGGCACGCATAATTTGGGTGAAGAATTAGTTCACCACTCTAGTTTGGTGGTTGGGTTAGGATTGACATCTGCAAAGGCCCAAATCTAATTTATTAGCTATACTTTTTCTAAATCTTAACCAGAATATGCATTTGAGTTTAAGCTTATTTGTCAATAATCTCAGGCACAAAATTTGTAACTTTAATAAACATAGTAGCCAGAATAAATTTGATATGCATACCGCAAAAAAGGTATGTTAGACTGCAGGAAAAGGTGAATTGGTATGTAGAACATGAAATGAGCAATTTTCAGAAGCCGAGACAATGGATAGGATTTTGCACCTCCACAGATTATAGAAGGAAACACTAATGAATTCCCAATCTCCCAATCTGTGTAACACTTGTGTTAGCTACAGTAGGCTCTTTTAGTTATCCATTTTTACGAAACATGCGGTAACCAGCAGGCTCCTAATAAGTAACTCAAATTGAATATCATGCATGAAAAATACTTTGTACTTGAAGTTGTTAGTGCTATTGCGCACTACTTGTCTTGTCCAAAGTTCTTCATAGTAGGGTTTCATTCTTAACCTATTGATTTGAGGGACTTGAATTACCAACCTGCATCAGAAACATGTTGGATGTCATGTAAATCCTGCACGTGTAAAGTTGGTGCTGCGATTACAAGCAACATATTTTGACTGAATTCTCTAGGGTGGGTTTGTCATTCTTTACTTCAGAAGAGACTTAAAAAGTCTTAAACTAGATGCTGGCCAGAGGGGTTGTGTTAGGTGTATAGCTTCCACTAGTGGTTCATAGATCTAGTCGTATGCGGAAACTTTGATACACAGCCAGTTCTCATCCTTTCACCATTTAGTCAGGCCTTAATGACATACGATCAGTTGATGCTGAAAGATTAGTTTGTCTCTCTGCCAAAATTTCCCTCTTAGTTCTTCTAATTTCTCATAGTTTTGTACAGAGCATCATCCTTCTGTCTTTACCTTCTCTTTCTATTGCTGCATTATATTTCCTTCCATGTAAGTCCTCCTAGCAAATTTAGATTAATCGACACATTATAAAATTCTCAGTCCCAAGTTTTCTACAAATGGGAATTATTTATTCAAGTTTGTATGAATTAAACTTTCACATAATACGTCACTTCCTTAAACAAAACTCTGGGAAAAAGAAATAGAAAAAGGAAATAATAGAACAAATACTGAGAAGGATGTCTATTGACATACAGTTTCTTTACCCCCTTCCAGATTTTCTTACAGGAAATTAGCTTCTTAACATATGGGGAGGGGTGCACCATTCCAGTCCTTGAGGCACGCGAGCACAGCATCAATCATCTTCCCCTGAGAAATAGCGACAAACACCTTATCAAACTCCTCTCCCGGTGATCGAACCTTCTCCCCTGTCAGAAGCTCAGTCCCAAGCTCTTCCCTCACAAACCTATACAAAGGATAGGATCTGCATTCCTTAATCCTGTTGGCAATTGCTGCACTTCCATTCTCCACTGCAACTCTAGCAGCCTCCACCTCTTTGGGCAGAACTGCCTTGAGCTCCTCTTCAAAGACAGCAATCTTTTGAAATATGGAAGTGTTCAAATCTCTTTCCTTCTCTCCATTGTTCAGTGCGTGCTCAACGAGTACTTGCCTTACCTTCTGCATCAGTGGGTAAGTGTAACTGCAAGGATCGTCGATGTAGGCAAAGACATACTCTCTGTCAATCACCTTGATCAGTTCCTTCTCGCAGAACCTTGATGGGTGAAGCTCCCCGTTGACACCTGTCGTCAACACTCTCTTTGAGACTTGGCTCACTGTGTTCTTCACTGCTTGCTTGAGATTCTCCTCCAAGTGCCTGAGATCGATTGCTTGGCAGAGCGCGACTAAAAACGTGGAAGTCATCAGCTTCAAGATCTCTACAGCCTCTGCTGTCTTTCTCGATGAAATGAGTCCTAAAGAGTTGACATCTTGATTGTGTTGTTCGGCGCTTTCAACATGGTTGGTCACCGGATTGGCGAGATATTGAAGCTCAGAGCAGTAGGAAGCCATGGCTATTTCTGCTCCTTTGAATCCATAGTCCAAGCTTGGGTTTCGTCCTCCAGAGAGATTGGAAGGAAGGCCGTTGTTGTAGAAATCGTTGACAAGCTCCGATACCTGAGCAAACATGAGCTTTCCAATGGCAGCGATGGCAAGTCTGGTATTGTCCATCGATACACCGATAGGAGTCCCTTGGAAGTTTCCACCATGGAGAGCCTTGTTCCTCGAGACATCGATGAGCGGGTTGTCGTTTACTGAATTGATCTCCCGTTCAATAGACTTGGTGGATGAGCGGATTACTTCAATCTGAGGACCGAGCCATTGGGGCGATGTCCTCAATGCATAACGATCCTGCTTCGGTTTCTGAAGGGGGTCGAGCTCGTGGACCTTCTTCGCCATTTGCATATATGAACTTCCTTCTAAGATGTGCTCCATGATCGCCGCTGCTTCAATCTGACCCGGGTGATGCTTCAATTTGTGAGTGAGATGGTCGGTGAACTCAGGCTTCCCTTGCATCACCTCGCAAAACACTGCAGAGATTATCTCAGCCAGGACAGCGAGAATGTTGGCCTCGAAGAGGACGGTGGAGGCGAGCGCAGAGCCAACAGCAGTGCCGTTGACAAGCGCAAGGCCTTCCTTCGGTTGAAGCTCAAAGAACCCGCTGGGGATTCCGGCGAGCTTGAAGGCCTCGGCAGCGTCGATCTCAGAGCCATTGGGGCCAATGGCCTTGGAATTGGGGCGGCCGGTGAGCATTCCGGCGATGTAGGAGAGAGGGACAAGGTCGCCGGAGGAGGAGATGGTTCCTCGGAGGGGTAGGCAGGGCGTGATGTTGGCGTTGAGGAAGGAGGTGATGGCTTCCAGGATTTCGAAGCGGATGCCGGAGTAGCCCTGGAGGAGGGTGTTGATGCGGACGAGCATTGCGGCTCGAGTGGCAGAGGTCGACAGCATGTTACCGGATTCTCTGCCGGAGCCGAAGATTCCGGCGTTTAGGAATCTGAAGCAAAGAAGATCTCATCAGAATTTTGACTTGTGTGTGTGCGCGCGCATCAACCTTATTGTTATTAGTTCAAAAATAGGAGTTGCAGAGGACCTTCATTTTCCGTACAAATTTTAAGTTAATTATTTAGTGTACAATATTTTTTGTTAATTTCGGATGATTAATTAAAAATCAGGGTTTTATCTTAGTTCATGGGGGCGTGCAGAAGGAGTGGATGGCGCGTGGGGTACTGCATGGTGGTTGTGATTGTTGAGGTCAAGTGTCCTTTCATTGAGCTGTTTGTTTCCTGCTATCACGTTTTGTGTTTTAAGCAATATTTAACTAGTTAACTAATTGTAGTTGGTGCTAATGATTGTATTACGTCTTCATTTGTTTTCTTTGTCGTTAAGTATTTGAAAAAATAAAATAAAATAACCTTTCTTTGACATTGTCAAGATATATTTGCTGGTATAATGTACTAAAAGACGATCGTCATTTTAAGTTATTTTTGAATTTGTTGATTTATATTTGGGCCCCTTCTCATTGCATCTATCTCAATCTTCATGCGTGTTTACTTGAGAACCAGTTTAGTTGTGGACCAGACTGAACTGGTTTAAGCCCTAGAAAATGAACTAAAAAGAACTGGACTATTTTTGGCCCAGCTTTTGCCAATCAGAAAACGGTCTTAAAGCTAAAATGAACTAAAAAGAACTGGACTATTTTTGGCCCAGCTTTTGCCAATCAGAAAACGGTCTTAAAGCTTGATTTTATTACCTAATGAGCTCCTTCTGAAGAGCGCCACCCTGCTTCGTCCTCCGGTGAGAAGTCGCCCCAAACCCCGTGGTAACCCCGTCGCTGTCGGTCCCCTTCCCCATGCTCTCCATCACCCAGTCGCTGCTCGCCTTCACCCCCTCCCTCGCCGCCTCTGCCAGCTCCACCCTCCCCTCCCCCATCGCGACCGCCGCCACCTGCGATATCTTTAGGTCCGCCCCCTCCAGTTTCACAACCGGGTTCCTGAAGTCCTCGACCATCCTCTTCACCTCGTCGAGGTGGCTCCCCGTGAGGGCCTCTGCGGCCGCCCCCCAGTTAAGGGGATCGGCCTGCTTCGTCTTCATGCAGATATTCTCCATGTATTGTATTGAGGTGCTAGCTGTTGTTTAGTTTGTAACGGTGAAGGAAAGAAAATGGAGCTAATGCTTCTTCTTCTTTTTTTCTTTTCTTTTTGGTTTTCCTTTCCTGAGGATGGAGGGACGGAGGAGTGGGGGTTTAAATAGTTTATGGATGAGGTAGGTGATGGGGGTTCGTTGGGAAATGATTGCGGCCGTTGGATGCGTGGAGGGCGATTGGGTGGTGGATGTGGTGGACACGTGGCGGGGATTGGTGGGAGTGGGAGGTTGTTCGCGCGCTCGTCAAAGATGGGAGGAGGAGGTTGGTGACAGAATCTAGTGCACGCCTCGTCACTTGTTACATTGCTCGGAAATTCAATAAGTTTGGCATGGCCACACGGCTTTTTGGAACTCAAATTCTGATAAGCCCCCTTGGTTTGCTCTGTAAATCTATTAAGCTCACGCATTACCAAAATCAATATTTCGATCAGGGCAAAGTTGGAATATTGTGAAAGTAGTCACGTGCGACTCACGTGAATATTACGATCACTCAAGGAGATTCGGAAAGAGGAATATTGTGAAAGTAGTCACGTGCGACTCACGTGAATATTACGATCACTCAAGGAGATTCGGAAAGATTATTAGGGCGAAATCGCTTCTGCTTATTTCTTCCTCTCGTGACGGAGATCAACTAGCATGAAAGTTCAACCTCTGAAAATCCTCACCATCCGTGTCCACTTAAGAATGAAAATCATCATAAATAAGAAGATCCGCTTACAATTCGATCCCTCGTTCGTAATGTGATATGTTTCTTGGTGATGGGTTCCTGTCTTGAAGGAGACTGATGTTCTTATCGTCGTCCAAGAGCCCACTTAAAGCCATCATTCACAGTGTTGTATCCATTATAGACCCCCTAATCTTGAGGTAATTTCTCATTTATTTTTGTGTTCAATTTTACTTAGTATCTTTCTATTGGCCGTTTGTTAATTTGGTTAATGTTGAAAGAAATTCTTGTTGATTTGAACTGATTAATTGAGAAAAATTCTTAACTTTTGGGCTTAAATAACATAGGTTTTACATAATTTTATTTCATAATTTCCATGAACTCTTCATATGCTACATGATTTCACGTGTAGAGTGCAAGTTTCCAGGTTGCTAGATTTTCAATACATCTAATACAATCATTGTGATAGCTACGATGTTAAAGTTCTCAATTTGGTTTTGAATTTCAACTAAAAAGCAAAGAAATTTTCTTTCTATTGTTTTATCAAAATAAGAGTTTTTATTATGATGATATTCTTGAAGTTTTCATTATAATGCAAGTTTTCGTTATGATTTTTTTAAGGTAAAGTTTTTATTATGATTTGTTATAAGTTATATGATTATAGGTTTTTTTTTGTTTTAATTGGTCATATTTTTTACCAGATAATATATTTCTAAGTAAAATATGGTTAAATTCATGTTGCATATTGCTTTTCATTTGCAAGTTTTTGAATGTATGCTGACTATGCCTTGATTTCTCTTGTTTGTATTTCTAATGTGTTTAGATGGAAGCGAAGGTAATGACTGTAGGCGTTTAAAAATACATATAGGTATGAATGTCACTATCTAAGTCAGAGGAAATCATCCAAAGGAAGCGAGACAACATGGAAGAACAATGTACACACCAACAGACAGTCCATGGTGACGCGCTTTAAGCGCGACAGTACATGACGGCGCGGCAAAGGCGCGGCAGTACATGGTGCCGCGGCTAAGACACGGCAGCCCATAGTGTCGCGGCTAAGGCGCGGCAGTACATAGCGGCGCGGTTATTATAGAGAGTTGCCACGACGGTTAAATAAGCAGTTATACAATGATTTTCAAAGTCCACGTGGCGGCATATCAGAAATAGAACGTGTGCTGACGTGGACAAGCAGTTAAACCACGAAAAAAGTGGTTAAAGGTCGTGGGAGAACAGTTTCAAGTACGATGGAACGTGGTGATAACCGCTCCTTTGGCTGCGGCAGTCCATACTGCCGCGCCAATAGCCGCGGCAGTGTTGACTGGCGCGGCCAAAGAGAGGTCATATGGTCAGTTATTTCAGCCCCGTTTCCAATGCTGTACACTCCTATCCCTATAAATACCTCCCTAGACACGAAACAAAGAACAGAAAGCAGATTGGGGCATAGAGACTTGAGCTTTTGGTGATTTTGAGGAAGAGAGAGAGAATTTTCATCTTTCATAAACATCACTTGGTGATTCCTAGAGATCTAAGCTTAGACTTGATCTTTGGAAGAGTGAACATATTACATCGATAAGATATTCGCTTCAAATCCCTACTTCGATAAACGAAGGAAGGATCTTTAAACACCCTCACAATCTGTGAATCGGTGGTCTACGAGCCAAAGCACTCCCGGCATAGGCAAAGTCCCACAAAATCAGAATTCGATAAACGATTTCTGTGTTATTTTCTCGAGAGTTGTAATTTTCTCAATTTTTCATTGTAATTCTCTGTAAACGATCGAAGTTTTAATGGAATCGGCAATGGAAACGACTTTCGCTAAAAACAAACTGGCGACCACAGTGGGAGCCAACGGTCTCGCTGTCGAGACCGTCGTGTCGCAGCCGATCAAGATTCCAGTTGAATCCACGGTCGAATACGAGTTTGACCAAACCAAGTTTGAGGAATATCTCTCATCATCCTCTTCAAGATCTTCATTATCTCGCAAGTACAAGAGGATCTCATCATTGAAGAAGGCTTATACGCCAAAGAAGGCTAAAAGTGAAGACTCTCGCCCAATCGTTGTTGAGGCCTTGCCTCGCAACATTATCCCGGCGACCCCCAAAGCCGGAAGCTCTGCTCATAATGATTCCACCCTAATTAAGGAGTCGTTCGATCGAAGTTCGCCAACTCTGACGAAGAGGGCTCGTCAGAGGCGACGCCAACGCCGCGCTCGTCAATTGGCTAAGGCCTTGGAACAAACCGATGGAGTTCATTACTATGCGGACTTAGAATCGAGGAAACATCAAGTGGTTCAGTCACCTCAACGTCAGATCACTCACATCTCAGCAAAACTTACGTCGGAGGAATGGACTCTTGTCAAAAGGGCCCGTTCGACCCTCAAAGAACGCATACAAAAGCGTATGGCAAACACCGCTCGTGCCCGTGCTCTTTTACAGCAAAGACGAGAAGGAAAGAAGAAAACAGTGTCTAAGGAAGCACCAAAGAATCACAAATTATGGATCCCCAAATCCAAACTCGTACGAAAATTAGGTCTGCAGAACACAACCTTTGACCGCGGCAGTCTTCACCGCCGCGGCGCTTCTTTCAACCGCGACAACTCATACTGTCGCGGCATCTCCTTCAACCGCGGAAGTCTCCGCTGCCGCGGCACACTGTTCGACCGAGACACCAATCACTACCGCGGCCAAAAGAAGTTTCACAAGAGCATTCCTTCGACTCCATCAACGTCCGTTCCGGGTCCGTCTACTGTGTCAACACCCGCTATGTCACCAGTGAAACCCTGGGTCAGTCCTGACCTGTCGAAATCCAAAATTATAATGGCGGATGGCCTCGATCCTTTACCTAAAGATCGAGGCAAAGCTCCGGTCAAAGAACGCTTGGGGTCCGGTGAATGAACCCCAAATAGATTCTTACACTGGGGGTCGTAAGTATCCTCCTATCAAGTCAAAACAACTCCAAGATGGGAAAACCCTAATTTCTACCCGTTTGGGAGTTCGTAATAAAACTCAGGAGCCCGTTAAGACTCTGCACTCGCAAGGGGGTGGTTCTAAACATGCGACTCCTGACGTGACCTTGGATCGCTCAAATGCGACAACAAGTTGTCCTGAGAACGCCAACAAGGCTTTACATCCTCAGAAGAAGACATGTTCGTCAAAAGACATTGTTATACCTGGGGGCTCATACCAACAGATGATAGGATTCTCCGGTAATTATACCGATGAGTTGTACTATCAAGCTGGGGGTGTGAACAAAACTCAAAAGAGGATTGTCCGAGAAATGAGCTCTCATTGTTTCTGTATGCGACTCATTAGAGCAGTACTGTCAGAATGTGACTACTCCAAACGAGAAGCAATCCTGCAAAGAGTTTCAGTATTCCAGAGGCTTTTCACCGAGATGTTGAAGCCTAAGCCGAGACATTTCCGTAAGAGAAGATCAGCTGTCCAAGATGACGAATTCCCTAAAGTCACCATCAACATGGTTGATAAAAGAAAGTCTAAGCGGCATTCAAGTGACTCAAATCCCGACTTTTCCCCGAGAGGAAAAGTCAATCCAAGAATTACTCAACGAATGTCTCGACTCCAATTAGGAGCCATCAGACGCAGGGATTACAAGAGAATGCATGAAGGAATATCCTCGGAGGATGAACTTTCAGACACTTGTTCAGCCATTGCTTCTGATGATACAATGTCTAGCACGGGGCAAACCAGAGAAGTGCTCACAATCACCCCTGATCAGTTTGCTCAAATGCTTCAAGAAGCTCTAGCCAAATAACGTGAAGAAATTAGAGCTGAGATAAAGACAGAAATAGAGTTGGCTATTTAACAAATGAAAGAATTGCAAGCTCAACGGCCTCAACCTCCTGAATCCAGTCAGCGAGCTGAATCCAGCCGCCACACTCAGAATGTCATAGATGACAGCGATCCAGAAGTGGATGAAATCATTATGGCTGATACACCTCTCAATGACAATAACACTGGGGGTGGTTCAACGGATCCTCCCAACAATAATATTGGGGGTGGTTCAATTTCACCTTTTAATAACACTGGGGGTGGCCCAATTATTTCTGCTCAACATTACTCAAAGAGAGATGAAGATGAGGATAAGAAAATGCAAGACCTTGAATATAAAGTCAATGCTTTGATGTCCGCTCAGGAAGTAAAGAAGACGGGTATTAAGTGTCCCTATCCAAGAGAATGAGATTCAATACCGTACCTGACAAAATTCAATCTGATCAACTTCACACCATTTGATGGGAACAGCTCGCCTATTCAGCACTTGATTTATTTCAAATCTCATTTGGGCATGATCTCTGGAAACGAGGCTTTAATGGTCCGGTCATTCGTTGGCACCCTTCGTGGGCCCACCTTCGATTGGTACCGACGTCTCAAGTCTGGGAGCGTCAACTGCTGGGATGACATGAAAAGTTTTTTCCTCAGTAATTTCTTTGATGATGACACCGAAGTGTCAATCGGAACCCTTCTGGATGAGAAACAAAAAGACGGAGAGTCAGTTAATAACTTTGTCAAGCGCTTCCGTAACAAGGCAATGAATTGCAGAGATCCTGTTACAGAGGAGTTCATCCTGCAAATATGCCACAATAATCTCTCCATCGATGTCCTGGAAACCCTGGGGGTCGTACCATCCAAAACTTGGAAAGATTTAAAAATACGCGGTGAACAAGCTAAACACTTTCTTAAAAGAAAGGAAGCTGAGAGAAGCCAACCGACGACATCTGCAATCGCTGTGAACGCGACTCTCGATCCGAGGTTCCAAAAAAGCTGAGAGAAGCCAACCGACGACATCTGCAATCGCTGTGAACGCGACTCTCGATCCGAGGTTCCAAAAGGAGTATTCTTTCGAAGATGATGAAGCTCCAGCCATCTTGAAATACCTCCTCGCCAACGACAAGATCGAGCTACCACCTATTAAAGACCAGGAGGAAGCTAAGAGGATTACAGATCCAAACTACTGTGCTTACTACAGAAGGGTCCTTCATCCCACCAAGGTTTGTTTTGGCCTTAAAAATAAAATCCAAGCCTTAATTGACTCTAGCGTCTTAACGGTAGAACAAACCAAATGAGGACGCGTGAAACTCCAAAGAGTACACGAGTATAAACTGTTTCTCCTAACTCCGAAGAGTATACGAGTATAAACTGCTTCTCCATGCACTCCAAAGGGTATACGAGTATAAACTGTTTCCCGAACCTCCGACTAGTATAAGAGGTTAAAAAACTGCTTCTTTAAATTATGCGCTTCAATAATGTAACCAAATGTGATTAGACTCAGGTTCACCTAAAAGTTGGGGGTGGATACAAGGTTATCATGGCTGAATACAAAGGTAAGAACCAAGACCTGATTCTGTATCAAGAACAGTAACATTGCTCACAAACGAGAAGTTCTTGAAAAAGTACTATCCCTAGTACCTTCAGGGTAACCTATTTAACGGGAAGTTCCTGGAGAATACTATATATGGTATTCTTAAGGATAACCCGAAACTAATTGATTATTCAAGGTGAAAACCAATCATCTGAGTAATCCACCCTTAATCATGATAAAAATGATTAAGAACCTCCCGATGTGGCTATTTAATCATGTCTAAAATGATCAAAACCCCTCATATTGTGATTTTCAGAGCACTCTTTCATTGAGATGAGATTCAATGACTTCATCAAGTCAATCTTCCTTCACGAAACTCTGAAATCCTTCAAGGATGAAGCATGTCCCATTTGCTTTTCTTTTATCCGATTCTTGGTTGGTTTTAATAGTCGGGATCAATTTCGTCAACTCCCATTGTGACTTTCCAAGTACTCTTTCGTTGAGACGAGATTCAATGACCTCATCGGATCAGTCTTTCCTCACGAAACTCCTACGGTCTAGTTGTGGAGTGCTTGATGATTCACAGTCCTTCACCATAAAATCCATCACCGAACAAATCAACTGATGGTAGGTCCACCAAAATGCTTCATGGTTAAATCTACCCAAACTCTCGCTGTATCCTAGCCTTTAACACTCCCACTGTTGAGCTTTGACACAACACCTAAAATTTCAATCCATGATAATTGGCAACCCCTTTTCGTCACTGGTTACCAAAAAACCTCTTCTGAGTGATTTGTGTAAATCTACATTCCTACTGTTATTTGTACCTCCACTCCCTCCGTTTTCTTGGTCAAACCTTTAAACAGTTAGGACCAAAGCCAAAATCCCCTCTCGATTTCTTTTATGAACGAGAGGTCCACAAATTGAACGATTAAACCTTTAAACAGTTAGGATCGTCTCAAATCATCATTTGGTCAAACCTTTAAACAGTTAGGGCCAAAGCCAAAATCCTCTCTCGATTCCTTCCATGAACGAGAGGTTCACAAATTAAATGATCAAAGCTTTTAACAGTTAGGATCGTCTCAAACTCTCATTTGGTCAAACCTTTAAACAGTTAGGGCCAAAGCCAAAATCCCCTCTCGATTCTTTCCATGAACGAGAGGTCCACAAATTGAATGATCAAACCTTTTAACAGTTAGGATCGTCTCAAACTCCCATTTGGTCAAACCTTTAAACAGTTAGGGCCAAAGCCAAAATCCCCTCTCGATTCTTTCCATGAACGAGAGGTCCACAAATTGAACAATCAAACATTTTAACAGTTAGGATCGCCTCAAACTCCCATTTGGTCAAACATTTAAACAGTTAGGGCCAAAGCCAAAATTCCCTCTCGATTCTTTCCATGAACGAGAGGTCCACAAAATTGAGCGATCAAACCTTTAAACAGTTAGGATTGTATCAAACTCCCACATGGTCAAACCTTTAAACACTCGATTCGTTGCATGAACGAGAGGTCCACAAATTGAGCGATCAAACCTTTAAACAGTTAGGATCGTATCAAACTCCCACATGGTCAAACCTTTAAACAGTTAGGACCAAAGCTAAAATCCCCTCTCGATTCCTTCCATGAACGAGAGGTCCACAAATTAAACGATCAAACCTTTAAACAGTTAGGATTGTATCAAACTCCCACCTGGTCAAATCTTTAAATAGTTAGGACCAAAGTTAAAATTCCATCTCGATAAACGAGAAATCCTCTTTTAGATTGGATAATCAAACCTTTAAACAGTTAGGGTTATCTAAATCTTTTCGATTCTTGGAGTGGAGATCACACTCTTAGTCTCACTCTTCAGATTCTTGAAGTAGAGATCCTACTTTGAGTTTCTTTTGCACCAGGAGATAGAATATAAAATTCTTCCTCTCCGATTTTGGTTTTATCTCTACCAACAAATAAGAGACCAGGAGATAAAATATAAAATTCTTCCTCTCCGATTTTGGGTTTATCTCTACCAACAAACAAGAGAACAGGAGATAGAATATAAAATTCTTCCTCTCCGATTTTGGGTTTATCTCTACCAACAAACAAGAGAACAGGAGATAGAATATAAAATTCTTCCTCTCCATCATCGGGTTCATCTCTACCAACATAAAAGAGACCAGGAGATAGAATATAAAATTCTTCCTCTCCATCATCGGGTTCATCTCTACCAACAAAAAAGAGACCAGGAGATAGAATATAAAATTTTTCCTCTCCAGTGTTAGGTTCATCGTTTCACCAAAAAGACGTAACCCATTAACATTTCCAAATCCATGTTTGATGCATGGGGGACTTTATCTCGATCCCTTATTAGAGATAAGCCTACGCCTAATACGTGTTGCCGGGTGGTCCGTTCCCGCAAAAATGATCAAGTCTATGTATTCAATATCATAGCACCAAGTCTAAGAAAGTTTATTCTTTTAGCACAACGTTACATGCAGAACGAACTTAAACAATCTGCATGCTAGCCAGATTCAAATGGTAATCGGTAAAGGCTCATCAAACCCGTTGATGGCTGAGGGTTTGCCAAAAATCCTATAAATACGATAATCACTGACGCACCAGCTTCATTAGTTGGTCTCGTGACTTGAGTATTCGACAAACTCAGGATAAAATCCATATCTGCAGATGAACCAACCTGAACAATTGGTCCTGCAGCCTCGACACTCAGGACCGCTATGCTCCAACGTCTTAAGAGCTTAAACTGTGTAGACTCCAGTAAACACATGAGGATAAACTGTGTTAACGCCTGTCAACTCGTCAATGATTTTTGCCAAAATAAGGCTAAGGAAAAAAATCCAATGGATGATCTTAAGGGATTCAATTGCGATCCAGATATGAATTCCTAATGAGAAAACCAGTTCAACATCAGTTCAACGACAAGAGCTAATTCACAAATCAAAACATCAGTTTTAGTTCAAGACTTCGATAACGGTCAAGCGATAAACGCAGCACCGGAAGAATTTTAGCTATTCTACAAAGCACTGAGTAGACTAAAAGATGAAGAAGTCAAGAGTTGAAGCCATTCACAGGTCCTTCTACACGATCTTCTCAACTAAATACTGAAGGGATTGCAAGTAAGACTTATCTTATCCAAAGTGTCCCAAACTCCTCTATGAAAGAATGAGTCTGAGATACTTTAGAGGGGGTATCTGTAGGCGTCTAAAAATACCTATAGGTATGAATGTCACTATCTAAGTCAGAGGAGATCATCCAAAGGAAGCGAGACAACATGGAAGAACAATGTACACACCAACAGGCAGTCCATGGTGACGCGCTTTAAGCGAGACAGTACATGGCGGCGCGGCTAAGGCGCGGCAGTACATGGTGCCGCGGCTAAGACACGGCAGCCCATGGTGCCGCGAGGCGCGCCAGCCTATGGTGGCGCGCCTTAGGCGCGGCAGTACATAGCGGCGCGGCTATTATAGGAAGTTGCCACGACGGTTAAATAAGCAGTTATACAATGATTTTCAAAGTCCACGTGGCGGCATATCAGAAATAGAACGTGTGCTGACATGGACAAGCAGTTAAACCACGAAAAAAGTGGTTAAAGGTCGTGGGAGAACAGTTTCAAGCACGATGGAACGTGGTAATAACCGCTCCTTTGGCCGCGGCAGTCCATACTGCCGCGCCAATAGCCACGGCAGTGTTGACTGGCGCGGCCAAAGAGAGGTCATATGGTCAGTTATTTCAGCCCCGTTTCCAATGCTGTACACTCCTATCCCTATAAATACCTCCCTAGACACGAAATAAAGAACAGAGAGCAGATTGGGGCATAGAGACTTGAGCTTTTGGTGATTTATAGGAAGAGAGAGAGAATTTTCATCTTTCATAAACATCACTTGGTGATTCCTAGAGATCTAAGCTTAGACTTGATTTTTGAAAGAGTGAACATCTTACATCAATAAGATATTCTCTTCAAATTCCTACTTCGATAAACGAAGGAAGGATCTTTAAACACCCTCACAATCTGTGAATCGGTGGTCCACGAGCCAAAGCACTCCCGACACAGGCAAAGTCCCACAAAAACAGAATTCGATAAACGATTTCTGTGTTATTTTCTCGAGAGTTGTAATTTTCTCAATTTTTCATTGTAATTCTCTGTAAACGATCAAAGTTTTAATGGAATCGGCAATGGAAACGACTTTCGCTGAAAACAATGACAATGGCAGTAGTAAAGAAAATATGTTGATACAGAGTGAAGATACGGGGACACTAGACTATGATTGGGATCAAATTGTAGGAGATTTGGACTGATGTAGACAAATTGGAGATGATAATATTAGTGGGACTAATGTGATAAATCTGGACAACCACAATGATAATAATGCAGTTGATGGAGTTGGGGAAGGAGGTAATGAGAGAAAGAAGAAAGGCAGAGGAAAGGCTAAACCAAGAAATAAAAGCGAATGGTGTAAAGAACATTGTGCAATGAGAGATGATTTTGACTCTGATTATGGAGACAATGACAATTTGAAATCCCCCTATAATCAAATGATGAGCAGGAGAATGCTGGATACTCTGAATTTAGTTTTGATGATGGACCAATACCATAATTTGAAGTTGGCCAAATATTTTCTGATTTAAAGGCATTTAAAAGTGCAGTGAAGGATTATGCAATGAAGGGAGGTTACAATGTGCCTTATAAAAAGAATGAATCAAAGAGACAGAGGTTGATATATTAGGGTAATTGCGAGTGGCAATTATATGCCTCTGCCATACACGGGGAAGATCAGACAACATTGCAAGTAAAGAGGTATGATGCTGAGCATAGTTGCATTAGGACCCAATACAACACACAATGCACATCTAAATTAGTTGCAGAAAATTGTTTTTAGTTAGTACTACATAGACAAGACACTAGACTAGTTGATATTAAAAATATAACATCATATGTGCAATAATACAAATAATAAGTTGTGATTAAATTTTAAACGAATATTTAATAGACAAACGAATCGAATATACATCTGGTTAAATTCTATTCTTTAGTAAACTCGAATACTAAAAAATATTTGTTTAGTGGTAAATGAACTACCGAATCGAATATGATCGAATAGTTATTCGAACAATTATCGAACCATTTATTAATTATTTGGTTCATTTCCAGCCCTAATTGAGGGACTTGAATTTACCAACCTGCATCAGAAACATGTTGGATGTCATGTAAATCCTGCACGTGTAAAGTTGGCGCTGCGATTACAAGCAACATATTTTGACTGAATTCTCTAGGGTGGGTTTGTCATTCTTTACTTCAGAAGAGACTTAAAAAGTCTTAAACTAGATGCTGGCCAGAGGGGTTGTGTTAGGTGTATAGCTTCCACTAGTGGTTCATAGATCTAGTCGTATGCGGAAACTTTGATACACAGCCAGTTCTCATCCTTTCACCATTTAGTCAGGCCTTAATGACATACGATCAGTTGATGCTGAAAGATTAGTTTGTCTCTCTGCCAAAATTTCCCTCTTAGTTCTTCTAATTTCTCATAGTTTTGTACAGAGCATCATCCTTCTGTCTTTACCTTCTCTTTCTATTGCTGCATTATATTTCCTTCCATGTAAGTCCTCCTAGCAAATTTAGATTAATCGACACATTATAAAATTCTCAGTCCCAAGTTTTCTACAAATGGGAATTATTTATTCATGTTTGTATGAATTAAACTTTCACATAATACGTCGCTTCCTTAAACAAAACTCTGGGAAAAAGAAATAGAAAAAGGAAATAAAAGAACAAATACTGAGAAGGATGTCTATTGACATACAGTTTCTTTACCCCCTTCCAGATTTTCTTACAGGAAATTAGCTTCTTAACATATGGGGAGGGGTGCACCATTCCAGTCCTTGAGGCACGCGAGCACAGCATCAATCATCTTCCCCTGAGAAATAGCGACAAACACCTTATCAAACTCCTCTCCCGGTGATCGAACCTTCTCCCCTGTCAGAAGCTCAGTCCCAAGCTCTTCCCTCACAAACCTATACAAAGGATAGGATCTGCATTCCTTAATCCTGTTGGCAATTGCTGCACTTCCATTCTCCACTGCAACTCTAGCAGCCTCCACCTCTTTGGGCAGAACTGCCTTGAGCTCCTCTTCAAAGACAGCAATCTTTTGAAATATGGAAGTGTTCAAATCTCTTTCCTTCTCTCCATTGTTCAGTGCGTGCTCAACGAGTACTTGCCTTACCTTCTGCATCAGTGGGTAAGTGTAACTGCAAGGATCGTCGATGTAGGCAAAGACATACTCTCTGTCAATCACCTTGATCAGTTCCTTCTCGCAGAACCTTGATGGGTGAAGCTCCCCGTTGACACCTGTCGTCAACACTCTCTTTGAGACTTGGCTCACTGTGTTCTTCACTGCTTGCTTGAGATTCTCCTCCAAGTGCCTGAGATCGATTGCTTGGCAGAGCGCGACTAAAAACGTGGAAGTCATCAGCTTCAAGATCTCTACAGCCTCTGCTGTCTTTCTCGATGAAATGAGTCCTAAAGAGTTGACATCTTGATTGTGTTGTTCGGCGCTTTCAACATGGTTGGTCACCGGATTGGCGAGATATTGAAGCTCAGAGCAGTAGGAAGCCATGGCTATTTCTGCTCCTTTGAATCCATAGTCCAAGCTTGGGTTTCGTCCTCCAGAGAGATTGGAAGGAAGGCCGTTGTTGTAGAAATCGTTGACAAGCTCCGATACCTGAGCAAACATGAGCTTTCCAATGGCAGCGATGGCAAGTCTGGTATTGTCCATCGATACACCGATAGGAGTCCCTTGGAAGTTTCCACCATGGAGAGCCTTGTTCCTCGAGACATCGATGAGCGGGTTGTCGTTTACTGAATTGATCTCCCGTTCAATAGACTTGGTGGATGAGCGGATTACTTCAATCTGAGGACCGAGCCATTGGGGCGATGTCCTCAATGCATAACGATCCTGCTTCGGTTTCTGAAGGGGGTCGAGCTCGTGGACCTTCTTCGCCATTTGCATATATGAACTTCCTTCTAAGATGTGCTCCATGATCGCCGCTGCTTCAATCTGACCCGGGTGATGCTTCAATTTGTGAGTGAGATGGTCGGTGAACTCAGGCTTCCCTTGCATCACCTCGCAAAACACTGCAGAGATTATCTCAGCCAGGACAGCGAGAATGTTGGCCTCGAAGAGGACGGTGGAGGCGAGCGCAGAGCCAACAGCAGTGCCGTTGACAAGCGCAAGGCCTTCCTTCGGTTGAAGCTCAAAGAACCCGCTGGGGATTCCGGCGAGCTTGAAGGCCTCGGCAGCGTCGATCTCAGAGCCATTGGGGCCAATGGCCTTGGAATTGGGGCGGCCGGTGAGCATTCCGGCGATGTAGGAGAGAGGGACAAGGTCGCCGGAGGAGGAGATGGTTCCTCGGAGGGGTAGGCAGGGCGTGATGTTGGCGTTGAGGAAGGAGGTGATGGCTTCCAGGATTTCGAAGCGGATGCCGGAGTAGCCCTGGAGGAGGGTGTTGATGCGGACGAGCATTGCGGCTCGAGTGGCAGAGGTCGACAGCATGTTACCGGATTCTCTGCCGGAGCCGAAGATTCCGGCGTTTAGGAATCTGAAGCAAAGAAGATCTCATCAGAATTTTGACTTGTGTGTGTGCGCGCGCATCAACCTTATTGTTATTAGTTCAAAAATAGGAGTTGCAGAGGACCTTCATTTTCCGTACAAATTTTAAGTTAATTATTTAGTGTACAATATTTTTTGTTAATTTCGGATGATTAGTTAAAAATCAGGGTTTTATCTTAGTTCATGGGGGCGTGCAGAAGGAGTGGATGGCGCGTGGGGTACTGCATGGTGGTTGTGATTGTTGAGGTCAAGTGTCCTTTCATTGAGCTGTTTGTTCCCTGCTATCACGTTTTGTGTTTTAAGCAAATATTAAACTAGTTAACTAATTGTAGTTGGTGCTAATGATTGTATTACGTCTTCATTTGATTTCTTTGTCGTTAAGTATTTAAAAAAATAAAATAAAATAACCTTTCTTTGACGTTGTCAAGATATATTTGCTGGTATAATGTACTAAAAGACGATCATCATTTTAAGTTATTTTTGAATTTGTTGATTTATATTTGGGCCCCTTCTCATTGCATCTATCTCAATCTTCGTGCGTGTTTACTTGAGAACCAGTTTAGTTGTGGACCAGACTGAACTGGTTTAAGCCCTAGAAAATGAACTAAAAAGAACTGGACTATTTTTGGCCCAGCTTTTGCCAATCAGAAAACGGTCTTAAAGCTGAAAATGAACTAAAAAGAACTGGACTATTTTTGGCCCAGCTTTTGCCAATCAGAAAACGGTCTTAAAGCTGGACCAAGTTTATATTTGGTCTAGTTTTACGAAGTTGCCAAACAAACCCTTAATACAGGCTGGCAGATGGGCCCCTTGTGTTGCTCTCTATTTCATTTGCGGGCCCACCAGCTGGCCACTATTATGCATTCCGATTTTAGGTGAAGGGTAAACGTCCAAATCTTAAACTTAAATTACATTCTAGTTTAAATTAATTTGCTGATAAAAAAATGTGGGAACTTAATTTGCATACCAACTGCCAAATAATAACAAATTTGTAGCAACAATTTCATTCAACAAAGTGGCGGGGCCGCTTATGAGCTTGAGGGTGCCCTGGTCCCTCCATACTTTTAGAATTTACACTACTAATAAATCATTAATTAGATTGGATATAATAACCATAAACCCCTCAAAAGTTTGGAATTTACATTACCGATAATCACGTTAATTGTTTTATACGTTTGTATGATATTTTTTTTTTCAGTTAGATTTTATGGTGTTATTTATATCTTTGAATGGAAAAGCATACGGATTTGGTTTAAAGTTGATTTTATTACCTAATGAGCTCCTTCTGAAGAGCGCCGCCCTGCTTCGTCCTCCGGTGAGAAGTCGCCCCAAACCCCGTGGTAACCCCGTAACTGTCGGTCCCCTTCCCCATACTCTCCATCACCCAGTCGCTGCTCGCCTTCACCCCCTCCCTCGCCGCCTCTGCCAGCTCCACCCTCCCCTCCCCCATCGCGACCGCCGCCACCTGCGATATCTTTAGGTCCGCCCCCTCCAGTTTCACAACCGGGTTCCTGAAGTCCTCGACCATCCTCTTCACCTCGTCGAGGTGGCTCCCCGTGAGGGCCTCTGCGGCCGCCCCCCAGTTAAGGGGATCGGCCTGCTTCGTCTTCATGCAGATATTCTCCATGTATTGTATTGAGGTGCCAACTGTTGTTTAGTTTGTAACGGTGAAGGAACGAAATTAAAAGGACTTGATGCTTTTTTTTTCCCTGAGGATGGAGGGAGGGAGGAGGAGGGGTTTAAATAGTTTATGGATGAGGTAGGTGATGGGGGTTCGTTGGGAAATGATTGCGGCCGTTGGATGCGTGGAGGGCGATTGGGTGGTGGATGTGGTGGACACGTGGCGGGGATTGGTGGGAGTGGGAGGTTGTTCGCGCGCTCGTCAAAGATGGGAGGAGGAGGTTGGTGACAGAATCTAGTGCACGCCTCGTCACTTGTTACACTGCTCGGAAATTCAATAAGTTTGGCATATGGCCACACGGCTTTTGGAACTCAAATTAGGATAAGCCCCATGTGGTTTGCTCTGTAAATCTATTAAGCCCATGCACTACCAAAATCAATATTTCGATCAGGGCAAAGTTGGAATATTGTGAAAGTAGTCACGTGCGACTCACGTGAATATTACGATCACTCAAGGAGATTCGGAAAGAATATTAGGGCGAAATCGCTTCTGCTTATTTCTTCCTCCCGTGACGGAGATCAACTAGCATGAAAGTTCAACCTCTGAAAATCCTCACCATCCGTGTCCACTTAAGAATGAAAATCATCATAAATAAGAAGATTCGCTTACAATTCGATCCCTCGTTCGTAATGTGATATGTTTCTTGGTGATGGGTTCCTGTCTTGAAGGAGACTGATGTTCTTAGGGGGTGTTTGGTTACATTTCTATAAATTATAGGAAATGTTTTCCATCTAAAATTTGATTTTCTTGTATTTCTTAAAAAAATTATAGGAAAAGTTTTAAGAAGTTAAAAAGTACAAATTTTCTTATTTTTTGTATTGTGCTTGTTTGGTTCAAAACAAGAAAATGACTCATAACTTTTAGGAAAATAGCAACATTTCCTATAATTTATAGAAATGTAACCAAACACCACAAACTTTATAGAAAAATGAGAACTTTATAGAAAATTGTTAATGAATTTTATTATTTAAATAATAAATGCGTCAGATTTCCAAGAGATTTCCGCTCATTTTAGAAGGAAATCAATTTCTATAAATTTTGGTACTTTTCTATACTTTACAGAAAACATTTCTGTAAATCTTTTTTGAGCCAAACACAGTTTGTGGAAATCTATAGAAAACTCTTAATTACAGAAATGACATTGTTTGTACTTTTTGAGAAAACATTTCTCAAAAACAATACAACCAAACACCCCCTTATCGTCGTCCAAGAGCCCACTTAAAGCCATCATTCATAGTGTTGTATCCATTATAGACCCCCAATCTTGAGGTAATTTCTCATTTATTTTTGGGTTCAGTTTTGCTTAGTATCTTTCTATTGGTCGTTTGTTAATTTGGTTAATGTTGAAAGAAATTCTTGTTGATTTGAACTGATTAATTGAGAAAAATTCTTAACTTTGGGCTTAAATAACATAGGTTTTACATAATTTTATTTCATAATTTCCATGAACTCTTCATCTGCTACATGACTTCACGTGTAGAGTGCAAGTTTCCAGGTTGCTAGATTTTCAATACATCTAATACAATCATTGTTGATAGCTACGATGTTAAAGTTTTCAATTTGGTTTTGATTTTCAACTAAAAAGCAAAGAAATTTTCTTTCTATTGTTTTATCAAAATCAGAGTTTTTATTATGATGATATTCCTGAAGTTTTCATTATAATGCAAGTTTTCGCTATGATTTTTTAAGGTAAAGTTTTTATTATGATTTTTTATAAGTTATATGATTATAGGGTTTTTTTTGTTTTAATTGGTCATATTTTTTTATCAGAGAATATATTTCTAAGTAAAATATGGTTAAATTCATGTTGCATATTGCTTTTCATTTGCAAGTTTTTGAATGTATGCTGACTATGCCTTGATTTCTCTTGTTTGTATTTCTAATGTATTTAGATGGAAGCGAGGGGTAATGACAATGGCAGTAGTAAAGAAGATGTGTTGATACAGAGTGAAGATACGGGGACACTAGATTATGATTGGGATCAAATTGTAGGAGATTTGGACCGATGTAGACAAATTGGAGATGATAATATTAGTGGGACTAATGTAATAAATCTGGACAACCACAATGATTAGAATGCAGTTGATGGAGTTTGGGAAGAAGGTAATGAGAGAAAGAAGAAAGGCAGAGGAAAGGCTAAACCAAGAAATAAAAGTGAATGGCGTAAAGAACATTGTGCAATAAGAGATGATTTTGACTTTGATTATGGAGACAATGACAGTTTGAATTCCCCCTAAAATCAAATGATGAGCAGGAGAATGCTGGATATTCTGAATTTAGTTTTGATGATGGACCAATACCACAATTTGAATTTGGCCAAATATTTTTTGGTTTAAAGGCATTTAAAAGTGCAGTGAAGGATTATGCAATGAAGAGAGGTTACAATGTGCATTATAAAAAGAATGAATCAAAGAGACAGAGATTGATATATTGGGGTGATTGCGAGTGGCAATTATATGCCTCTGCCATACATGGTGTCACGCCCCGCTTCCCAAAATACCGGGAATCGGAACGCGAACAAGCCCGCGACGTATTAGATTGAGATCGAATCAAGATCGGTTTCGGACTCGAACTCAGAAACAGATTTACTGCCTAATCAGGATCCGGATCTACCATCAAATTGGGACAACAAATCGAATCCAAACGCAAAGAACCGGAAACAACGGAAAACAACCAAACCCACCACCTAGATCCATAGGACATCACTATCCGATCCATAGGAGCCCAATTGACGTCGATGAACGACTGAAGTGAGTCGGCGAGCTACGTGAGCTTACAGGATTTATAAGAATTTGGAATTCATGAACAGAAAATTACAGAAGCTTACCAGTAAAAGACAAGTGCTCCCTCTCAAGTGACTGAGTGGCTGAGCGACTCCTCGGGAGGCGTGATCTCCTCATCGACATAGCTAGTCTGCAATGAAGACCAACAGCTCGGTCAGATCGAGAACCAAGATACATAAATCAGAGCGACTGAAGTGAGTCGGCGAGCTACGTGAGCTTACAGGATTTCGGAACAACCAAGACCCGGACCAATCAGGAACCCGGCACTGTTCACAAAAAAGGACAACGCCCCTCATGCCTCGACCACTCTACAGATAATCCAACCACCAGAGTGGATCGAACTCCACCCCCACAAAGGAGGGTATCAACTCTTCCCAACTGCCTCACCAAGGAGGACAGGGCGGGGATGCGATAAGCAGCATGATATAAGAATTTGGAATTCATGAACAAAAAATTACAGAAGCTTACCAGTAAAAGACAAGTGCTCCCTCTCAGGTGACTGAGTGGCTGAGCGACTCCAATATAATAAACAACACAGACAGAAAATATACATATCACAACTGAAATATCATCCGAGACACAAAGTTTGAGTCAAACATGCCCTTATTACAAAACAGTCCAACTAAAATAGGAAAATACATAGTCCGACAAAATAAGAATGAAGTACTGCAAAATGACTAAGTCCATCGAAAGACTAAAGGGTAAGGTACTACATAAGTAATCTAGTGTAAAATTACAGAAGCTTACCAGTAAAAGACAAGTGCTCCCTCTCAGGTGACTGAGTGGCTGAGCGACTCCTTGGGAGGCGTGATCTCCTCATCGACATAACTAATCTGCAATGAAGACCAACAGCTTGGTCAGATCGAGAACCAAGATACATAAATCAGAAAACAAAGAGGTAAGGGGGGTATTTATAGGTGTTAGGGGACCTCTAGGGGGCTTGGACACCCCTAGGGTGTCTCAAGAAATCCGAGACACCCCTAGGGGTGTCTCGGATTTCTTGAGACACCCTAGGGGTGTCCAAGCCCCCTAGAGGTCCCCTAACGCCTATAAATACCCCCCTTACCTCTTTGTTTGGGAGGAGGATTTTTGGAGAGCCTTGGCGAAGCCCTGCTGCAGTGGAGAGTGCCCGTGTGCTTCAACAAGGAGCAAAAATTCTCGGCCAATAATTAAATTCAAGTGCAAGTCATCAACCAAAAGCTCATAAGAGCTCGGCTGCATGCAAATTCGAATCCGAATCATATACAAGTTCAAACCATACAAGTTCGAGACTCAAATCCATAATCATCAACCACGAAGATGAAATTTCGGCCATGAACAGTTTTCAATTCAAACACAAAAAAAAAAAAGAAATTTCAACTTTAGTGAAGGCACATGACACCATAAGTACAGCAGTAGAAGCTACATCATCAAAAAAAAAAAAACATGTTTTCCGAGACAGCAAACACTGTCTCGCCCGTCGAGACAGCAAAAGCTGTCTCGCGAACCTGTTTTCTGCCAACTGTTCTTGGAGGTTATAAATACCCTCCTAAGGCCATTTTTCCAGGGGGCTGATCATTGTGAGTACTTCAGAGCAATCCAGAGCAATCCAGAGCAGAGAGAGAGCAGAGGTGCTGATCTTACGGCCAATCCTTGATAATCAGGCTTTGACTTGATTTCAAGAAGAACGACTATCTTACATCGATAAGATATCGTTTCAATTTCTCACTTCGATAAACGAAGTCAGAATCATAAACCCCTCACGGTTCAATCAGAATCTGTGATTTGGTGGTCCACGAGTCAAAGCGCTCCCGGCACAGGCAAAGATCCCACGAAAGCAGTGATCCAAACAACGATCCTGCGTTTATTTTCTCAAGAGTTGTAATTTTCTTTTTGTTGTGTAAAAGAGTCTTATAAAAAGGCTGTTTTCTTT
The DNA here is from genome assembly GCF_001876935.1 of Asparagus officinalis. NCBI lineage: Eukaryota > Viridiplantae > Streptophyta > Magnoliopsida > Asparagales > Asparagaceae > Asparagus > Asparagus officinalis. The sequence continues at coordinate 1,716,625 of NC_033797.1, forward strand.
GAATTTATTGTAATCGACCGAAGATATAATGAATTCGACAACAAAACCAACTTTTGGCGAAAACAAAAACAGGTGTACGTCAGCGCACATAACGTACGGCAAGATCCCACAAGGAAAGTAGAAACAGTCGAACGACCAATGCAAGAATAATAATAATAATAATAGTAATAATCTAAATGAAATCCACCACCAGAATATAATAATCAGAAGAATCTAAAATCGATCGGGGTATTTTCGTCCGTTTTCGTCCGTTTTTGAAATTTTCGAAGGTTAACCTCATCTCCCGGACAATTTCACGACATTTTTTGGAATGTTCATAGTTCGACTTCATTTCCCGGATAATTGAGAGGCATTTTCAGTCAGATTTGGAATTTTCGGAGTTCAATTCCGTCTCCCAAATAATTACGAGATATTTTCGTCTATTTTCAGAATATTCGAGACCCAATTTTATATTTTGGGTGATTTCATGATTTTCCACCTATTTCGGAATATTCGGGACCCAATTTTATATTTTGGGTGATTTCGCGATATTTTCGCCTTTTATATCGGATAACTGACTGTTCACAAATCCCCTACGTGCATCCAAACCCGCGAAACGGTTCGGTGAGAGGACTGCACGTAATCCGATTTCGGCCTGGTTCGAACTCAAGCAAAACTCGGGTGACGAAACGATTTCACTAACCAAGTGTGAAACGGTTCACTTGGCCCAACAAACTAACCCCAGCGCGAAACGGTTCACTGGTTCTAGTCTGGAAGATACATCAACAGTCTTATCCGACCACATGAACATTAACTTCCCCATCCCAACTCTCTTATTTTTCTAAGCTAACATATACACATTATCCGACCACATGAACATTAACTTCCCCATCCCAACTCTCTTATTTTTCTAAGCTAACATATACACAAGTTTCTAAGTCTTAAACAGAACACCTCAGGCCACACTAGTCATGAATTTCTAACAGTTTTCATGCATAACAAAGAGTAATAAATGCAGCTAATCATATACAACAATATCATAACATATCACAAAATTAAAATTAAGAAACATAAATCATGAATAATTCATAATAATCATTTTTCTAAAATAAATCTTTTAAAAATATTTATAAATGTCCTAAAAATAATTCTTTTATAATATTCTTAAATAAAAGTTATTCTTAAATTGATAGTTATTCTAAATAAATCTTAAAATTATTTACAATTAATTCTAAAAAATGTCTTTCGTCAACAGTAAATCTATTAAATTTATATATATACTCTAAAAAATGATTTTTTTGTCAATAAATTCTTTAAAATTATAAATTATTCTAAAAAATAATTTTATTTTATTTTGTCTTTACAGTATCTATTATCAAAATATTATTTTTAGTACTTTTTAATATCATTCGTCAAATAAATCCGTATAGGTCATCACAGACAGTGGTGGAGCTTGAAAAAATAATTTGGAGGGGGCGAAGTTACATAATAAACTCATAAATACTTAATTCATTCAAAATAATCACCAATTCAATGTTATATAAACATCTAAAACTTTGCACGCCGAGTTTTCATCTTCTTAAAATAATCAATCACAGAATCAGTATCAATTTCTTGAACAATCTCTTTCTCGATATACATAACTAAATTATCTGCTAAGAATGCGTCTTCCATCTTGTTGCGGAGCCTTGTTTTTACAATTTTCATGGCAGAAAATGCTCGCTCGGTAGTAGCTGTAGACACCAGAAGAGTTAGAACAAGGCGAATTAAGCGGTCAACAAGAAAAATATTCACTTTTCTTTTCAGTTTCAGCCAGTGCCACACATAACTCGGAAATAGTTGAAAGACTTCTCAATTTTGGATCATTACGAGCGTCGAGGACAAAATGTTCCAGTTGAAACTTCAAAATGAGCTTATCTTGACCATCAAAATCAGCAGGACACGTCAATCAACGCGTGCGCGTCAGTCAAACACGTGCACGTCAAACCAACTCGTGCGCGCCGATCAAACACGTGCACATCAAATCATCTCATGCGCGCCGGTCAGCGCGCGTACGTCAAATCATCTCGTGCGCATCGGTCAACGCGCGTACGTCAAACCACCCCCCCCCCCCCCAAATATATATAATACATCAAAAAAAATTTGAAACGAAGGGGGGGCGATCGCCCGCCCAAAGAACAACTAAGCTCCGCCACTGATCACAGTATATGTTTTACAATGTGCATGGTTATACGTTATTGTCCACAGTCCATTACGTCCATGACAGTTTTATACGTTATAGTTCTCAGTTCAATATGTTCGCGACAGTTCTATATTTGTAACGTGTAATTATTCGGGTAACGAGTTCGTATGCATAATTAATCTGTGATCATTCTAAAATTATACTGAGCAAGAATAGGGATCTTGCCTCGGGGTTTTTGTCGAACGATTCGACGTCGATGGGCGAGTCCGCGGGTCTGAAGAGCGTCGGTCGGAACTCACGACGAGGCTGTCCGTGACGGGGTAGCGGCTCGCTGCTGGGCAGAGGGCGCTGCTCGACGGCGAGCGGCGACTAGGTTCGAGCGCGGCTCAGGCAGTGGCTCGAGGGCTGCCGGCGAAGGGCGGCGGACGGATGAGGAAGAGAAGTTGCTGGAGGTGGTTCAGGGCGCTGACGGAGGAGGAAACGAGGAGAGGGCGGTGCTGGTGGAGGCCGGCGGGCTCAGCGGCGGTCGAGCGGGGTGAGAGGCCGGCGAACAGGCGTGGAAGAGAGTGATGGGGTGCGGGTGGTGTTGGAGCTAGGGCTGGTCGGAGGGTTTCAGAGGGGAGCGGCGGCCGTCAGCTGGGGATGCTCGCGGCGAGGTCGAGGGCGAGGTCGGCGTCGGGGAGCGCTGGCGAGGTTCGCGGCGGTGGTCGGAGCAGGCTGCAGGCTGAGCTCAAGGGCGGAGCTTTGGGCGGAGGAAGAGGAGGCGGGCTGTGGGCGGCGAGGCGGAGCTTAGGGCAGAGCGGCGGCGGTCGCTCAGCGCGAATTGGCGAAGGAAGGCAGCGGCGAAGTCGGAGGGCGGAGCTCGCGGGCTGAGCTCGAGAGAGAAAAGTAAGTGTACGAGAGAGAGATAGGGCTGCGTGGGGTTTAAATAGATAAAAAAAAGAATAAAAAATTAAAAAAAATAAAATAAAATAATGAATGCGGTGCGCGTGCAGCCGGTTTTTTGGAAAAGAAGAGGAGGGAGAGAACGGGGTTGTTGGGGTTTGTCGCGGGAGCAAAATAATGTTGGGGTATTTTCAAATGGGTTCAGGTATTTAAACGAAAATAATTAAAATAAATAATTTCGGGTACTTAAAAATTAAACTAATTACATAATAATTAATCTACAAATAAAACGTACATTTTGAGCTAATACAACAGTTGATATGAAACTGTCGAAAATATACTCGTATTGTATAATTAAACGGAAATAATTAATAATAAAAATATATTTACTTATATTTAAAATCAAATAATTATGTGACAATTATCTACACGATAAAACGTACCAGTTGTACTAATACGACCAATAATACGCAATAGTATAAGAAATTATACAATTAATACGTAATTAATAATACAGCGTATTATACAAAAATATACGTAATAATAATAATAATACCACGTATTATTCAAAATGATACGTAATAGTATCGGTAACACGACGGATAAATCCCAGAAATTTTTATTACACTAAATTAATTTATAAATATAAAAACCATTTAAATAACTATAAAACTTAGACTTTAAATCATAGAAAATTATAGAAAATCGAGAAAAATACAAATACTCTTTTAAAAATCATAATTAAATATTTTAAAATACTAAAAATTTATTTTAACTAGTATCAAAATTTTACGGTCATTACACATGGGGAAGATCAAACAACATTGCAAGTAAAGAGATATGATGCTGAACATAGTTGCATTAGGACTCAATACAACACACAATGCACATCTAAATTAGTTGCAGAAAATTGTTTTGAGTTAGTACTACGCAAACAAGACACTAAAAACCAGTTGATATTATGGAAGACATACAAACAAGATTCAATTTTCAAATCTCAACCTGCAGAGCTAGGGCAATGTGTTTAGAAAAAAAATAATGGTTCTGAAGTACAACAATTCCAAAAGTTGTATGATTATTGTAATGACTTAGTTGAATTGAATCCTGGGACCACAGTGAAAGTGAAGAAAGTTTACCCTGAATCAGAGAATGAAGCAAGGTTCCAAAGTATTTATATATGTTTTCAGCTTTAAGGGATGGGTTTAAAAATGTGTGTAGACCATTTATTGGATTAGGTGCATGCCACTTGAGAGTAAACATGAAGGGTGTTATCCTTATAGCTTGTGGGTAGATGGCAATAATTGTATGTATCCATTTGCTTTTGCAACTGTTGAGGGTGAGAGGACCATTACATGGGAGTGGTTTATGGAATTATTGGTTGTAGACATTAGCGGTGGAGATGAGCAAGGGTGGACTTATATGAGTGACAAACAAAAGGTAAATGATTTGGTTAACAAGTTATCTTTCTTATTGTTTTATGCTAAATCGATATTTTTCTAACCTGTTGTTGTACATGTATAGGGGTTAATTAGCAGTAGGAGATTCTCAACCACAAGTTGCTCATAGTTTTTTGTGGGGAAGAATTTGAGGCCAAGGAACCAACTTTTGAAGCAACAAAGAAGATGGAAACGAATACTTAATGGTGGAGTTGGCTGAAGTAGACATTGAATGTTAAATTATGAAGCTAGGTGGGAAAATAATATGGAACATAGACGAACAAAGAGCAAATAGGAATGGTGGGAAAAGTAATATTTTTCCCTCCAAAAAAAGAATAATTTCAATAAGAAAAAAAATACCCTTCCTTAGTTATATAGAAATACCACGGTGACTAAATAGATTCAAAATTAAAAATATAGAGGCTTAGTAAATTGAAATAATGGATTGAGGGTTTAATAGATTTGTAGGGCAAACCAGGAGGGCTTTTCTGAATTTGAACTCTGGCTTTTGAAAAGAGAGTGACAAGGTGAAAGCAAATATTAAGAGTATTGATAAGCATAAATCTTTACTGTTTTTGTACTCCCACTAACCGAGTGACTGACTACAAACATTTTTACAAATTTCAAAGAAAGGATCTCACATATTTGGTTGCGGTAGTACAAATGTAGTATATAGCATTTTCTAAATATTAACGTGGCGCTTATGAATTTTGATATAATCAAAGTGAAAATGATGATACATTGACATAAGAAACTGGAATGACGGATTAAAACAATTATCAGTTGTTTTCCTCACAGACAGCGACAATGTTTTAGTAGATGGTAATGGATTTGTATATTATTGTATAGAATAAACAATGTAGATTGTATTATTCATTTTGCTAAATAAGCTAACAAGAGATACGCTAGTAATCGGATTCATCTTGCTTGCCGCATTGCGGCACGTGGATTTTATCATTCATATCTTTTGGTGACTCGGGTCGTTAAATGAGATATTTATCACTCACATTTGATGTTTTCTAAGATACTAATTAGCCTTAATTAAAGCCAAGAGGAGAAATGGATGAATTTGATAGTTTGGGGGACTTGTATATGACATTGTAGGTCACAATATTCTGTTGGTTGGTAGTGAGGAGGATACACCAGATTCTGATCTGCTCTTTTGGACTAATCCCAGCTAACCTAGACAGCTAAAGGTCTCCTAAAAAATTCATTGCTAAAAGGACTTGTACATGTCTGGATTTCTTTCGTCACAACTTTCTCTAGAGAAGCCCAAATGCTTCTACAGAGTTTTATACGATTTGGATATATTTGCTGAAAGTTATTGAGGAACTACCTCATGAGGGACGGTGAGTCTGGGCTGCTTGAAAGTCTTTTAAGTTTTCTAAGTTATCTGACGTGTCTTTTATAATGTTTTATAGATCCACGAATCTTCTACGCTTGAAGGATTGTTTCTAGGTTTACTCTGTATTTCTTTGGTGGATTCTATTGAGCGTGAGCGTTTATCTAACATCGCTAAGGCGGAGTCTATTGGAGTGGTAAATCGTCATATCCATCTAGAGCGGTGAATTCTATATCTGTTAATCAACCTGCTAAACTTAGTTATCCATCATTTATTCTAAGATGGTGATATATGTATTCTTAGAGTGATTGGTATCTTATTCGGTTATTTATTCATCTATCGCATTCATGTCGTGCCGGTATCAAAGGACAATAAGTAGTACTTTTTTTTCTCACTAGTTTTTACACACGTGCAATGCACGTGATTTAATACTATGATTAAGTATTTTTGGCAGTTTGTGCTCATTTTTTTCTTTAAACTCTTACATCCCGATTATTTTTTTATGTTTGTTTAAATGGGATACACCCAATTTAAAATTTCATGTTGATATTTGAATTGACAAAAAATAAATATAATTTAAAAATAATTTGAATTTTCATATTATTTTTGACCGATATGAAACTAAGCTTTATTTGAGAAAGTATAGCATTGCAAAGTGAAAAATAGTAAAATAGTGTTATACAAGGAAGGTGAATATTTAAAACCAATATGGCAAAATGATTGATTTAAAGTATGTTAAAACGATGCAAAAGAGAATATGAAGTTTATTCCTAATCATTGATAGACTTCATAAAAAAATATAAATTAAAGACTAATGCTAACTCTAGTATACTTTTATATGATAAAAACATCCACATAAGAATATAAAAGTATTGAAAAAAATTCATGAAACTCCCTTCTAAAGATTCCTAATTTCACTCAAAATAATTAAACTATTCTATAAAATATTCATAAAATATTGTTTTTATTTCTTCTATTTTATTTTTTATTGAGTTAAGATCAATCCTTCTCCAGGTTTATCATTTATCATTTCTCGGACAATTCTAGAGTATTGTCTTCATCATCTACATCAATTGTGATATCAGGCTAATTTTGTATTTTTTATGCTATTATCTTTCCTAGGCTCGTTAATTTTTTATCATATCATTTAACTTTACAAAGAAGTCAAATGTACTTATGATGTTCAACACAAACTGCTCAAAATATAGACTTTGATTTTTTTTCTATTTCAATGAGAATAAATATTAATTTCATATATATAAAATTCTTTGTGTTCCTAATTTATTACTTAAATAAATTAGAAGCTATCTCTTTATTTTCCTCTAAAATGAATTCTTCTGATGTGCATCCAATAAGAATTTCTGTTATTTCAATAATATTACCTTTGCTCTATCCCTGTCATTTTCCATAAAGATCTAAACTAAATACCTGCATTATTCATTACCAATTTCTCTTAGATTATAATATTAATATTTAATTTGAAGAACACAGTATGGAATTTATGAATACTTACTAATTTTTCTTATGTCTTCCATGGAGATTTTTTCTTTGATTAGGATAAAGTTATTAAATTATTTTTTAATGTAACTCATTCAGTGCTTCATTAATAGATATGTCTTATGTTAATGCCAATTCAAGTGATTCATTGACATTTTCTGAATTTTAGATTTATTTTCATCACTTTCCCATTTGCAATTTAAATAACTTAATTCTTTTAAAGTTATCTCTAAATATTCTAATAGTTTCTCCATATGTAATTCCTTGTATTCTTTTACCCTATAAATATTATTAACGTCAAAGATTAAATTTTCTAAATTAAAATCAATTAATGCTAAGGTATTATTATAGTGTTTTATCATTTCTAAGGATTTAAACATCTATCAATTAATGTTACGAATGTATTTTGGCTATCCCAACTTATTACTAAAATTATATAAAATTACTTTAATTTATATAGTACCGATAATTTTTAATCTATAATATTTTTAAAAATTTTATCCATTAACCGGATGTTTTTAATCAATTCTTATTGTTTTTGTTTACCAGTATCAACTTAGACTATTCTTAGATGCTGAAAATGGATAGTAAATCCCTAAATTAGAAATTTATATATAAATATATATATATATATATATATATATATTGGTAAAATTTTCGGGTGTGATTTATAATTTTTAAAATTTTGAAAGAGTTTTTAAAAAAATTTACTTTTAAGTTTGGTAGTTGTAAATTCTATGTTTCATGTGTTGGTGGTAATTTTTTAAATGTTAGTATATTTCTTGTAACTCTAAAATTTTGAGGGTGTCTTTTGCAATTATTAAAACTATAGATTAATTTTGAAAAATATTAAATTTCAGCGGTCTACCAATCGACGAATTTGATGTGTGCTAGTTAAAATTTTTGAAAATTTAGAGTTTTTTTTTACGATTTTTAAATTTTGAAGGAGTTTTTTAAAAATTTTGAGGTTAATTTTGGCAAATTTTACTTTTTTAGGTGTCTAAGGGTAATATCTTGAATTCATCTTATTTTATTTACAAATTTTAGAATTTTAGGATGGTTTTTTATAATTTGAACTTTTGAATGTGTTTCTATAATTTTTGAGATATTGAGGGTGTTAATTAAAAAATTTAAATTTAAATGTCAAAAATTTTAGGTGTATCATGGTAATCTCTTGAATTCATCTGTGTTGTTTGTAAGTTTTAAAATTTTAGAATTTTAATGTGCTTGTCTGTAATTTAAACTTTTGATGGTGTTTCTATAATTTTTGAGACATTGAGGTGTTAACTGTAAATTTTAAATTCTTTACAAACTGATGTTAATTTTTTAATTTCATGTTTTTTATTTTAAGTTTTGAGACATTTGGATGAGTTTTATAATTTTGAACTTTTTATGGTTTTTTTGCAATACTTCATGTATTATAATATGTTATCTACTTATAATTTCTTTATCTTAACAAACTAATATTATTTTTATGTTTTATATATTTTATTAATATTAGTTTTTTTAAATTGTTAAGCTAAACATGGTTCACATAGGATTAGGATAAGATATGATTATGATTAGGATAGATTAAGATATAAATAAAATATTTAAAATAGTGAAGGGTAATATTGACCATTAAAAATTAGAATTTGATTATGGATAAGGTAGTTCAAACTATAAAGGGGTATATTTGTCTAAAAAAGATTTTCCGAACTCGTGCTTTTAAAGGGAGTATGATTTATCATGATTTCTCACCAAACAAAAGAAAATCTATACTACTTATAAAAGAGAATATCCATGTCAAAACTTTTGATTTCCTTTATTACCCTCTCAATTTTTTTATAACTCACAATTATACCATTATGTATAAAGCTAATAATCCACAGCCTCTTAACTATGCTCCTCTTCATTTTCTTAAATTATTTCGTCATTCACTAGAATATATTAATAATTTATAATGATAAAAAATCATAAATATATGATAATTTATTATAAAGAATTATTAATTATATAAAATAATAAAAATTATTTATTTAATATATTATTGTACATAATTATAATCACTAATAATAGTATAAATAGAGTTATATCTTTTTGTTGTAAAAACCATTACCTTGTTTCGATAATTAATATCATCTTAGTTATAAAAATTTGGACGTTATAAATTAAAATTATATTTATGTTGGAAAATTAATGTATATAAAAATATTTGGATCCTTGAAATTTACGAGACATATACTTTCCTCTTCTTTTCCCCAAAAATATTTGGTCAATCACTAGAATATATTAATAATTTATAATGATAATAAAATTAATAGATATATTACAATTCATTACAAAGAATTATTAATTATAATGAAATAGTAAAATTATTTATTTAATAAATTATTGTACATAATTATAACTATTAATAATAGTACAAATAAGGATTGATTCTTTATATTGTAAGCTGTATAACCTTTTTCAACATTATAATATCAGCTTCATAATAAAAATTAGACGTTATAAATTAAAAATACTTTTATTTAGAAAAATTATTTTATATAAAAATATTATATCCTTAGAATTTATGAGACATGCCCTTTTTGTTGGAAAGAAAATGTCTCATAAATTTTAAGGATTCAATAATTTTATATAAAGTATTTTTCCTAAATAATAGTATTTTTAATTTATACCGTCCATTTTTTATTGCTAAGATGATATTATTTATCAAACAAGGTAATATTATTTACAACATAATGTCATATAATATTAAAATTATTTCCATTATTTAATAGATATTGTAATAATATATGTACATAACATGAATATTTAATAATATAAATGGTTTAATTATTTCGATAGTGTTACTTTTTTTGTCGCTATTTCAATAGTGATTAATTGCATTATTATTTAATAATTATACTCTTAAATAAATTGTTTAATAACATAAAAAATTTAAATAACTATTAAATGCATGTTAATAATATAAATACTAATAATAGATTAACTTAAATTTTTTAATTATAGTGTAATAAAATAACTTTGTCAAATGTTTATATATAATTTATTATATAATATAATATTAAATACAAAAACTGTCCACGTGCAAAGCACGTGCATTATACTAGTATTATATAAAAGTTAAAATAAGAAAGAAAAACTCAAAGTTTTCTGTGTAAAGAATAAATTATTTATTGCCGCGTTAGATTTTTCCTAGTAAGATGAATGGTTTGAGTGACGGGATATTCTTAACTTCTGTTCTTGTTTGAAAAAATGTTCATAATTAACATAGCGATTAAAAGGGGCGTAGTTTCAATTTATTTCTCAAAAGAAGAAAAAGAATGGGGAAAAAAAGGATAGGATTAGAAGTCTCTCATAATTAGTAGATTGAGTTTATATTCTCAACTTTTCCTAGTTGTTAATTTATAGCTCTATTTTTGCGGATAGACTCATACACTTATTGTGATTGTGTCTTTAATTCTTTGTACAACTTTATGAGAATTTGATAGGATTAGAAGTCTCTCATAATTAGTATATTGAGTTTCATTATGATAAGGAGTTTGTATTTTATTCTAATTAGGAAGTTTGATTAGGTAGGGTTTTAATTTTCCTATATATAGTTTTTTATTATTGAAGGAAAAAACATGGAGATGAGAGATATCCTACATTCTTGTAATCTAATATTAGCAGAGAGCATGGCCTGATTCAAGAATATTGTGCGAGAAGCGAGGATTTCGCAATATTTGTCCATTCAAAAGATTGTAAAGAAAGAGCTTTGGAGAGAATATGAGAGTTGACTATGTATATGAGGTTGAAAGATTGAAAGACGAGAGTTGAGTAGTTTCTCTTATAGTTCTCTTTGATACATAGTACATTTCTCGTATTGTTGCCTCGTGAATGTAGGTCAAAGTTGATCGAACGAACTACGTAAATCTCTGTATTCTTTCTTCTTGATGTGGTTGTTTTCTATCCCGTGGATTATTGATTGGCTTCCAAGTTACGCGGATCATAGTAGGCGGGGAGACTAAAAATCCACAGTAAGTAGTATTAGAGTGATGGTTATGAATCCAGGAGTTTGTAAGATAGAAGTCGTCATCATGCGAGACCGAAAATCGGCGTTAAAAGAATTAAGATGAAGAAAAAGAAAGAAAAAAAGAGAGGAGGCAGCTGGCCAATGGTGAAGGACGACCGACAGAGGCACAGCCGGCGTAGGCATGGCTTGTGACGAAATGCAGCGACTGGCGTCCAAGCAGTGGTGTACAGGGTCAGAAATTTTCTTTGCCGGCTTCCTGAAGTGTGGAGGAGAAGAATTAGTCTTCACGTGACAATAAATTTGTACACGTGAGTTGGGGTCCACATAAAAAGAAGGGAAAAATATGTCCAGGCCCAAAAGTGGGAACTTCGTGTGACTAGCCCTCTTGTACTTTGCCCCATGTGGAAAAGCCCCAAAAAATGAGCTTTAATGTTTTAAGCCCCCTCCACGTCAGCTTTATACTAAAAGCAGATCGTATTTTGGAAAAAAGCCGAAACTGCCCTTCTCTTTCTTCCCCAGACGAGTCCTGGTCCCGAACAACAGAAGTCACTTCTCATTAATGCGATATGATGGGAAAAATGGAGGGAAATTTCCCCCTTTTTTTTACTCCATCATGAGCAATAACTAGTTAGTTCTCCATTACTCCTCCTTAGACCAAAATTCTCTCCATTACTCTCTCCATTACTATCCCTTCAAAATAACTAGTTAGTTCTCCATTACTATCCCTTCAAAATGGCTGAAAAGGACATCATCTGCATTGTCTCTTCGCGGTATAAAGCGTTATTCTTGAAGATTAATTCTTCAACCACCATCTTGGATCTCAAGTTTGATGTGGCAGAGAGGTTAGATCTTCCATACGAGTCATTAATTTTGGCATACGAAGATCAAACAGTTGGAAGCTTAAAATTTCTCATTGAGAACGATGGTGATCTGACGTCTATGGTGGAGCATTGCCACAATCTTGGACTGAAAGAGGTTCACGTGCAAGCTTTTAAAGAAGGAGATGATTCTTCGAATAAACAGGAAAACGAGCAAGTCCGACAAGACATGTAGGTTAACTGTAAAATCAATTAACTTAAGTTCTAATCGTCTTCTTGTTAGTTCTATACTAGGTTTAACTGGACTTCAGTTCTAATGTTTTATTTGTCATTAAGCAGTTCTTTGTTATGCTCCATACTAGAGTTCTAATGTTTTATTTGTCAGTTCTAATCGCTATTTTGTTAGTTCTACTAGAGTTATTGCTAGTTCCACTATAGTTCCCATATGCTGCAAGTGCTGCAAAGGTTGTTAGTTCTGATCTATGTCTTGTTAGTCCTAATAGTTATATTGTTAGTCCTAATTGTTATAAATTAGATATAACGTGATATAAATTAGATATAACTTGGTATAAAATAGAACTAACAAGCCATCAGTTAGAACTGACACTAACACGCTACAGATTAGAACTAACACTGTGCACATTAGAACTAACATGCTACAGAATAGAACTAACACGCTGCAGAATAGAACTAACACGCTGCAGAATAGAACTAACACTGTGCAGATTAGAACTAACACGCTACATAATAGAACTAACACTGTGTAGATCAGAACTAACACACTGCAGAATAGAACTAACACTGTACAGATTATATTATTAGTCCTAATTGTTATATTGTTAGTACTAATGGCTATATTGTTAGTTCTAATCTATGTCTTGTTAGTCCTAATGGCTATATTGTTAGTTCTAATGGCTATATTGTTTGTTCTAATAGCTATTATGTCAGTTCTAATCAATGCACTGTTAGCTCTAATGGTTATATTGTTAGTTCTTTCTAGTTCTAATTGATTCTAACTGCAAGCAATTGTCGTTTTTGCTTTTTAGCTTTTGCTATTATCTGTTGATACTTCTACTATTTGTGTAGTTTATGATTAATTTTTTGATGTTCTTAATATTTGTAGCGCTTCCAGCAGTTTGAACTCAAAAAGTGTAGACTGTGGCCCGTCGGCGTTGTGGACCACAAGTGTTCTAGATAAGAATCCCAATGACAATCCTTCCGGAAATGATATCATGACGATTGATGACATGATTAGCAGATCAGAGAGGATTCCTGCTTGGTGGCACACAGCTTTAAGCGGTGAGGGACAACGATTTGAAAGTGCGAAGGAGTTAAGATTGGCCTTGCTATACTACTCAATGGCAAAAAAATTCGAATACGAGTTTGGGAAGAATGAACCGAAGCGTATTTGAGTGTTTTGTCGGTTTAAGGAAGCAAAAAATTGTCCGTGGATGTTATTTGCCTCTCCACCGAAAAATGATAATAGACTTGAAATCAAAAGGTTTGTGGACAATCACAGTTGTGGGCAGCATGCCAATAATGCTGGTCAATCTAGAGCCTCTAGGCGATTCATTGCTACCCAATTACAACCCACATTAAAGGTTCGACCGGATATACAGCCTATTGACATTCAAAAGGAGTTTCTAAGCTCGTATGGGATTAGGGTCGATTATAGTAAGATTTGGTGGGGGTAAAGAAGAGCACAAGAGAAATTATATGGTGATGCCCATGAGTCCTACGATCAATTACGATGGTAAATAGAAGATGATATATAACAAAATGAGGGGATTAGGGTCGATTATACTAATTTTTCAATGTTGGTACTAACGCTTAATCTTCAATTTTCTAGGTATGTAGAAGAGGTCAAGAAGACAAACCCAGGTAGCTATATTCATGTTGAACAAAATGAGGGGAGGTTTACAAGGTTATTCATATGCTACGCCGCCTGCATAAATGGTTTTTTATACGGATGTAGACCACTCTTATTTTTGGATGGTACCTTTCTTAAAGATCGATTCAAAGGCATACTCCTAAGCACCGTAGCATATGATGGAAATCAGGGGATATTTCCATTGGCATATTGTATATGCGATCAGGAAAATAACGTTAACTGGAAGTGGTTCTTACAAGGTTAGTTCTATCCCTAGCCATGTTAGTTCTATTGCAGGTTATGATAATTTTAGCTCATTCATTGCTAACTCTATAATTCGTATATGGTAACCACAACTCTTTGTAGGTTTGTGGTCTATTCTCTACGAAAGGCCAGATCCATACAACCCTCCACACAAGCTAGTGATAATTTCAGATGCGGATAAGGGGATCAGAGAAGCAGTTAGAGAATTTTTTCCAGATTCTATACACTCTCGATGTGTGTTGCATCTAGTTGAGAACTTCAGGACAAAGTTGAAGGATTTGGGATTCAAATCAAAAGATACTCAGATCTTGGGTAATCTATTGCAATCTGCCTGTTACAAATATACTAGAGCAGAATGGAACGATTACATGGACGACATTAGACTGGTTGACGAAAGAGCTTACAATATTGTGATGAACTACGCTCCAGAAAACTGGGCCAATGCGTTTTTCCCTGGAGTTAGGTAAGTTATAAGCTATTTCATTACATGACTATTATAAGCCGCTTGACGAATTCCCTATTATGTTTCAGATATGGTCACGTTACATCAAATGTTGCAGAGTCATTCAACAAATGGATACATGAGGCTAGGCTACTACGGATACTTCAACTGGTAGAGCACATACGTAAACAGATTATGGTTCGTATGAATGAGCGACGAACCATGGCTGAAAGCTGGAATCAATTTCTTTGCCCCAAAGCTGAACTTGCTCTCAAAGAGAACATGGAAAATGGTCGTCCATTGGAGGTTCGTCAGTCCCACACAGGATTATTTGAGGTACAATCCCATAGATCTTGTCAAGTGGATCTAGACAATAAAACATGCACTTGCCGTGGGTGGGATGTAACCCGTGTCCCTTGCAAACATGCATGCGCATCCATTATGTTTATGAAAAGGGATGTCTACCAGTTCTGTGACTGGTTTATGACGGTTGAAGCCTTTAAAAAGAGCTACGAGCCAATCCTCTACCCTATCCCTGACTTTGAGAAGCGCATCGTGCCAAGGGATGAGATACAGATCCTACCTCCACTTACAACAAAAAGGAAAGGGAGAAATAAAACCAGGCGTATCAACAACAGAACTGTTTACACGCGGCCAGTAAAATGTTCTCGATGTCATATGGAAGGTCATAACCGTAAAACATGTAATGAATCTATAGCTGACTAAGTGTTTGATACGTTGAAGTGTTTTCGTCCCAGTATGCAACAAATATTTTGTTTTTTGTCGATTGAGTGTTTGATATTCTTGTTTATTCTAATAGAACTAACATAAATTAGATATAACGTGGTATAAATTAGATATAACGAGTAATAAAATAGAACTAACAAGCCATCACACGCTACAGAATAGAACTAACACTGTGCAGATTAGAAATAACACGCTACAGAATAGAATTAACACTGTGCAGATTAGAACTAACACTCTACAGAATAGAACGAACACTGTGCAGATTAGAACTAACACTCTACAGAATAGAACTAACACTGTGTAGATTAGAACTAACACTCTACAGAATAGAACTGACACTGTACAGATTAGAACTAACACGCTACAGAATAGAACTGACACTGTGCAGATTAGAACTAACACGCTACAGAATAGAACTGACACTGTGCAGATTAGAACTAACTTGGTATAAAATTAGACCAAACTTTGTTTAAATAGAACTAACACGCTACAGAATAGAACTAACTTGGTATAAATTAGAACTAACTTGGTATAAAAATAGAGCAAACTTTGTTTAAATTAGAACTAACTTTGTATAAATTAGATCTAACGTTGTATAAAATAAAAATAGCTTGGTATAAATTAGAACTAACTTGGTATAAATGAGATATAACGTGGTATAAATTAGGTTTATAACATGGTATAAAATAGAACTAACATAAATTAGATATAACGTGGTATAAATTAGACATAACGTGTAATAAAATAGAACTAACAAGCCATCACATGCTACAGAATAGAAGAACACTGTGCAGATTAGAACTAACACGCTA
Source organism: Asparagus officinalis (assembly GCF_001876935.1). Classification (NCBI taxonomy): domain Eukaryota; kingdom Viridiplantae; phylum Streptophyta; class Magnoliopsida; order Asparagales; family Asparagaceae; genus Asparagus; species Asparagus officinalis. The sequence goes on from NC_033797.1 coordinate 1,732,899, forward strand.
TAGAATAGAACTGACACTGTGCAGATTAGAACTAACACTCTAAAGAATAGAACTGACACTGTGCAGATTAGAACTAACACTCTACAGAATAGAACTAACTTAGTATAAATTAGAACTAACTTGGTATAAAAATAGAACAAACTTTGTTTAAATTAGAACTAACTTTGTATAAATTAGATCTAACGTTGTATAAAATAGAAATAACTTGGTATAAATTAGAACTAACTTGGTATAAATAAGATATAACGTGGTATAAATTAGGTTTATAACATGGTATAAAATAGAACTAGCATAAATTAGATATAACGTGGTATAAATTAGACATAACGTGTAATAAAATATAACTAACAAGCCATCACACGCTACAGAATAGAAGAACACTGTGCAGATTAAAAATAACACGCTACAAAATAGAACTAACATTGTACAGATTAGAACTAACATTCTACAGAATAGAACTGACACTGTGCAGATTAGAACTATCACTCTACAGAATAGAACTGACACTGTGCAGATTAGACCTAACACGCTATAGAATAGAACTGACACTGTGCAGATTAGAACTAACACGCTACAGAATAGAACTAACTTGGTATAAATTAGAACAAATTTTGTTTAAATTAGAACTAACTTTGTATAAATTAGATCTAACGTTGTATAAAATAGAACTAACTTAGTATAAATTAGAACTAATTTGGTATAAATGAGATATAACGTGGTATAAATTAGGTTTATAACGTTATAAAAAATAGAACTAACTTGGTATAAATTAGATCTAACGTGGTATAAATTAGATATAACGTGGTATAAATTAGGTTTATAACGTGGTATAAAATAGAACTAACTTGGTATAAATTAGATCTAACGTGGTATAAATGAGATATAACGTGGTATAAATTAGGTTTATAACGTGGTATAAAATAGAACTAACATAAATTAGATATAACGTGGTATAAATTAGATATAACATGTAATAAAATAGAACTAACAAGTCATCACACGCTACAGAATAGAAGAACACTGTGCAGATTAGAAATAACACGCTACAGAATAGAACTAACACTGTGCAGATTAGAACTAACACTCTACAGAATAGAAGAACACTGTGCAGATTAGAACTAACACATTACAGAATAGAACTGACACTGTGCAGATTAGAACTAACACTCTACAGAATAGAACTGACACTGTGCAGATTAGAACTAACACGCTACAGAATAGAACTAACTTGGTATAAATTAGAACTAACTTGGTATAAAAATAGAACAAACTTTGTTTAAATTAGAACTAACTTTGTATAAATTAGATCTAACGTTGTATAAAATAGAAATAACTTGGTATAAATTAGAACTAACCTTGGTATAAATTAGTAAATTAGATCTAACTTGGTATAAATGAGATATAACGTGGTATAAATTAGGTTTATAACATGGTATAAAATAGAACTAACATAAATTAGATATAACGTGGTATAAATTAGACATAACGTGTAATAAAATAGAACTAACAAGCCATCACACGCTACAGAATAGAAGAACACTGTGCAGATTAGAACTAACACGCTACAGAATAGAACTGACACTGTGCAGATTAGAACTAACACTCTACAGAATAGAACTGACACTGTGCAGATTAGAACTAACACTCTACAGAATAGAACTAACTTGGTATAAATTAGATCTAACTTGGTATAAAAATAGAACAAACTTTGTTTAAATTAGAACTAACTTTGTATAAATTAGATCTAACGTTGTATAAAATACAAATAACTTGGTATAAATTAGAACTAACTTGGTAGAAATGAGATATAACGTGGTATAAATTAGGTTTATAACATGGTATAAAATAGAACTAACATAAATTAGATATAACGTGGTATAAATTAGACATAACGTGTAATAAATTAGAACTAACAAGCCATCACACGCTACAGAATAGAAGAACACTGTGCAGATTAGAAATAACACGCTACAGAATAGAACTAACACTGTACAGATTAGAACTACACTCTACAGAATAGAACTGATACTGTGTAGATTAGAACTAACACTCTACAGAATAGAACTGACACTGTGTAGATTAGAACTAACACGCTACAGAATAGAACTAACTTGGTATAAATTAGAACTAACTTGGTATAAAAATAGAACAAACTTTGTTTAAATTAGAACTAACTTTGTATAAATTAGATCTAACGTTGTATAAAATAGAAATAACTTGGTATAAATTAGAACTAACTTGGTTAGATCTAACTTGGTATAAATGAGATATAACGTGGTATAAATTAGGTTTATAACATGGTATAAAATAGAACTAACATAAATTAGATATAACGTGGTATAAATTAGACATAACGTGTAATAAAATAGAACTAACAAGCCATCACACGCTACAGAATAGAAGAACACTGTACATATTAGAACTAACACGCTACAGAATAGAACTGACACTGTACAGATTAGAACTAACACTCTACAGAATAGAACTGACACTGTGCAGATTAGAACTAACACTCTACAGAATAAAACTGACACTGTGCAGATTAGAACTAACACTGTGCAGATTAGAACTAACACTCTACAGAATAGAACTAACACTGTGCAGATTAGAACTAACAACATATATATTAGAACTAGCATGTTATAATATATAACTAAAAGGGTGCATATTGGAACTAACACAACATTAGTTATACTAATATATAAGAACTAACACGGCTTCTCTGTATTGGGTTAAGATTTGTAACAAACTGTTTTCTGGATAAGCAATATTTAACAAGAACTAACACGCAATGATGCCAGGTCTTCATTTGTTACTGCCCTCGCTGGATCGGTTTCGGTCTAATAAACCCTTTTCGATGTCACTCGCCTTCTTTTTCGAAGGTCCTGGCTTACTGCGCTTTGAGGAAGGAGAACTGGATTCCGCTGAGCTACTGTGGGAGACGACGGGGTGTAAAGGGAGAGAAACATTGCCGGTAGGGAGAGACCTCGGAGAATTGGTACCCCCGACCCCTTGGTTACGGAGAAACAGCTACCACTGGTCTCTCTCGACCGTCATGTGTTTGCCACCCTAACTAACCTCAATTAACTCGGGGTCGGTCCTAAAGGGCTGCGCACGCTGGGGCCGTAAGTTGAGTCGTGTGGATCCCTGAGCCCTCTCCAAATTCCCCCCGCATTGGACCTGCGTGATGGCGTATCCTTCCCTGGCGTTACCATCCACCGGCGAGATGTAACGGAACCCAAGCCTCTTAGGGATTTCAGATAAATCCCTAACCTTGAGTAGAACTCTACAGTCTTTGAAGTTAGAATGTGTTATGATGTCCCTGGAGCACATGACACATTCACCGATACCAATGAGCAGAGATTGAAGAAATTCAAAATTCCAGAGGTGGTATGGGAGATTGAATAGGCGAATCCATACTAGAAAGGGTTGAGGCAACGTTGTTAGCCTCAGATCCTCTTTCCAACGGCGAAATCTGCCCTTAAATGTGCCCATATCTATCAAACCGAGTTCAATAGCTTGGGCAAGAACTTTATCGGATGGAAACTGCACAATGAAGTTGTGTCCTACCGCCTCCTTGATTTGATGGGGCCATGTCCTAAGATTAAAGCGGTAGGCCAGCATCTCTCGGAGCTCCTGCACAGATGGACGGCCTCTATCAAGATTGAAGATGACGTAAGAAGAAAGATGCCGTACGGTGCTGGAGGTGTTGGCCGAGACGGTAAGCATCCTCGGAGAGGCACGAGCGGTAATTCCATGATGACAATCTCGAGAGCTATGTCCTGTCCCATGGCAGTGTACACAAAAAGGATCCCCAGCCATTTGTGAGGGTATACGATGAAAATAGATGACGCTGGGTTGCGGTTTTTAGCAGGGGGAGGGGTTTGCAGAGGCGCCTATGCTGGGGCCAGTAGAAGAAAGGTGGTGACCGTACTATCGATGGAAGTTCGTATTAGGTATTTAAGTTAATTAATTTATTTAACTAACTTGGGAACACGCGAATATATAATGTGATATGTTAGTGTAATGGAACCGTCGCTTCGAAAGAAGTGAACAGCTGGAGGTCTGAAGATAACTTAAATAATTAAAAAATTAGAACTGGCTATGAGATAGAACTAACGAGCATGGTACAGAATAGAACTAACGTTGTATGATTTAGAACTAACGAGCATCACTAGAACTAACATGGTACAGATAGAACAATACATCTGATAACAATCATTTTCAATTACTTAAATATACATACATTATTGTATTTGTATGAACATATCATTCATCACTGTATACTGTTTCTTCTTTATGTCTTTGTTCAAAACCAGCCTGTAATAATTGTGCGACAAGTCTTGCTCGCATAGCTTCAGGGATATCGTTCGGAGGATTAACCAGCAATGTTGATCGTCCTTCAATTATGGGTTTTATATAGAGGTAGACGAACACACCACAGTCAAAGCTGCAACATAGAGTGAGTTCATTAGACATTTTCGGTCCGTTCTAATACTATAACACAAATTAACACAATTTAGACATCAGAACTAACCGTCCTCTTTGTTGCTCGCATTTGATGGCTTGATATCTAAATATTTTGCGCACATTTTGCTCAATAAATTCAGCATGATGGGCATCAAAGAAGTTTATGATTTTATTAACAGGCTCCATCCAAGCTTCGTGCCCAGCGGAACTGTAATGCTTGACGACTTTATCTTTAAAATCAACTTCTACAAGATGCCAATGATCGTGCCTGACCAAAGGGATCAAGAGATGCTCCATACGGAATGCGGTATATTTTTCAATATATGACAAAAATAGCTCGTAATTGTTCGTCTCAAAGCCGTAGAGTGAGTGCTGCAAACACATCATGTTTGAGTTGAAATTAAAATAAACATGAGCTGCGAAGGTTAACTAACACCGTATTAATTAGAAATAACACGATACAGAATAGAACTAACACTGTGTAGATTAGAACTAAAACGCTACAGAATAGAACTAACACTGTGCAGATTAGAACTAACACGCTACAGAATAGAACTAACACTGTACAGATTAGAACTAACACCCTACAAAATAGAACTAACACTGTGCAGATTAGAACTAACACTCTACAGAATAGAACTAACACTGTGCAGATTAGAACTAACATGCTACAGAATAGAACTAACACTGTGCAGATTAGAACTAACATTGTGCAGTTAGAACTAACACGGCGTAATATATAAGAACTAATATGAACTGCGACAGAACTAACATGACTTATGATAGGTCTAACTTGATGCTAACTAGAACTAACGTGACTCATGGTATAGCTAGCATGGATTACACAAGATCTAACATGAATTTCAATCAAAACTAACATGGTGAAATTAGGAATAGCATGTTCTTACAAGAAAGAACACCGATACCACTCCATATCCTTTGCCGTATGCCTCCTGGCTAATCGTGTCCAAAACTGCTTCTTCCACCTGTAATTGTTATGAAACATTAAAATTCAATTTAAACAATATAATTTGAATTATTAAGGAAGTATATGTTAACCTTGTCGTCAAGGCGGCCACCACGAAGCACATATAACAACTCTTCCCTGTTAATAGTGCTGTTGGTTGTTACTATAACATTATATCTCCTGGTATAAATTAGAACTAACATGAATTAGAACTAATATGTGGAGAATTAGCGTACAAATAGTCAACTGAAACTTACCTGTGAATCTTCTGAGAACAAAATTTGGTTAGGCTCTCAATTTGAGCTTTGTCGAGTCTGTCTGCTACTAGAGATGGTATCTTTAAATTATGTACAAAAGCACCTGTGCTATCTATTATGCGTAAGTTAAACAATGTAGGGTCTGGAAGCTCATTATTCAGCTCTTCCAATAGAGCTACCTCTTCATCTGTCATTGGCTTCAAACTCAACGCATCCCAAGTGGGGATTTGATTACCGGGGTAAAAATGAGTAACTTTGTCAGCTAGTTTTACTTTTGGTGCATGACTTTCAAGTATATCTATACATTCTTTTTCCTTTTTATTTCTTTTGCCTGCAGTATATGGGGTCCTCTTCCATTTAGATCTCCTGCTTACCCTTCTTGGCTTTGGTCTACGCTTTGCTTCCACATTGCTCGTTAGAACTGAAACAAGTTTGTCCACATCATGTTTAATATTCACAAGATCCTCTTCCTCTTGTGCTTCCAACTTATATACATTCTCCTTCTCTTTATCTATAATATATTCCTCCTTATCTACACCATCAACAGGATCCTCATCAAAATCTTTGTTATCTACAATAAAATCCTTATCTACCATATGCTCCTCTTCCTTATCTACCATATGCTCCTCTTCCTTATTTACAATATCTTCCATATGCTCCTCTTCCTTATTTACACTATCCTCAACCTTAGTATCTACAGTCTGGTCAACCTTACTATATACCCCCTCCCCTGGAGAAGTAACAGGCTCCTCTTCTATTGCCTCATCGTCAGCAGGATGCTTCACATCCTCTTCAACAATCTTATGTACATGTTCTTGCATGGTGGGCTCTTCCTTATATACACTGCTTGTTTTGGACTTCTGTTCCTCTTGAGCTTCCCGTCGTTTCTTCCTAATTTCATTTGTAATTTTCTGTTTGATATTTGACTTAAGCAGCACCGGGTCTATAACCTCATCATGTCTTCCACATTTTTCAATTATCCTGTTAAGCCTGTTGATCTTAATCATGAATTCTTTACAATATTTGCTCTTGGTCTGCTTTGTAGCAACAAGAAGTCGCTTGAGAAATTTAGCAGAATTTCTCCAAAATGTGAGTTGCTGCTCAATGGGAAGAACATTGATCTCCTCTTCATCGTCAAAAGCAACGTCAATATGCTTTGCCATGATCTGTTATTGATACAAGATTATAATTTTAAGTAGGATTAAACATAATTAGGATATTCTTTGCAGTTAGTGTGAAATGAGTACGACTTAACATAACAGGATACTTACATAACCTATTGAGAAGTTCTTAGTAGTTTCTTCCTGGAAAGCCTTCCTCTTTGCCTGACGCTTTTGCTGAAGAACTTCACCCCTCTGTACAGCGGGACCTTCATCCCTCTGTTCAGCGGGAAGTGAATGAACATGACCTAGAGAAGCGACCTCCGCAATAGGCCTATGGACAAATATTATTGACGCTGACTTAGCCTTTGAAATAATTGTCAGCATCCTCATAGATGCGATTTTCTCCTCCCCGGATGCCCAATTTGTCATTGGAGGTCTGGAGGTGTCTAAGAGGGCATATTTCTTTATGCCTGTCATCTCGTAGTACCAAAGCTGTACCAAATATATTTACCATTAACATTTAATACTAGACTAGACCAAAGAGAATAAAATATGGCTGCATCTAGAACTAACATGGTGTAAATTAGTACGTGGTACGACATGAATTATGATAGAACTAACATGGCCTATGATAGAACTTACATGGGTGCAGATAGAACTAACATGGTATATCTTAAAACTAACAAGGTGCAGATTAGAACTCACATGAAACAAATTAGAACTAACAAAATCTGCAACAGAACTAACATGGTGTAGATTAGAACTAACATGGTATACATCAAAACTAACATAGAATAAGTTAGAACTAACAATGTATAGGTACGAACTAGAATGAAACAAGATCAGTAAAATATGGAACTTACACACAATAGTGTCATGCAACCTGGGACATATGCGACCCTTTGCTTCTTCTTTCCCTCCAAAGCAACTCCAATGCCCCTGATAATTTCATTATAAAAGAACTTGGCCCATGAAACATCATTGACCCTCTGAATGCTATCCAGGTACCTGAGTAAGGGTCTAGGGATACCTTCCCCTGCTATGGGACTCCATATCATAGAGCATTGGTACAAAATTTGTAGCAGAACAAAACCCTCGATATCCCGCTTTTTTGTAGATTCAACTAGCCGTTCAAGTAGCCCTTCAAGATGTTTACGTTGGGTGGTTTCTGCTTTTTTTAACTTCTTACCCTCTTCAGAAATGAAAAGCTTAGCGAAGTATTTGAGCCATATTCTGCTTCTTGAGTCCCTATTGTTACTTATGACCTCCCCATAAATTGGGAAATGAGTATGGTTATGGACCCATTGCAAATCAAAACTAACATTTTTTATACACCCACTTTTTGAATCAGGTATACAAAAGATGTTATTATCTCTGTCATAAAAGCTCAGCAGCAGCTCAATGGTGAGCCGATCAGGCGCAGGAGCCCCAAATAAAATGTAGTGCTGAAATATAGAACCACAGTATGCATCCCTATGCCACTGACGGATCTTCGGGGCAATGCGCTTCATAAATCCCCAATAAGCCCCGATATTGGCCGTTAACCTTAGTGTTTCTGCTGAGCCTGTTAGAGCAATTTTTTCCCTGCAAAAAGTTTTTGAATTTGTAAGTTCAATAAGACATATGAACTCATATTAGACCTAGCACTAACGGGAACAAAATAGAGCTAACACGTAGTGTTATAGAACTAACATCGGACTCAAACTAGAACTAACATTGGACTCAAACTAGAACTAACATTAGACTCAAACTAGAACTAACATTGGACTTAAACTAGAACTAACATTGGTCTCAAACCAGAACTAACATTTGACTCAAACTAGAACTAACATTGGACAAAGCCTAGAACTAACAATATTGGGGTAATCTGCATTGTCTCTTCGTGGTATAAACCCGTATTCTTGAAGATTAAACCTAGCCATTGCCGTTGCCGAATACTGAAGATTATAACACTTACTGTTTTTTTGAGGGGGGTTTGTTGGTACGAACAGCCATTGCCGTCCTCCTTTTCTGGGCTCGCCATTGTATTGCCTCCTTTTGCATTTCGATTAGGATTTGCGTTGCTTCTGTAGCTTCCTCCGGGCTGCCACCCGCAGATGAAGCGCCTTTTCCTTCCAACTCGGCTCGATGAGCGACCTCGTAGTCGTTACTGGATCCTTCCATAGACGACATTTTCCTGGCGAAAACCCTAGAAACGTTGAAATCCGTACAGAAATTAGGAAGATGAAGAGTTCTTGATGACGGTGCTAGGTGGAAGAGAGAGAAAGAGAGGGAGAGTACTTGTAAAGGTATGGGGCGCATTAACCCAGCTCAGTCCCATCAGAGGGCAAGATCGTAACTTCCTCTGGTCTTTTTCTGAAAAAAGTCAAATCGGGGCCTCGTCGCAAATACTATGCGTATTTGGGGCTTTTCCACATGGGGCAAAGTACAAGGGGGCTAGTCACACGAAGTTCCCACTTTTGGGACCTGGACACATTTTTTCCTAAAAAGAAGCATAAAAAGAGTTTCTGTTTTTTAAAATAAAAGCAAAATGATAAATAAGAGTTACTATGGCATGGGCCCGTGTGAACAGTGATTTATGGGTGAAGGAATTGTGTCGAGAATCAGTCACATGTAATACTGAAGAGTGAAGACTCATGGGATCTAATGTGGAGTTTTCGTGTTTTGTGCTATGGATCTGGATCGAATGGACAGTCTAGATTGTTTTATTGATAATTTGGTGAATTAAATGCTGATTTTAATAATCCAGGAGTCGATTTATAGGTTATGGAGTGCTTTGAACATGATGAAAGGGTCTCATTTTTCAGATTTTGCTTAGATCGGTCAGACAAAGATGAAAGGTTCTGATGGCGTGGCGAGACAAATCTAATGGCAGATAGGGCGAAAGAGTATGTGACGGATGAAACCGGTATAGAGAATCAGACATGATGCTAACAGTAGAGTTATCAGCATATAATTATTCAGAGTCATCGCAGGAGCAGGAGTTTGTTGACGTGTGTAACATCGATGGGATAGTGTCAGATTAGGTGGAGCTTGCAAGCGAGTATTACTGAATGACACACATGCTAATGGAGATGGTGGCATTGGACTTGTAGAGAGGTGTACAAGAATGAGCATTCATGTTCAGTCCATGCCAAACAGTGAGATAATTGCATTGGTCTCGTGTTGTGGCATAGAAAAGGTCACCGATATAGTTTGAGGTGAGCGATGCAGGTGGAGCACAAGGACAACAAGCGGGGGAAGGCTACTGTTAGTTTCAGTTCGGGGAAAAACATATTCAATTTGCTTCTGATGTTAGAGATGGCGAAGATTTCTTAGTTGGCATAAAAGAGGCGGAGGCGCCATGGCAAAGCGGATGACATAGAGAGTTGTTGGGCATCCGGGTTGGAGTAAGGGTGCTTTACTTACGAGTGTGGGCACTTTGGCTAAAGTCCAAAGAAATAGAAGACGCTAGTAGGAGAGACAAAGTCTCAAGACGGCAATAATATATCTTCGAGTGAGATGGAAAACAAATTCAATTTGGAGTTGTTAGGATTGTATCTTTGATTCTTTGTATAACTTCATGAGAATTTGATAGGATTAGAGGTCTATCGTAATTAGGAGATTTGGTCTCATCATGATAATGAGTTTGTACCTTATTCTAATTAGGAAGTTTGGCTAGGGTAAGATTTTGGTTTCCCTATATTCATCTATTGTTGGAGAAAAAACTATAGAGAGGAGAGAGAGCCTATATTCTTATAATGTAGGGTTAACAGAGGGAGTTATCTGATTTAAGAATATTATGCGAGAGACGAGAGTTTCGTAGTCTTTGTCTATTCAGAAGATTATAAGAAGAAGGCTTTAAAGAGAATATGAGAGTTGAGCATGTATGTGAGGTTGAAAGATTGAGAGATGAGAGTTGAGTGATTTCTCTTGTGGTTCTCCCAAATACATAGTAGATTTTTCATATTGTTGCCCCGTGGATATAGGTAAAAGTTGGTTGACCGAGCCACGTAATTTTTTGTGTTTTTTCCTCTTAAGTATGAATATTTTTACCTTATGGATTGCTAATGGGCTTTTGAGTTGGGCAGATAGTAGTAGCAAGTAGACTAAAAACCCCCAACAATAATGTTACTCAATTGTGGATAACCCCCGAGTGAATTTTTATTTTACTTTATTTACTCTTTTATGTCAACTGGGGGATAGTATTGGAATAAAACCGCTATACAAAAAAGTACTAACGTTGGAAAAGAAGAGGGAGGGTGGGGAATTTTTAAAAAAAAATTTGAGTGTATTTGTTTACTATTTAATATATTGCTTCCTCATTGAAGTGGTAATACAGTCAATCAAATTGATAATGAATTACTCCAATCATGATGAAAGAAGGTGATGCTAGACCAACTTACGCATCTCTTGTTGACTTTGAATAGACCGCTCAAGCACATGCATGACAAGCTGAAAAGTCAAGAATCTAAATGAGGGGAAAAGCGGCTCATGTTCTTCTTAGTGCTATCAAATTAATGTCGTTAATTATCATTTTGCTAAACTCTAAGTAACTTGCTATAATTAAGCAGCTTCTTAATCATGGCTTGATGGGTAATTCAATCTAAACTGCACTATTCAAATTGCTCCTACGACTACTACACAGAAAAAGTGTGAGGCCCTTCGAACTTTGATTGACAACAAAGTTGATGAGTCGTCAAGGACCTCACAATCTTGAGCACAATAGTTTGGAAGTAGGTTGCTAAGTATACTCTAATTATCAGTACTCTGGCTTAATTGCTTAAATTTTGATAACATTTAATTTAACAAATAAATTGCTAATTATTTTTTGATTAATAATTAAGATAGGTGTATATATGGACCTTATAATATTGGTGAAAATGTGATCCTATATATTTGGAATGCAGATCCTAGCAGAAGAACATCCATATATAAAAAGAGGTGATCTGTATGATCTACCATCCGTTGGGGAGTTATTTTATGACTTTGAACTCTTTCATTTATGGTGCAAACCACTCTGTACTTATAAGGATGATTTTAATAAGATCATCCGTGCCCTATTTGACACTTTTGAAGATCTTTGCTTTCGTGTCATCATTTATTTTTCTTTCGGAAGGAAATTTCTTTTATTTTCTTGGAATTTCTAGAATGGTTTGGAGATGGTGATATAGGCTTCATTCCATCAAGTTATTTCTTGTTTTGTCGTGAAAATTTAGTGAATAAATAGTGATCTTGTGATTTAGTTGTAAAGTAATATAGATTAAGGATCATCAGGGATTTTCGCGCTGAACCTTTTTAATTATGCATATATTTAGGTGTAATGAATGACGTATTATGACTAACCATTTTTATCTTTTTTTTTATCTTTTTTCCCCCTGAGGGTCTCAAATGAACCCCCCAGCCGTGCCCACATTTCTTTTGTAAAATAAATTGTTTATGTACTTTGTCAACCAATTATTTAATTTTATATTACACCTACCGCGCGTCGCGTCCGGCCCGGCCCGGCCCGGAACAGGCCGGAGCCGGCAAAAGTCCGGGTCGGGCGGCCCGGAGCCGGCCCGGTGGCAACGGTCACCAGTGGTGACCGTTGCCGGAAAAAACCGGCCGGGCGGGCAGGCCGCGACACAACGGTCACCAGAGTGACCGTTGTGCCCAAAACGACCGGGTCGGGCGGCCCGGTTACAACGGTCACGAAAGTGACCGTTGTGCCGGGCCGGGCAACGGCCATAAACGGCCGTTTGACCGTTTTGTCCCCAAAAACGGTCAAAACGGCTATTTTGTGAGGTTATTTTGGTCATTGCTTAGGGGGTTGGTTCTATAAATAGAGGGGGTTTTCATTTGTTTTCTTTCACCACAAAACTCATCTACTTCTCTCTTATACTCTTATACTCTCTTATTTATACTTTCTAATCCTTTCATCAAATGGCTTCCGGATCTGATTATGAAGAGCAAAACCTATCTCCCAATCCTGAAATGAGTCCTCCTACTGGGTCTACTCCTACGAAGTTAATCCCGAATCGGTGGCGACGAATCTACACCAAGAGCTCCTAAAGGCCAAGATCGCCCGGCCCGGTGGCAACGGTCACCAGTGGTGACCGTTGCCGGAAAAAACCCGGGCCGGGCCGGGCTAGCCCGGCCCGGCCCGGACACAACGGTCACCAGAGTGACCGTTGTGCCCAAAACGGCCGGGCCGGCCCGGTTACAACGGTCACGAAATGTGTGGAATTTTTACGAGAAGATCGACGTCACCAAGGATGAACACGGTAGGATCCTCACCCAGAAGGCTAAGTGTGCTTTGTGCGGCAAGATTTTTCAAGCTCATCATAAGAGCGGCACCAACCACCTCAAACGCCATTTAGATAAACACAACAAAGGCCAGCCTCCTCAAGGTGATATCCGACAATCCATGATTTCTCAATCCTCCTCTTCTGGTAGTCTCGGTAGTTGGAACTATGACGCTGCCAGAGCCAGGAAATGCGTAATCAGGTTTATCATTCTTAAAAACCTTCCTTTTAAATTAGTAGAAGATGATGAATTTGAAGATATGTTTAGAGATGGTTTTTATCCTGCATTTAAAAAATTTTCTCGTCAAACCTGTCAACGTGATATTTTAAAATATTATCAGCAAGAACAAGAAAAAATAATTTCTTATTTTAAAAATTTAAACTGTAAATTTTCTTTAACTTCTGATATTTGGACATCTAGAGCACAAACTGGATATTTATGTATCACAGCACACTGGATTGATGAAAATTGGCAAATGTTTAAAAGAGTTGTTTCTTTTATTGCAATAGAAGAGTCACATACTGGTGCTAATGTTGCAAATTTAATAATTGAAGAACTTATGAAATTAGAAATTTCACAAAGAATATTTTCTCTTTCACTAGATAATGCAAGTAATAACAATGTAGCTGTTGATTTTATCAGATCATCTTTATCATTGCCATGTCATGGTGATCTTTTTCATATTAGGTGCATCTGTCATATTTTAAATTTAATTGTTCAAAGTGCATTTACTGAAATTAAACCCATGATAGAAAAGGTTAGAACAGTTGCTTACATGCATAGTGCTTCTGAACAAAGACTTAAAAGATGGAAACAATTTTGTAAAAGAAAAAATGTAAAGCCTAGACTAATTCCAAAAGATGTTGACCATAGGTGGAATTCCACATATGCAATGTTAAGTGTAGCAATAGAATATAAAGACATTATAACTGATTTTATAAACTATTATGCTTCTAGTTCTAGTTCTGGTAGCACTTATGGAATAACTGAAGATGAATGGACAGTTATATGTAATTTAAATGAAATGTTACAAGTTTTTTATGATGCTACCATGTTATTATCTGGCTGTTATTATCCAACCATTACTTTAGCTGCTTTACAAATTTTAAATATTCAAAATTTTTTTGATAAATATCGTTTGGATGCTACTTTTGGACCTATGGTTTTTGAAATGGAGAGCAAATTTAATAAGTATTTTAGGCCTATTCCTCATATTTTTGGTTTGGGGGTTCTTATTGATCCATGCTTGAAGGATATTGGCCTTCGAAGTTTGTTACAGTCATTGTATGGTGGACAGGTTATAGACTTAGATGATGGAACCACCCTGAATGCTACTACTCATCATTTACTTATTAGAAATTATTTTCAAACTTTATATGATGAGTATGCAGCTAGACATGGTGTAGCTGCACAACAGTCTGCAGCTTCGGTTTCTTCGAGCTCATCCCGAGCCCGAGGTAAAAGTGTAAGTTTTGATAGGTATGCAATGGTAGCCGAGCTAACTGGTGGATCTGGACTTGGATCGTCATCATCGGAGGTTTCTGAAATAGATGAATATTTTTCTGCTTCTTTAGTTAGATGTCAAGGAAATGCTTTAGATATTTTGCAATGGTGGAAAGTATATGGATCAGTTTCATATCCTATACTTTCCACCATGGTTCGTGATTTACTAACAGTGCAGGTTTCGACGGTAGCTTCGGAATCCGCCTTCAGCACAGCAGGTCGTTTGATCGACGATCATAGGACATGCTTGGATCCGTATACTGTACAAGCGGTGATGTGCCTACAAGATTGGTGGAGGTACGAGAAGCGAACGCAAGGCATCGATCGGATGGCTGGAATTGAAGATAAATTTGAAGAATTGGGACTAGCAGATAGATATAAAGAATAGATTGTAGTTTTTATATCTTAGCTTAAAATTTGTAAAGAATTATTTTGGAAATAGTTACAAATGATAGTGATATAGGTGAGTAGGTGCCAACCTAGTTGGGATTTACTTATCTATTGTGATGCGATTAATTCCAAAATAAATTTGTACTTGTAATTTATAAATGATTTATTAATTGTTAATAAAGAATTTATTTTTATCGTTTTTTATTTGTAATTTATGTCATTTTAAGTGATTAATAAAATTATTATTTTTTATTATTTTTCTTGTCTTTTTTTTTATAATTTAAAATTTAAATAAAATCTAAAAAATTAAAAAAAAATAAAAAAAATGGGAAAAAATCCGGGCCACGCCGGAACCGGCCGTCGCCCGGGCCGGATTTCCGGGCGCGGCCCGGCCGCCGGATGGACAGGTCTAATAATAATATACATTGAGTTCGAATCTGAAGATTTCTTATTATTGCATCTCTGATTTATAAAGTAGCTAAAGACTTTTTTTTTAAATGCCACTATTATACTTCGCTTCAAATAAAAAGATCAAAGGCAAGGTTTTCTTTTTTTTTTTGTGCGGGGTGTGGGTGGGGGGTGGGTGGGGTTGGTTCATCAGCAGACTGTCTGCATAATTTTAAAGTTCGGTAAAGGATCTATTAATCCCCCCCCCCCCCCCCCCAACCCCGGTGAGAAAAGTCCTAAGCTTACATCATAAGATTAACAGTAATATTTGACTTATCTACGGAGTATGAAGTTTACTACGAGGCTTAAAAAAGATGATTAAAGAAGTGACCAATTTGTTAGTGTATTAAAAATTAATGTTTTGATAATTTCAATTTTCCGTGTTTTGAGGGGAGAGGCAACTACTAGAAAATTATATGCCTTCGTGGATTCCCATTTTGTATACTTGTATTTTAATACCAAAGTTGGTCTAGCCGGTTTCCTTCAAAATCTTGATATACGTCAATTAAGCAACCAAAAAAAAAAGTTCCCCCATTATTAAGCAACTAAAATGTCATTATCTCACCAACCTCCTCATTTGAGAGGTAGGTGAGCAAAGGGCCACTCTTCAATTTCCCATTTTTAATTAAGAAAAGTAGGAGGTAATTAATCTCATGACAAGTGTTTTAGCAGAAGATCATTAACAACTACACATTGTCACGCGAGTTGAATATAACATTAACATTTTTATTATGTCCGTAGAGTGCAAAACTAATCACACAAAATTAGAACGAGAAAAGTGAGCCATTATAGGGAGACAAATTCAAGCCAAATCGGTAAACGGCTCTGAGGGCTAGATGGAAATAAAGCCCTGTTAGTGGACTTGGTCTATAATTTTAGCCCAAACCCCAAAAGCATCATATAAAATCTAACTAGTGTGCACGGCACGATCCTTTTTTTTTTTTTTTTTTGAAGCACAAAAGCATCATATAAAATCTAACTAGTGTGCACGGCACGATCCTTTTTTTTTTTTTTTTTTGAAGCACAGTATTTTAAACTTGTCTTCCTATAAGTTTTAATATATTTGATTTAATTATTGTATGTTTAAAATTAAAAATCATATATACTCCTCTATACTTAAAGAATGATCCGGGTTTTAATACATTTGATTTAAAAATCATATCTATTGCTCTATAAAGAAGGATCCAAGTTTTCATATCTTTGATTTGCTTTACTATATATGATATAGTAAATTACTGTAGCATGAGCAGTTGTGGAAGAGAAGATTTCATTTACTATTTACTCTACGGTAAATATTGTGGTATGAACAGTACTTTCGAGGGAGAGGAACATATTTTATTTACTGTTTATACTACGGTGATTATTGTATCATTAATTGTAGTATGAACAGTTATTCTTTATACTCTCCTTAAAGTTTAGAGGAGTAGATTTATGTTGATTGTATTCTACATTGGTCAGCCTGGTCAAGCTTTACTCTCATTCAATAAGCGGTAATGGGTGGGATGGGAACATTCACTCTCACAGATATGTTAAAAAATATATGCATACCAGTTTTAATTTAAGGAAAATTTGCTTCAAGGCCCTAAAACTCAATTTCTATTGTGCTGCAGTCCCCCTTACTTTCCCTAATGTGCTGCAGCCCCTCCTTTTTTAAAAAATTACATCCAGGTCCCTCCAGTCCAAAATCCCGATTTTGCCCTTCATTCACCTCCCTCCTCCTCCTCCTTTGCCGGTCCCCCTTTGCCCCTTCCCCCACGCCGCCTCCCTCCCCCGCTCCGCCTCCCTCCCCTCCCCCATCTCCCTCCAGAATGAGAAATAAACATATCATCCATAGTGAATCATCCCAGACATAAAAATATGGGTCAAACATACCCTTATTACAAAACAGGTCCAGACAGAAATAAAATACATAGTCCATAATAAAAGAAAATACTACCAAAAATGTGAAATTCCGACATTAACTAAGAAATAAAAGATAACGAGTCCTAATGATCATCAGCTACTACAGAGGAAAACACATCTAGGCTTCGGTTTGTTCTTCAACTCCCTCAGAAGGATACTCCGGCTCGGCATACACTGGTTCTGCTTCAACGTCTAGCTGGACCTGTCCATCTCCTAAGTCTGACGCACACCAGAGAAAACAGGTGTACGTCAGGGTGCATGGCACTCGGCAAGATCTCACATGAACAAATAAAGCGGTCGTATGACCCATGCGATAACGTTATAATACTAATATGGAAGACAATAGTACAAGCAACTGGAAATCTAATGATAACATACAGCTGTGTGGAAACGGTAACTGGGTCGCACACTAAACATCCTAAGACTCACTGGTCCATCTCTCAAATAGGTCCAAGTTCGCATTACCGGAAGACTGATTGTTCACCATCCCCTACGCGCATCCAATCCCGCGAAACAGGCGGCTAGAGGACTACACGCAATCCGATCTCGGCCCGGTCCGGACTCAGGCAAAGCTCAGGTGACGAAACAGGTCACGAATCCAAGTGGCGAAACAGGTCACTTGGTCCATCAAACCAACCCCAGGACGAAACAGGTCTCTGGTGTGGCCTGGAAGTTAGTCAACAATCATATTCGATCATGCGAACTAAGACTTTCCCAACCCAACTCTTCTCGTTTCTCTAGTTAATCATAATCTCGTTTGGAAACTCGGGTTCACCACCTAACTCACACATGTCACTAAGTCTGTTCATGACGCACAAGGTTACTAAATCATGAACTACTAGGATTCTCAACACATCAACAGATCATGAATATAATATGGCATATCAAACATGATTACAAAAATGAGAACTATAATGAACATGAAGTGCATAAACAAAAATACAACATGAAGGTAATACATAGGTGGACTTCATTATTATCTTACTGCTGGGTTGTCCGAACTTCTCATACAAAATATCCGTACTTATGTATTCTCTAATATAATAATACGGTAAAAAGAAAATTAGAAACTAATGTCGTTTTACACATGAAATGTCACGCTCTACGATAATCAGTCGTGTTATCATAAATAAATAATATTCTTTTTTCAGAATTATTCTTTAAAACTGTTTCTCATAATAATTAATTTTAAAATACAAATATTTATCTAATAAAATATATTAATCCCTTTCTGCATGAAAAGTATTATTTTTCCTATTTTATAAATTTCCCTTAAAATATGTACTAATCACAAAAATAATTTAAACATATGCAATTATCGTACTAACAACCACATTGCCACAAAATAAATTATCTATATCTAATCATCATAATAATTACGATATAAATCATTAATTAAAACCAATTGTAAACGCGAGATCTTGCCTCGATGCAGATCAGATCTAACGTGTAGGGGGTGTACGGGAGAGTTAAGGAATGTTTATTTTATGGAAGGGGAGAGAGAAATATGGGAGTAAAACGGAAAGGTGTATAAAAGTTGATTAGGAATTGATTTGGGGGGAAATTAGGAAAGAATTCAAATTCAAATGAAAAAAAATAAGAGAGGGAAAAATTCGAAAATTCCACATAATATTCTGAATTATATTAATAATTAATAATCAACCAAAAATCTTTTTATTAATATTCATATACTAATGTACTATACTCAAGTTTACATTAATAATAACAAGGTCATTAATAATATCAATCACCAAATGATAAAAATCACTAAACCGTAATTTAGTATTTAGCAGAATTAAAAATATAAGATTATATATTTTATTATTTATTTATTTTGAAAACTCAGTAAATTCCTGAATTTAGGAAAAGTAAAATATAATATATCATTTTAAATACTAGAAAAATTTATTTAAATACGTAACAAAATTCACGGTTGTTACATCCTACCCCCCTTAAAACAAATTCCGTCCTCGGAATTAAAATAACGAGGACGAAATATAAAGATAGATTCACATTAGCTCATAAGGTTCAAAATATTTTGCATATCCATAAATGAGAAAAGTCATACAAGGTGATTTAAAATGAGATACAAGACATGACAGCTAAGATTCAGGAAATAAATGAGGATATCGCTGTCGCATCTCAGACTCAGTTTCCCAAGTCGACTCTCCAGGAGAATCTGGGTGCCACATCACACGAACAAGCGAGACGGTCTTATTCCTGAGGGTCTTCTCCCTTCGGTCTAAAATCGCTTCAGGCTGCTGTTCGTATGTCAAATCATGTCGCACCTCAATCTCCGAGAAATCTACGACATGACTCGGATCTCCGACGTATCTTCGCAACTGAGAAACGTGGAATACGTTATGCACTCCAGCCAGTGCGGGTGGTAATGCAAGTCGGTACGCCACCTCTCCCACTCTTTATAATACGTCGAAAGGTCCAACATATCGCGGACTCAACTTCCCACGCCTTCCAAAGCGAATGGTGCCTCGGTTGGGGGAAATCTTCAGGAACACATGATCTCCTGGCTGAAACTCCAAATGTCGGCGCTTCGCGTCTGCCCAATGTTTGAATCTGTCCTGTGCTATACGAAGTCGCTCCCGAATGATCCTGACTGCATCCACTGATCTCTCAATCAATTCTGGCCCCAAAATCTCTCGCTCACCGACATCATCCCAACTCAAAGGAGAGCGGCACTTCCTCCCATACAATGCTGCAAAAGGGGCCATCCCAATGCTTGTCTGGAAGCTGTTGTTGTATGCAAACTCCACCAAATGTAGATGATCCTCCCATGATCCTTGAAAGTCAAGCATACAAGCTCTAAGCATATCTTCCAAAATCTGAATAGTCCTCTCTGACTGTCCATCGGTCTGGGGATGATAAGCTGTGCTGAAACTGAGACTGGTCCCCAGACTCGCCTGCAAACTCTTCTAGAA
Source organism: Asparagus officinalis (assembly GCF_001876935.1). Classification (NCBI taxonomy): domain Eukaryota; kingdom Viridiplantae; phylum Streptophyta; class Magnoliopsida; order Asparagales; family Asparagaceae; genus Asparagus; species Asparagus officinalis. The sequence continues at coordinate 1,753,141 of NC_033797.1, forward strand.
CTCTGAAGTAAATCGGGTATCACGATCCGAAACGATGCACACTGTAACTCCATGCAATCGCACGATCTCCTGTAATACGATAGATTTACTAACACTCTTGGGAAAGGAACTCATTGAAATGTATAGAGATAAATATTTTTACCTCCATGTATCTTTGAGCAAGATGCTCCGTCGACTGTCCCACTCGGAAGGGAATGAAATGAGCCGATTTGGTTAATCGATCAACGATCACCCAAACAGCGTCATTTTGTCTAGTGCTCCGAGGTAAGCCAGTGACGAAGTCCATGGTGACATGCTGCCACTTCCATTCCGGAATAGGCAACGGCTGCAAAAGACCTGTGATGCGCCGATGCTCTGCCTTCACCTGCTGACATACAAGGCACTTAGCCACACTACGAGCTACATCTCTCTTCATCCCACGCCACCAAAAGTTCAACTTCAGATCCTTATACATCTTCGTACCTCCAGGGTGAATAGAATAGGGTGAACTATGAGCTTCCTGCAATATCTCCTCTCGAACATCACCTCCTGGTACGCAGATACGACTTCCAAATCGTAAGGATCCGTCCTCATGAACAACAAATTCCGGTCGAAGACCAGCCACTGCTAACTCTCTGCATTTCTGAAGAAACGGGTCACCTGCTTGAGCTGCCTTGATTCTCTCGATCAGTGTCGATTGAATCTGAAGATTCATCAAAGAAGCGGTGACTCCTGGAAGAAGAACCTCTATACTCATATCCCTCACTTCCTGCTGAAGTCTCCACTGAGCCGTGAGGGTCATGATCGCCGGCAATCGGCTCAATGCATCTGGTACTACATTGACCTTGCCAGGGTGATACTGAAGATCAATATCGTAATCCGCCATCAACTCTAACCATCGACGTTGCCTCATGTTGAGCTCCTTCTGAGTAAATATGTACTTCAAGCTCTTATGATCAGTGAACACCTTCACTTGCTCTCCCAACAGATAATGTCTCCAAAGCTTCAGGGGAAAAATCACGGCTGCCAACTCCAAGTCGTGGGTAGGATAATTCTGCTCGTGCTTCTTCAACTGACGAGAATACCTTCTCCGGATCCACTGATATGCCGTCTCCTGACACCACGTGTCCTAGAAACGCAATACGATCCAACCAGAACTGGCACTTACTATACTTGGCAAATAGCCGATGCTCTCTCAACGTCTTCAACACGTACCGCAAGTGCTCTTCATGCTCTTCCTCACTCTTAGAGTACACCAAGATATCATCAATAAAGACTTCCACAAACTTATCCAGCACATCATAGAATACTAGATTCATCAGGTTCATGAATGTCGCCGGTGCATTAGTCACACCAAACGGCATCACTAAGAACTCATAATGTCCATATCTCGTCCGGAATGCAGTCTTGGGGACGTCAGAATCCTTAACCTTCACCTGGTGATACCCGCTCCGCAAATCCAGCTTAGAAAATACTCTTGATCCTCCTAATTGATCAAAGATATCATCGATACGGGGAAGTGGATACTTATTTTTCACCGTCACCGCATTCAACTCCCGGTAGTCGATGCACATCCGCTTGGATCCATCCTTCTTCCCCACAAGCAACACAGGTGCTCCCCAGGCCGATACACTAGGTCGTATTAACCCTCTCTGCAAAAGATCATCCAACTGGGTCCGAAGCTCGGCCAACTCTGCCGGAGGCATACGATAAGGAGTCTTGGAGATCGGCGCAACTCCAGGCTTCAAATCTATAGAAAACTCAATCGCTCGATCTGGCGGCAATCCATAAATATCGTCGGGAAACACATCTTCAAATTCCCGAACTACAACTGGCTTCTCATATTCCACTTGCATCGCAGCTAACGTCGCCTTCTTCGGTCTAGCTCTGAACTCCACAGGTCCGACCGATGTGCTGCCACTGGTGAACTCAAATCTCGGGTGATCCGGTATCTCGAATACTACGCTCCGACGGCGACAATCGATGGTGGCAAAGAACGACCCCAACCAATCCATCCCAAATACTGCATCAAAACTCGGCAAATCAATCACCAAAAAGTCTGCAAAGAGTTCCCTCCCGCAGATAACCACAGGGCATGCTTCATAACCACTGGATGCCACTAAAACGCCACTACCAGTGTTGATATTCCAGCCCGTGGTCAGAGAAGCTATAGGAAGAGAATGGGCACTCGCAAATCGATGAGACAAGAAACAGTGGGAGGCTCCAGAATCAAAGAGGGATAAGGCAGGTACGGAAGAAACAAGAACCTTGCCTATTTAGGAGGATGTAAATGCAACTTAACTTAATATTCATAAACAATCCTACCATGATATTATCAATTAATGCTAATTAAAGAAGTTCATATGCAAATAAAACTTAGAATAATCAATTCTTACCAGTAATAACCTGGTCGTTCGCCTCAGCTTCGACTGCTGACATCATAAACATCTGCCGCTGAGGTTGCTGCCTCTGCGCTTTCTGATAAGCCTGCTGTTGCGGAGGAAGTGGCCCTGCTCGAGGATAAGGTCTAGGCTGAGGCGGTGCTGCCAGGGCTGGTCGAGGTGGTGCTGGGAGAGCTGCCCTAACTGGAGGTGGGGGCAAACGAGCCTGCTGCTGCTGAGGACAATCCTGACTGATATGACCCGAGATCCCACAAGTATAGCATAAACGGAGACGCTTGCGGCACTCCTGATAGGTATGTCCAGCGAAATCACAATAGGAGCACTTCACCGAAGGCTGACTCTGAAACTGCACTCCAGGACGCTGATAAGGGTGAGTCGGATGAGATGGCTGGCGCTGGGAATGCTGCTGTCGTTGTGGAGCCTGCTGCTGCTGTCTCAGAGGGGGACGCTCTACATTCCGGGCCGGAGCTGTTGGTGTCCTGCTCCGAATCACATGAGAGTCTTCAGGCTCCTTATGCACGCTCTCAATCTCTCGTGCTGCATCTAGTACCGCATCATGAGTCGCTAAAGCTCGGCCTGCCAGAGCCATCCTAATGTACTTGTCCAGACCCTTCTGGAACTGATGCCTCCTAATCGTCGGGTCTTGCCAGAGCCATCCTAATGTACTTGTCCAGACCCTTCTGGAACTGATGCCTCCTAATCGTCGGGTCTGTAACAAGATGAGGAGCATATCGACTCAGGGAGACTGATGCCTCCTAATCGTCGGGTCTGTAACAAGATGAGGAGCATATCGACTCAGGGAGGAAAACTCAGCTTCGTACTCATCTACTGTCCGCCCTCCTTGCTTGAGCTCCACAAATCTTCGCAAGAGCTCGTCCCGAGCTGACTGAGGGAAGTACTTCCTGTTGAAGCGGTCTATAAAGGTATCCCACGAAATCGGTCTATCCAAATGAGCCTTCTCTGCAGTCCACCAAATCCGAGCGGTGTCGGTGAGCTGAATATCCATGAGGTCCACCCATTCAGCATGGGGAATGCGGGTCACCGTGAGAATGGTCTCTGTGACCTTGAGAAACTCCTCTGCCGCTAGAGGTCCCTCGGCACCAGAAAAGGAAGGAGGCCGCATATATCGAAACTCCCTAACGCCAGACTCTGGACGAGGAGGAGGCTGGGGCTGCGGCTCCCTGTGAAGCTGTCCCGCCAAGTGCTGCTGATTGGTAACCAACCCCTGAATCATCGCCAGAAGTTGGTTGGGATCCACTTCAGGCTGTGGGGCACTGCTACTAGACGGGTTACCAACACCGCGAGTACCAGCCATAGTTCTGAAGGATAACGAGAATCAAAGAATTAGGGTTAAAATCAAAACAATATATTAGAAAATTAAAACATAGTTATTAAAATAACAGTATAAGAAATTAATTATAGTCTAAAATAATAATATAAGAACTTAATTGTAGTCTTACGGATGAAATATGATATGTATCTAATTTGTCTACCATATTCTTACTAGTGAGGACTCGGGACCGAGACCTGCATGGGCCACCAAAAAAACCTGTCACGCCCCGCTTCCCAAAATACCAGGGAATCGGGACGCGAGCAAGCCCGCGACGTATTAGATTGAGAAGAAATATACACTATTATTTTTCTTTTCTTTTTTTCTTTTTTTTTCATTTCTTCTCAACCTAATACGCTAAGCGTCAAATGCGTAAATCTCAATCACAGGTCCCCGATCACAAAAGCAAGAATATAAAGACAATCCAGAATGAGAAATAAACATATCATCCATAGTGAATCATCCCAGACATAAAAATATGCAGACAGAAATAAAATCCATAGTCCATAATAAAAGAAAATACTACCAAAAATGTGAAATTCCGACATTAACTAAGAAATAAAAGATAACGAGTCCTAATGATCATCAGCTACTACAGAGGAAAACACATCTAGGCTTCGGTTTGTTCTTCAACTCCCTCAGAAGGATACTCCGGCTCGGCATACACTGGTTCTGCTTCAACGTCTAGCTGGACCTGTCCATCTCCTAAGTCTGACGCACACCAGAGAAAACAGGTGTACGTCAGGGTGCATGGCACTCGGCAAGATCTCACATGAACAAATAAAGCGGTCGTATGACCCATGCGATAACGTTATAATACTAATATGGAAGACAATAGTACAAGCAACTGGAAATCTAATGATAACATACAGCTGTGTGGAAACGGTAACTGGGTCGCACACTAAACATCCTAAGACTCACTGGTCCATCTCTCAAATAGGTCCAAGTTCGCATTACCGGAAGACTGATTGTTCACCATCCCCTACGCGCATCCAATCCCGCGAAACAGGCGGCTAGAGGACTACACGCAATCCGATCTCGGCCCGGTCCGGACTCAGGCAAAGCTCAGGTGACGAAACAGGTCACGAATCCAAGTGGCGAAACAGGTCACTTGGTCCAACAAACCAACCCCAGGACGAAACAGGTCTCTGGTGTGGCCTGGAAGTTAGTCAACAATCATATTCGATCATGCGAACTAAGACTTTCCCAACCCAACTCTTTTCGTTTTTGCAATCAACCATATTCTTCGC
>NC_033797.1:1760352-1773509 GCF_001876935.1 Asparagus officinalis
GCTTCGAACGCCTGCGGGAGAGCTTCGAATGCCTGCGGAAAGGCTTCGATCGCGTGCTGAAATGGAGGCGACGGGAGATCAGAAGGGGGATTCGCTGGTGTTCAAGAGAAATGGAGGCGACGGGTTAGTTTAGGCCCTCTAGGGTTTTGTTAACAAGTAAGTAAATCAAATCACAGCCGTTCTTTTTTTTTAAAGCAATCTAAACCGTTGATAAAATAACCTAAGTTACTAAACGTTACAGTGTTACGTTACATAACCTACGTTATAAGGAAAATAACGTACGTTATTTTGTCCTTGCGTTATATTCAAACGTTATGTAACGTTAAGCTTGCGTTACGTTACGTTATGCGTTATTTTGCGTTACGAAACGCGTTATTTTCAACACTGATGCATGATATATTATCTTGTATATGTTCGTTTCCTTCATGTATATATTCCTTTTTGTAAATTGTTTGTCATCATCAAAAAGGGGGAGATTGTTGGCCTTCTTGTTTTGATGATGATTTACAAACAATTTACTACTAATGTTGTTTGTCTAGTGTTTGTGCATTCCTATGTTTTGTAGACAAACAACGTTGTTGGAGGATGGATGGAATAGAGCTTCAACGATCATATCCAAAGGAGGTTGGCGGAATGTCGGTGAAGCCTTGCTATTCAAAGTTCAAGATCCAAGTTCAAGCTTCATCCGCGAGATTACCAAGTCAAGCTTATTGAAGATCAAGATCATTGCTTGGGTAATTTAGTTTAGGAATTTATATTATGTGTGTTAGTACTTTAAGCTCAATCATATACACACATACACGTTTTGGTTTTTGTATATATATAGTTATATATATACATATATGTTTTGGTTTGATAGTTTTCAAGTTTTACTATGAAACAATTGAATATAATTAGAAAACATATTTTTGTTTCATACTCATATGCATATATATGATTTCATCAATATCAATTTTAGTTAGTTAAATAAAATCATGTTTTAGTGCATTATATGTGTATTTTGATAAAATACTACATTCATTGTTTATAGACTTCATAACAATAGTTTACATCTTTCTTCAAGTCTATAAAATTTCACAAAGTTTCAAAAGTTGGTTTATGTCAAAACATCAAAATTCAAGTATCTCATATTTTCATGTTTTGGACTATTTTGTAAAATGATGATATTTTTCATTTGGGAAGTCCTTTCTGATAACCAGTCACTGTAGCATGTTTATTATCATGTCTACAATCATTCCCCAAAGTTTTACATTTTTTAGAATTTATTTGATATTTTTAAACAGGGTTTTAAAATCTGCAAATCAGCTTTTTTTATATGTCAGTTTTCGGTCGACCGCACCGGTCGACCGATCATTTGATCTTTCTTCACTGGGCGACAGAGAGTCTGTCGGTCGACCGGTCCGGTCGACCGAAAGCTCCATCGATCGACCGCACCGGTCGACCGACGATAGTCCAGAACTGTTTCTTCATGTTTTTGCTCTCCGTCGGTCGACCCGGATTTTCACTCGGTCACACCGAATCTTTCTTTTCGCGGCTCGATGCCGACCACGTTCTGTCGTCTGACTGCACAATAGATCCGTTAGACACTAACGGCTATTTTTCTGAGCTGTCTTCTGGGGACTGTTTTGTCATTTTGTTTGGGGTTTTGGTTGAGTTTTGGAGTGGGTATAAATACCCCATTGCTGTCATCTTTCAAAACTAAGAGAATGGTTTAAAAAGTTTTTAACAAGGGTTTAAACTTGTTTAGTGTTTGTTTAAGTTTGTTTTAAGAAGCTTTTAAGCATTAGAGTGTTTCGGTTTTGTGATTTAATTCAACAAGAGCTTGAGGAGATCATCTATTGGTGTTTGGGCATCCAACTCTTCTCCCTCCACTCTTGATATATTGAGAAGTTTTCTAAACTCTATTTCTAGCTTTTTTTATATATTTGATTATCATTGTTATTAAGCTAGAACTACATTGAGTTTAGTTTTGATTTATATCTCTTTGTTCACACACAACCTTTTGAGCTTATTGTATTTACATTCATAGTATAATTTGGGGTTGTGGGTTTGTGACTAAGAGTTGTGCTTAATTGAGTTCTCACCTTGTTTAGAGAACAATCAATTGATTTATATTGTGCTTAATTGTGAGGATTCACTTGTAATACACGAGAGTCGGGGATCGTCCCAAGAGGAGTGGCGTCGGTTGACGTGCCTAGGGAGAGGTTGTAACCGAGCACTTGAGGAGGAGGACACGGGCTAGGACCAACACTTAGTGTGTAAGGTGTGATTGCATAGTGATTGTATTGTGAGGTGTAAACGTTATTCGGGTGAGCGTAGAAAACCCGGTTGTGATAGTGGATTTCTCCCCGGGAGTGAGGAGCGGAGACGTAGGACGAAAGATCCGAACTCCGTGATCATATCGTGTGTTTGAGTGTGCTTTGGCGTTCATTTATATTTATGTTCATATCTTATATCGCCATTGTCCATAGCTCATTATTTATATGATCCACTATTTGGTTTATTTTGTTTACCCTTGTGTTGTTTATATATCCTTGCATATATCTCATAGTATATCTCTTTGCTAGGATATTTACCTTTGTTCATATTGCTTATTCTTGGTTGTAACATATTGAATATCTCTCTTACAAGAATAATTTGTTAATTAATTTTAATTGGCATTTAATCGGATTAGATTAGCATATGACCCTAATCACCCCCCCTCTAGGGTTCTAACATCCCTCCCCCGCGCGCTCTTCCCCACGCCTCCCTCCCCTCCCCAGCCTCCCCACCCCTGCTGCACCTCCTCTTACACCTTCCTCCTCCGGTCCCCCTCTGTCCCCTCCCTTGTTCCGCCGTCTGCGCCGTCCCGAGGAACTTCGCATGGGCACATTAGTAAGAGTTAACATGTTAACTGTTAGAGTTAACATGTTAACTGTAAGAGATAACATGTTATCTGTAAGAGTTAACATGTTAGCTGTAAGAGTTAACATGTTATCTGTAAGAGTTAACATGTTAGCTGTAGGAGTTAATATGTTAGTAGTTAATATGTTACCTGTAAGAGATAACATGTTATCTGTAAGAGTTAACATGTTAGCTGTAAGAGTTAACATGTTATCTGTAAGAGTTAACATGTTAGCTGTAGGAGTTAATATGTTAGTTGTAAGAGTTAACATGTTAACTATAAGAGTTAATATCTACTGGCATGAGAAAAAAAAGGGTAAATTTAGGATTTAAGCCAGCTGACATGTCTAATCATGAGCTGGTATGTCTAATCAACTGCTGGCATGAGTTGGAATCATGATGGAGGGGCATTGGGCATATTTTTTCAAAAAGAAAAAGGAGCTAAAGCACATTAAAAAAATAGGAGGGGTTAAGACACATTGAAAGTTTAAATTTGGGGTCTAGAAGCAATTTTCCCTTAATTTAATATGCATTTACAGTGTCATACAATTTACTAACATAGTTCGGAGAAAGTATACTAATGTAGTTCTAAGAAAGTAATCAAAGGATACAGTCCGCAAGATAAGTGGGAGCACGTAGAGCATGTTTGGCTACTACTTATTTTTGGTATACTTATAAGTTACTTATTCTGAGAACTCTTTATAAGTATGTAAGAAAATAAGTTATTTGGTAAACCCCTTAACAAATAAGGATATATAACTTGTTAAATGTTTGGTAAACTAATAACTTATAAGATTGTATAAAATGTCAAATGACTAAAAAGGACATATTATTGTAACTTCGTATTATGACTAATTGAGATTAATTAATTAAATTTATATTAGTAAAGTATTATTATTAATAAATAAAGTATTAATTAAAAATTATCTCATAATAATAAATACATTTGATCAAAGTATTAATTAAAAATTATCTCATAATAATAAATACATTTGATCAAAGTATTTTTATATATTAAATTATTTGTGATTATTAATTAATATTGAGATTAAGTAATTAAGTTTCTATTAATAAAATGTTATTAGTAATCAAATAATTAATTAATTCATAATAATTAGTGATCTTGTAGTAAGAAATATATTCTATTAAAAATAGTTTCATATATTACATTATTTTTTATTATTAATTAGTAATATTATGATTAATTAATTTCATATTAAAATATTAATACTAATTAATTAATTAATTAATGAACTATTAATTAATAATATTATCACTTTATAAGAAGAAAATATTTAACTAAAATATATTTTATATATCAAATTATTCTTTGTTCTTAATTACTAACATTGATAGTATTTAGTTAATTAGTATATAATTAAATAATTTTAATTAATACTATTATTAAACAATTATTTACTTTATTATTTCATAATAATAAATTTATTTAATTAAAATAATTAATTAAACAAAATTATGCACTCTGGTCCTAGAGAAAAAAAGGAACATGAGGGTATATGTGGCATTTGCCCAAAATAAGTAAAGTTCCTTGAAAGTGGACAAAAGATAAGTTGCCAGCTTATTTTTTGCCTGCTAATAAGTAACAAATAAGTTGTATAAGTCGGTTTTACCAAACATCACATTAGCTATTTATAAGTAAAAAATTACTTATCATACTCTAAAAAATTGCTTATCATACTCCTTTTAAAAGCACGAGTTCGGAAAAATCTTTCAGTAGACAAAAATACCCCTATAAAGTTTGAACTATCCTATCACTAATCAATTCTAATTTTTAAATTATATTTAATAATTTATTCTAATCCTAATCAAATAACTTCAAAGTTTGAACTATCCTAATCCTAATAAAATTCTAACTTAATCATATTCTAATAATTTTTAAATTAAGTTTAAACCAATATATCTATCCTTAATACAACTAATATATCTATCCTTAATACATGATATTATATAATAATGATATTATACTTTTTTAAGTTTTAAATATTATACACTATCTAAAAGTTTAAACTAATTTATTTACTTTGCATGTGTAAAATCATATTATGATTAATTTATTAACAATAATATAATAAGTTTATATTACAGAAAGATATCATATTGCATGTGTCATGATTGTATCTATCTTTTAATATGTGCATTCACAAAGATAACCGATTTCTTATTATAACCAAATTCTTATTATAGCAATAGGACTCCTCGGGTGTAAATAAAGCACCAAATCCACTTTCTTCTCTGACCAAATATTTCTCAGACTTTGAAGCAATTATCAACTGTTCTCTCTCAAAGGTTCGGTCTTGGTGTCACTATTTTTTATTTAATAATGATGACTTTTTATCTTTGTTATTTTCTTCTTATTAGAATTAGATTAGACTGTTTAAAGATTATGAACTAGATTAGATATTGTTCTTCTTATTTTAGTCAATTAATCATGGTATCTAAATACAATAATTTTCACAACACTTCCATTTATTTTCTTCTTATTAGATTAGATTAGATTATTTTAAAGTAATTAATTATAATTGTTTACAAAAGTCGGCCTGATAGTGGGGGAAATAAAATTGTAATTTTTTTAAAACTTTCATGCATCTTGTGATTTGTATGTGTGATAGTGTAAATTTTATTTAATAGCTCTCGGAAGGAAATTTGTTCGTCCTCTATTTTTCTTATTCATTATCTTAATCTTCCATTATTTGAATCTTTTATCTACTGAACTAATCAACTTCAGTTTCATATCACCAGTAGTTATCCCCATAGAAAAGTAACATGTTGTTAGTACTATTTCATTGGATAATGACTTTGATTACTTCCAATGCAAAGTTTTCTAAATTTAATAAACATGGAATTTGTATGTAAGATTAATATAGACCAATATGTCTCTTGTTTTTCATTCCGCAAAAATACAGAAGAAAATCACAAATACATAAATATAAAAATTTTAGTTTTGGAGTCTACATGAATATGTATGATTATCTTAAGAGTTTTGATACTTGCACAAGAATTCAAAAATATATGATATCAGTAAATTGAAATTGGTGTATGCACAAAAAATTGTAAGACCAAAGAAAGCACAACCATGAGACTACATACAGAAAATGTATATACTTTTTAAAACTCAAGAAATAATATCAACTGAAGAAACATGATCACTAGCTAAAACTTTCAAAAGGTAACATGTGAAAGTATTCTGATGATACAATGAAATCTAACATTTGGATAATTAGACTAACATAACTTTTATCTGTACGTCATGCACTCCTTCGTACTGTTTTGCTAACATATATTCTACACATTTTATTTTTATTATATTAATTTAGGATCTTTTAACACGAGGTCTTCTCTTATCAATTAGTACAATGTCATTAACTGACAACATATATCGTGAGATCCTACCTTGAGAATACATAATAAGTTCATCCATTACTTATGCAAAGAGATATAAAATTGTCAGAGAATTTAACAATGTGGCGATTACCACTATTCTGGAGTTTGATTTAGAATTGGCTTTAGATATTGTACTAGAGCCTCCAAGCATAGTTCTGAAGACAAATATTGCTGCTTGGGTTATGAAAGTTTTTATTTGTAATAGAAGAAAAAGGAGAAAAGATGGTATTTTTTTTGTTATTTTCATAATATCAGCGTTTATAATCCAACTTGTATTTTTTTGTGATTGTCATTATCTATTCAGTAAATTTCATTAAAACCCCAATAACTTTCAGAATGCCTTTTTATGTTGTTTTTTGTTTACATATAACTAACTAAAATATAATATATAGCTTAGTATTAATTAATTATATTTCCCAAACATTTATCTCTGGTGTTAATAATATTTGCAGGATAACAAAATACATGGAGTTATGTACGGAGAGACTATCAAAAAGTTTATAGATATGCTTCGAAAGAATCACATTATTTTCATTTCAAATGAAGAAGTGAAAGGAATAAACTCAGCTTTTCCAAGTATCCACAAGTCACTTGAATTAGTATTAACAAAAGACGTATCTATCAAAGAAACACCAACAAGTTTCCACTTGGAGAATATATTGAACAACTTTGTCCCATTTGAAGAAGCATTTTCCATGAAAGATATAATAAAATTAGTAAGTACTTATAAATTTCTTACTTTAATCTTCAATACAAAATGAGACGTTAATTTATAGAATCATAAATTTTTTATAAAATTACTTGCACATATTCTTGCAATAACAACTAACGTGAAGTCGGTGATCAACTATATTACTAAACATAACAAACCAGACAATAGGACGAAAATCATGCTAATGGATAAAAGGTATATTCATGATATTTATTTTCAATATCTAAGGGAAAAAATAAGATTAACGTACTTTCCTTTTTTATATACAGTAAAATGACTATGCACGCAACTTTATTTGGGGATTTGGCTACAAATGAAAGATCAATTCTTAAAGTCGAAATAAAAAATAAGCCTGTAATAGCATTATCAGATTTTAAAATCTCTATATATAAAGGTACATAATTTATTACTAAAATTCTTATTAAAGACAACTAAACATAAAATTCATCCAATAATTATCTTAATTTTGCAGGGGAGACAAGCATATCGTCGCAAATTATATCAACGATATATATCAACCTAAAAATATAACTAGCTAAAGAATTAAGGGAATGGTAAGTAGAACAAGCATACTTTCATATAACACAATAATGAAATAGTATTATATTTTAATCTAATATGTAGGTTTCATTTGGAAGAAGCCGCAAAAACAAAATGATCTCCATCAATGCTTTTTATAAATGAAAAATAAATTCAAATTAGTGATATTATGCATACATCACGGAATTCAATATAGGTATAATATTAGAAACCTATTCTTATTAACACATTTAAATCTAACTAAATTTTGTCAATATACAGACATACTATTGCACATTTAAGGCAAAGATAACTACTATTTTGAATAGACTCGAGCCATGGTTCTATACTTGCAAAGGCTACAACAAGAAAGTAGATAAAAATATTAGTAAAGAGTGTCTGAATGATAAATGCCACAGAATCATTGATGATTCAGTATCAAGGTTAAGTAATATATCTTTTTTTATGACATGAACATATTAAAATACAATATTAACTATATCTAGAAATCGACAATGAAAACTACAGGTACGTAGTTAAGATTCTCATGGAAAATAGCACGGATAATACAAGAGTAACACTAATTGATACAGCAAAAACTCTTATTGGATGCACAACAGAAAAATTCATTATAGAAAAAAGAGGTAATTCCTAACTCTATTCAAGTACTAATTTAGAAAATCAAAAAAATTTCATATATATTAAAATAACATTTATTCTCATTGAAACATAAAAATAATCAGAGTCCATATTTCCAGAAATTTATGTTGAACATCGAAAAAATGTTCAAATTCCTGGTGAAGTTAGATGAAAAAACAAAAGATGAACGAGGCAAATGAAATATAATAGCACAAGAAATCTAACTCCAGTCTGATATTACAATCGACGTAGATAATAAAGATGCTACTCTAAAATTACCTAGGAAAAAGATAAAGGTGGAGAAAGATTGATCTCAATTTAATTAAAATATGAAACAAAATAATAAAGGATAATATTTTTTTTGATCATTTTATATCATATCTTAATTTTTTTAGTAGAATTAGGAACTTTTATGAGAGATTTTCATACAACATTATTAGTAGTTTTATATGCTTATGTGATTGCTTTCATCACATAACAATATACTATAATTATCATTATTATTTAGTTTTTGTCTTTTTATTACTGTTTTTGGACAATTATAGGTGTATTTCCCTATCTTTTCTATAATCGGTATGTTTTGTTCTTCAAATTTTATTGTAAATTTCTGTATGGGACTGCTCTAATCTTACTGCTTTTGGATAATTACTCTCTAATTGTAAAGTTCTACAACACGCAATTGTTTAAATCTTCATGTTTTTTCGAGTTTGTTCTAAATTTGTTATAGGTTTGCTCTAATCTTACTGCTTTTGGACAATTACTCTTTGACTACAATATTCTGTAATGTGCACTTGATTAAAATCTTTATGTTTCTTTGAGTTTTATTATAAATTTCTTTATAGGTTTGCTCAAATCCTTCTTTTCAATAATGCATATTATTGTATAGGTTGATTTTTATTATCCCATGTAAGAAGAGGTATCTCGGAACCATTCCTTGCAATTTATTTTTATATGATTATTATGGGTTAGTAAAATTATTTATTACAAACCATGAGCTTATAATGTCCCAATATGTTGTGCAATTTTATTTTCAATGTAATAAGAAATGTGGTTACTTTTTTTACTAGAACATTAGTTCATAATGATATTGCTATTCATTCCTGACTCCATATTATATCTTGGGATTAGTAGAGTTTGGAATATGATATAAAATATTAATTTATTTTATTTTCTTTTACTATCCTACTTGAATATATTATTATGTCAATTCATATTTTTTTCTTAATAAATCAATTAAGATGTCCCAATTAAGCTTATAATATCCAAAAATATTGTGCAGTTCTATTTTCAATACAATAAGAAATGTGATTTATTTATTGCTATGATTATAGTTCATAACGACAATTACAATATCCTATTTACGTACATTCATTTCAGTTTAGCTTAAAAATTCATTACATTGATTTTTAATAATATTTAAATAAAAATAATAGTAAATCTAATAATTTAATTTTACATATTTAAACTTATGATAAATCTGACTTATTTATAATAACAAAATAAATATAAAAAATATTTTGATATTTTACCCCGTGCATTGCACGTGCATAAGAACTAGTGAGTTATGGAAGTTGTCAAACATGCTCTTAGATGACTGCAAAATATAAACAACTTAGAGATTGTTGTCCTAATTCAAAGGGCCTCCTCTTTTTGGCCCATCACCACATAAGCTTCTAGCCCAACGACACTGTGACATTTAATTTGCAACTATGGTTGGAATATCACTATCAATTGCATCGAACCGAAGCGTTTGGTTCACTTCTAAAATTTTATAGGTTGCAGACGCCATGGTAGTTGATGCTGTTTCTTTCTAGTTACGATTTCTCATATGTTACTAGTTCACTTTTTTAAATAAAATTTAAAAAACCATTGTAGGTGAAATTGTTGTTTTTGTATGTTCTAAAAATTTAAATTTATTTGAAAAAAAATTAGTAATTGGCAAAATTTTCGTAAACTATTTTAATTTTTATTTATTTATTGAGAAAATGCTAATTAACTTTTGAAATAAATTCTGGATTTTCTCAAAATATACAGAATTTATTTTTAAAATATTTGGATTAAAAATGTTATTCTATTTTTTAAACTTATTAGCTTTTGAGAAGAATTATAGATTATTTTTGGGAGATAGGTAAGATAAGTGTTTGAATTTTTTGTTTTATTTTTTAGAAGCTTGTTTCTTTGTATTCATATTGTTACTTCATAACATCTTATTGTAAATCTATATAAAATCATATACATTTATTTCCCTTTATCAATCAAGTATAAGACTAGCTAGTTGGCTATGATTCTATGCATGGACTATTTGTGGTTTCTTTTGGACTATTTGTGATTTTTAATAATAAAAAGTATATAGGTTTGTCTTTTTTATGGCATATACTTAAAAGTTTTTTTTTGTTTTTTGATATGAAAACATAATTCAGACATAAGAAGTATGTTATTGAGCAAAGCGATTTTAAGAAAAACAGCTAAATAAAACTAAAAATCATATTGATCATCTTGTGGTGATCTGTATATATACATCATGTGTCACGTGGACATAACCAATAAATTGTTGAAACTTGAAGGGTGTAATAGTTCACAAAACCCCAACCCCCAAAAGTACTTAGTTCCCACTTTTTAACTCCCAAAATTATTGACCGTCCAAGAGAACCCGATATGGCTTTTAAAACTCTCAGCAGTATTTTCAGAGCATCCCCAAAAACTTTCAACACTATGTTTTTAAACCCTCAAACTTTCAACATTTGTTTTAGAGAAACCTCGTGATGAACCCTTTCTGTAAGTTTCAGAAAAGCCTAATGAATTTTTGATGAAGTTTCAGAATAACTTCATCAGAGGGTAGTTAATTGCCGAGTTAAGTGCAATTTTCAAAATCTTTTCGTTATCTCAAAATGAAGTGAACTTTGAAGGGGGTTTTCTTTTAAGTAGCTTTTAGACTAGTGTTTTTTTCTCCATATATATATCTATATATGGTAACATAACAAATGTGTCAACTTTTAACTCAATTTAAAAAAAAAACGGTTTTTCTATAGAGTGCCTATGAGCACTCTATAAGAGAGGAGAGAGAGAAGTGAATTATTTGCATAACCTTACATAAAGGGTCTGTTTATTTGCATGGAAGTCAGTAGCGGATCCAAGAATTTTAAAAAATGGTGTTACTACATAATTAATAATAATAAATTAAATAGTAACTCAATCGATGGCAAAAACCAACTGCTATTAAAAGGAAAACAAATTGATTGTGGTAAAATAAATATGCATTTTTTGTATGGTCGTCGAGGTCTTTTTAGGGCCTCTTTAGGGCCTCCACTAAAAGAACCTTAGTAAAAAACTTGTTTACCTAAGGTTTCTCAGTTGATGGGCTAAAAATACCTTTAGCAACGGCCTTGTTTACATAAGGCTTTTCAGTTGATGGGTTATTGATGCGGGTGGGATCCTGTCACTTGATACTAGTTTGGCCCATGTAGATCCGCTGCCCACAAAAGTAACTATAAAGTACGCGAAGTAAGAACGGAATTGTTTGCATCCACTTCTATTATTTCTAAACGAAAAAAAAATATTTGTTTCTTAGAAAATACTACTTCCTTCTACTTTCTAACTCGCTGATATGACATCTATATGTGACCTTCATTTCCTAATTTTTTTTAGCCCCCTCGGGCCCGGAAATGTTTCAGAAGTGAACTAAAATGGGGGTGGGGTCCACAGGTCCCAAGATTTGTTGCGCTGGTGCTATCTCTTCATAGGATTTGGATCCTCTCCGCTACAAAAAAGTAGTGGAGAGACCACTATTTTTAATCTCAATCATTAATTATTTAGTAGACGGTTATAATACAATCTAAATCTAATACTTATCATATCCCCGTGTATTGCACTCATTTCTAATTTGCACTAAAAGAAAAAATCATAACCATCAACTAGATAATCAATCACTTTGATTATGTAGTGGTCCCTCCACTATATTTTTATAGTGGAGAGGATTTGAATCCCTCTTCACGATTTACATTAGTATTTTTTTCACATGGCTCCTCTTAATTAAACGAATCACATTTATTATGTTCTTTTTTTAATTTTTAACCGGCTATTTTATCTTGGCTTATTTTGGAACCCATGAGCTTCTAAATTCCTTCATTCACAAAAAATATCTAGCCTGTTTTTTTAATTGAACATTCATATTAATGAACAATACAATATTATAAATCATTATAACTCAATCTAACATGCAATAATATTTTATTAAAATGTTATAGTATTGAATAAATTATAGTAAAGGGAGGTAAGCGCACTATAATTTATATCATGTGTGAGTTACTTCCTAACAATATTTTAATTGTTCTGCAAAGGAAAAAGTGAATAAAATAGAAGACGTATTGCTTCTACAGCTTTTAAAATTGTGTGAAACAAACAAAAAAAATATATTACTTTCATTATTTCCTATTTCATAATTTTTTTGAAACACTTATTTCATAATTTTTGAAGTTTCTTCTTTGGTCTATTTGTTACTTTTACTAATTCATGTCATCCAAACGGGGCCTAAATGAAGTTGCTAATTCTGCTATTTCAAACAATTTTTTTTGGAAAAGCTATTTTTCATAAATGCTGATGTGACACATATGTGTCGTCTCTACTTCTTAAATCTTTTTTGCCTTTCAAAGCTTGGAAGTAGCTCGGTAGGCGAAACACAAATCAGTTTAGGAATAAAATTAAAATATGTATTATCTAGATGTTCTCTATTTCTAAATAAAATTTTAAAAGATCCTCTTTCTCTCTTCCTATCAATATTTATAATGACTATCCACACAAAAAATTGAATGACTAGAAGATATTACTATTTCCACTATTTCCAAGAATTTCTTAAAAAAAAGTTAATTCTACCAATTTCTATATCATAAATTTAAAAATTACTTATTTAGTCTGCTTCTCGCTTCTCATATTCTTGGTGATAAGCTACCAAAAGTTAATTATTCTATTGATATAATTTTTTTATCATAAACCACCAAAAGATTCA
>NC_033797.1:1773566-1804599 GCF_001876935.1 Asparagus officinalis
ACCCATTTAACAATGTATCTAATCTTTACAACACCAGGAGCATAGCGTTATAATATGCTAATTAACAGTTGAATACCTTATGGTTTCTCGTATATTGCACTTGTATATCTTCACTTGTTTTTAGCGGCAATTATATATCCTAAAAATTTTAAAATTTGTACTTTTATATCTTTTGTTATGCAAATGAGAGAAAGCTCTTTTGAATATTTTTATGAATTTACTATTAAACATACCACAAATGGCATTTTTAAGTTACTAGTATGTCATACATGCATTGCACGTGATGCATGATAAATCTACAGATGAGTATTTGTTATTAAATTAGTTTTTAATGTTAAATTTATAATTTAACAATAAGTTTTAGGGGTTATCTCAAAACATCAAAGTTTTAGAGATCCACTCTAATATAATCTCAACATAAATTTCCTATAAAGAAAATGACTACCAAAGAGATTGAGTATCCTTATGGTCGAAACTCTATAGTTTTTACGTAGTGGTTTGCTTTAGATTATAAATTTAAGGATATTTTAACATTATCTAATTTCTTATATTGCTAAATTGGGTACACATCGTTTTTATTTAACCCTCAATATCTTGTAATTAAGCTTTCCTATTGACTCTTCATCTCTTCAAATAATTTGATTATTCATCCTCCTATATTTTTTTAATAGAAGTTTCTCTTTAGTGTTTATTTTATTTTCTCCTTTTGTGGGAGTCCAAATCAAAATAATTAGCTACTACATTAGCACATTGTATATAATTTGTACAATATTAGGCACAGTTCTATGGTATAACTACAAGCAAGTTCTTTATTCTTCTAAACAAAGAACTTGAAGAAAATATTGACCAAACATTTCTGATATTTAACTTAATCAAGATGAAAATTGGGTCTTTCTACATGCGTAAAGAGGTCTTTGCATAATATAATTTTGGTTAGTTGCTCTAAAACATTATCCTTCATCATATTATTGCAGATGCCTCACTATATTTTCGAGCTGAATAGTGATTATGTAAAACAAAATAAAAAATAAGTGCTTAACCCAAAATACAATTTCATGGGAACCCAAAAAGTCCTCACAAGATAACTAACATGATAATTAGTGCTTAACCATAAACATAATTTCAATGGAACTTAATAGTCATTAGAACCACACAACGTTTAATACTTATAGGTATTGGGGATTATTAAAATTGAGACGGTATAAAAGGAAATCAAAAGTTTTAACATAGCAATCCTCTTTTATAGTTGTAAAGATAAAGATAACGATAAAGATATTTCAGCATCGAATTATGTTGGGTTTAACAATAAAAGTAACAAAAACCAAATATTAAAATGCTAAAATTAGTTTGCCAAATGCCACACTGGAAAATCCTAGGAAATTTGAATTGAGGCTAAATAGCATTTGTATACCTATTGTTTCATCTACTTTTTCACTTATATATCATTACTTGTATGTGATAGCAAGAAAACACTCTAAAGGTTTTTAAACTTGCACTCATATGTCCTCACTTGATTTTGGTAGCACTTATATATCCTAAAGTTATTAAAACTTGTATTTACATATCCTAAAGTTTTTAAACCAGACACTTAAATACCTTAAAAATTTTAAAATTTATAGTTAAATGCTCTCAAGTTTGCATAATTGAGGGTATTTATGTGCAAGTTTTAAGAATTTTAGAACATTTAAGTGCTAATTGTAAAAATATTAGGTTATTTAAGTGCCGTAAAAAAAAGTGAGAGTATATGAGTGCAAGTTTAAAAAAACTTTAGGGTGTTTTTTTTTGCTACCAAATAAAAGTTTGGGTATATAAGTGAGAAGTAGTTGAAATAATAGGGTATATAAGTGCTATTTTGCATCAATTCAAATATCATAGGATTTTTTCATTGTGGCAATTGATGAGCTAATTTTAGCGTTTTAATCTTTGGTGTTTGTTAAATTTATTGTTAAACCCAACATAGTTCGATTTTGAAATATAACTTAGTTATGTTTAAAATGCCATTTGTGGTATGTTTAAATAGTAAGTTAATAAAAATATTCAGAAGAAATTTCTCCTATTTGCATAATAGAAGATATAAAGAGTCCCACTAGCGGCACACCTTTAACCACACTCTCAATCATACCCCCACACTCTCTATAGTGCTAGTGGATCATACATGATATTTTGTGCCCTAACATTATTTTTTTGCAAAATCTTCAAATTAGACAAATTATTTTTAAAGTTTTCTCTAATCTCTTGCCCGCCCCCTCTGAACCCTCACGGGTGTCCAATCAAGTCTAGTCTAGTCTAATAAATAAAAAGCTTAAAAAGCCCTAAAACCCAAAACCCTATTTTTTTTATTTAAAATTTTAAATTTTATTATCTCCGGCGAAATCAGAGAGCCATGGCGACGGAGTCCAACTCGAGGATCACGTGGGAGGGATGCAGCGTCCTTCTCGACATCAACGATGGCGACCGCCTCTGTCTCGCCTGCCTCTCTCCCAACGCGTACTCTGCTCATCCTCTCTCTCTCCTATTCCTAAACCCTAGCAAACAAACCCTAGGTTTTACTGATCCTATAACCATGGATTTTCGCAGGTCCATTAAGATTGGGAACAAGAAGTGCTCTTTAAATCCTTTGATCGGGCGCCCTTTTGGCTCCTCGTTTCGCCTCGAGACCGGAACCGACGGTGCTCCCCATCTCGCCCTCTGCGTTCCTTCGTCGTCGTCCTCGTCCTCTGATGGTGAGTGTTGGTTGTGTTCGCAGATTGGAAGGATTAGTAATAACGGGGCATCCAAATTATTGGCTTTTTATTGTCATGCACATGCTAATTGATAGATATAATAAAATAAGGGTACTGCGCAAAAACATGGAAGAAATATGTTGTTGATAGAATCAAATTAGGATTGATATTTGCCGATTTGAATATCTAAACACATTTCTATATTTGACTACAAAGTAGCAAATTGTTCAACAAATAATAGTGTTTAGGATATTTTTTGGTGGGGAAAGTGGTATTTTTTATGCTTTTTATAAAACCCATTTCTAAGTGTTCACCATGCCAATCTCCTTTCAAAGAGTATTAGTTTTGTTTTGGATTATCTGTCATTAATCTTTGTTGTTGTTTGAAATACTTGTATTGCCCTCATTGTGAATAGCTACTCGGGATCTAGAGAAAGATGATTGGCAATCTAAGGATGAGGCCAAGGATAATCGTGAGCTACTTGACAATAATACAGCACAAAGTCTTTCTCGAGAAGATATTGATGCAATGCGGTGGTTAGTTGATCTTCTATCTTATTAATTTTACTTTCTCAAGTATGGATGTATGTACACTTCATATTTAGCAAAATACTTGGATCGTCAAGTTTATGATTGCTTACATATTTGACCTCCTACCACAATGTCTGTCTTCCCCTACTTACTTACTGTTTTATGCTTATTTTCATGAAATAATGTCCCAGACATTCAATATAACTCGCTCTTTTGGTTATCATCATTCACAGTGTCAACTTTAAAAGGCATCTTTTTGCAGTGCGGATATCTGTATGACTCATTTGCTTGCCTTCTCAGTATAAAATGCCTAGTTATCATGCAGAGGTTACCTCTCATGGCACCTAGAAAGCCTGAAACA
Organism: Asparagus officinalis; assembly: GCF_001876935.1. Lineage (NCBI taxonomy): Eukaryota > Viridiplantae > Streptophyta > Magnoliopsida > Asparagales > Asparagaceae > Asparagus > Asparagus officinalis. The sequence goes on from NC_033797.1 coordinate 1,777,181, forward strand.
TATATAAGCAGTGAACTCTTTTAATTGCATCTTAGTGGTGAATGCTTACTCATTCTGTTCTTAAGACATGCTTGCACTTGATAGACAACATGCACTTCTTACGGTCTAAAGGATTTTCACAAATATGAGTAGTATTTTACATTAAAAAAGATTTTTTGAAGCTTACTTTTTTAAAGGATATCAAAAGAGCCCATACTACATGTTAGCTTTTAGATTAATAAGAAAATTTCTTCACGAATTTTAATTATTGTAGCGAAGGTGCAACCGGAGATGAAATTGTGGATGCTCTTATAGCTAACAGCTCGACATTTGGAAAGAAAACAGCATTTTCACAAGTGAGTTCTTTTTTTTTTCTCCCCTTTTTCCTCCCTGAACAAATGAAGGACCTTGGTCTTTGACCTGGAACCCTCCACTGGCCAACCTCACCCTATAACCACCTGAATTTGCCATTTTCAGGCAATCGTTGTATAACTGTGCTTATGATTGGATCTTTTTGCAGGAGAAATACAAACTTAAGAAACAAAAAAAATATGCACCTAAGGTTCTTTTGAGGCGTCCTTTTGCTCGAAGGTAAAGGATAATTCATAATACCTTTTATATTCTTTTGTTTATCATCTAATCAAGTCACATATTTTTGAAGTTTTGCATGTTTATGATGTAAAATACCTGCACTGCACTTATCTTCTTCTCTAGCAACCTTCTATTACCTAGTATAATTAGCTTAAACATTCAGTTGATAGTTGCTTGTAGGATGTAGTGGTCTCCATTATAGAGATCACTGTCGAATCCATGTACTAGGAGATCACTATCCATGTACTAGGAGATCACTCTTCGGTAAAAAAAGCTTCGTCTAAGTACTTTCTATGTAGTATGGTACATCATATGACAAAATACAACAGAATCAGAAGGGCTTGGGTTGAGGAATGTAAATGATTTGGTTTCTCATTTGATCTGTGTAAATCTAAGTCCAAATTCAACAAGAAAGTATCTCATCAGATGTGAATTGTATCTGAATCAATCTGGCCTGGAAAAAAAAACAATTGAACTCAGGCTTGAATTCAGCTCCTTCTTGTTTAGGCTGTATTTGTTATATGCTCATGTGATGTCAGGTTGGATTTGGTTTTTGAATTCGGATAAAATTATGTTTTAAAATATCCGAATCCAATTCCATTCAGACTTTAATTTGAACTCAATATGAGAGGTGCCCAAGTCCCAAGCTTCAGACTTGACTCCAATCCTATAACACAGAATTGGATCAGGTTACCAGGTTTTTTTCGTACTGTTTACAACCCTACTTTAATCGCTAAGCTAGGAGGTAAAAAAAGCCCATGTTGGATCGCATGACAGGTTTTCTTCTCATGCCTCCATCTCAAAACTTTATATTTTTCTTCAAGCATATTTAATAAATGCGTTAAGTTGGGAGTGTCAATTTCTTTGTCAAGCTTATGTGTCTGGTACTATCCTTCCATTAATGGTTATGATATAACCATATTGTTGTTTACACTCCTAAATCCTAATTTAAACATCTTTATTACTTTCTTCTTCAAAATCCTAATATCATGCTAATTAGGTGCTTCCATTTATTTTTTGTTTTTTCAGTGTCATTATTCTTTAGTTTGTTTTTATTAGATATAGCTTCCATTCTACTGCAAGATATCCATTTGTTACTTACTGAAATATTTATGTCCTCCTTTTCCTTGTGCAGTATATGTGAAGCATATTTCAAGAAGTATCCAACTCGAATTGGGTAATTATAATTCAAATCAGCTTTGTTATTTTCCACTAGAAATTGTGATTTGTGATATCTTGGAGATGTTTTTTTAAAGTGTTGATTAAACCATTACTATATATGTTTCTTGTACTGTGGTTATTATGTTAAATATACTATAATGACATGATATTTCATTGTATATCTTCTTTTATTAATTTCGACCAAAATATTTTCTGTTAAGATATCTCTTTTAGTTAAAGGTACCAGTGTTTATGTTAAAAATCCAATAAAATTAATCTACCCAAGTTAGTCCTGTGTTCTTTTAATAATTTTGAATTAGAATTCAATTATATTCAAGAGTCCTTATTTGATTTGCTTAAATTAAAAATTTTAATTTGTTTAAAATTGATTAACTAAGTATGAAACCTTTATCGACTAAATTTTACTAATTAATTCCTTAAAAAATATATGAACTATATAATGTTTCATTGAAATTATAGATTCATGAAAGGATTTCATATTGTAGCTCAGTATATAATTGTGTTTAAAGAGATGTACGCAGCCATCTTCTTGTGTCTTGATTTCCCCCTCTTTTATGCAGATTTCTTTTTGGATTCAATACACTATGATAGATAATTCTGTGATTCTCATTGTTATCCATAGTTTGCTATGATAGATCATACTGTGATTCTCATTATCGTGCGTGGAAAGTCATTTTGTTTTGTTATAGTTTGTTTTGTTATATGTTCGTTAGTCACACTGGTTGTGGTTATGGGACAAATATTATAGAACTATTACACAACCAAATAGGCAAGTTAGCTAAGCATAGCTACATACCTTCTTACATATGACATACTGACAACATCCTATCTTGTAATGGCTCCCAACTCCCATGTTGTTCTTGAGCGGTTTATGAAACATTTAATTATTTGTACACAACATTAAATATAATCCAGAGCATTCAGGCATGGACTGAGTTGAACATATGCTACATATAACAGTGTGGCTATTACGTGTTTAAATAATGTGAAGTAAGTGAACGTTTTAAATTTAAAGGTTAGAGTAGGAGTTTTGTTGGCTTTAGCTTCTGATTAAAATCTTTCACATGTAATTGGATTTACTTCTCGTTCTACTGCTAATCTGTCTTTCAGTATCATTCTGCAGTTAATTTGATACGTTCATGTAGGGTATACATAGAATTGATGTCATTTTTCGTTGCATTATTCACAGGTTTCTCCGAGTAGACACCCTGTCTCTTTTGCTTTCAATGGGTAATATCGGTGCATATTCAGATGTCCTTGTTGTGGATATGGTTGGTGGTATGCTTGCCGGGGCTGTAGCAGAACGTCTTGGAGGTAACTTTGTATGTTTTTTCTCACAAAATTAGGATTTAGGAAAGGCAGGACCAATTGTTTTGTTTGTAAGAAATCACTTTATGCTTTCCCCTGACGAGGATAGATATTTACTCCCACGTGTGAAACTACATTGTGGACACACCTGTACAGAGACTCCACACCATTCATCTTGATCTACACATCATGAAACATGTACATAAAGTCCTACCCTTTTTCCAATAGTTGCAAAATAAATTGATTGTTTAATGAGGACAAATGGGGCCATTCGATGAACATCTTAAAGATCTTTAATACACAATTCCTTAATCCTTATAGATTCTCAATGTCTAGGTCAAGAGAGAGTGTTGTCACATAAGGTTGGTCCAACTTGGTCTCAGGTAGGTTGGAATTTCTGTTGCCTGGGTACTTCTATCATGAAGCCGTACCCATACCGAATATGTATCCGTACCGAAACTTCATGGACACTCCTTGGGTATATGCATTCATTTATTCAGACATGTCCCCATTTATATGATATATCATTTAGTTTAAAACGCTTGTTATACACTTCTTGGACATATATCTTACTCTACACATCCATTTCTTGAATCTCATTAGACACGAGTAGGGTTCGTTTTAGGCCATACTCAAAGTTCAAAACTATAATTTTAAAAGATCATTTGGGTGTGTAGTTCAAAATTGACCAATTTCTAATTTGTAATAATCAAAATAATGAGAATTCTTACAAATGTGATATGAATGTTAATTCTAATAACACATGAATTGAAAAAAAATAATGATGTCATGTAAATTATTAATTTCAATATATATATGTAGCCATGTCCCCGTACCCTACATTTTACAGATTTGCCGTGTCTCGTACCTGTACCCGCAGCCGTACCGGTATATATATATATATATATATATATATATATATATCGAGAGAGAGAGAGAGAGTAAAGCTCCTATAAACTTAAGTGGATAGGAGTCCTTTGTCTACCAACTTTTCTATCCATTGATTTTGCATTGAGATTTGTGCTAGCATATAATACAAATGAAGACACAAATATCAAAGATAGCATTGATGTGTAGCACAAATCTCAAAGCATAATGAAGGGATAAAAATTTGGTGGACAAGTGCTCCTATCCACTTAAGTTTATAGGAGCTTCTCTCTATATATATAGTGTGCGTGTGTGCGCGCGTGCGCGTGTTACCTGCACCCCTACCGGTACATGTACCCGTACCCATTTCCATGCAACTTAGGTTGGACCGTTGGAACAAACTTCATTCGTCTTTGGAGACTCTAAAGCGCTAGCCATATGTATACTTATGTAGTTTAGTAGGTAGGATGTGTCTGCGTATGCTCATTCAAGTTCTGGTGTATGCATATGTGCATGCGTAAGTGTGTTTTCACATGCATACTTGTTTCAACTTCATCCTGTCCAGCATCAATTTTGGAATTGTAAACAATTGTATGGATTTTTCGGATAATGGCTTATTGAAATCTGTGTTCAGAACATGTCATTCATATACCAACCAGCTAATATGTAAAACTACATTATGATGGTTGTAAGAAAAAGACTAAATAGTTAGAATAACAATGTTATCTATGATATTTCAAAGGATCCAATATAGTTCTTCGATATGCAAGTACTAATTTTCTAATATAAAATAAATGAGAGCTAAATTTATAAAAAGCCTGTTGCTAGTGGTCATCGACATGTTTACTTAGATCATTCAGTTGTTTACTTAGATCATTCAGTTGCTTAGTTGGTGAGCATGCATTTCCTTCCCTCAAACTTCTCATCATAATAGCAAACAGTGTTCAAGTTAACCTCACTGGTCCAACATGTTGATCTTAATAGACCAATACTAATTACAGCCCTCCCTAACCATTGGAAGATGGGCTTCATGTAGAGCATTGAGTGTTTATGAGCTGCTATATATGAATAAACCTGTTATGTAATTTAGTTACTATGATAGCTTTGATCCGCAAACCTATAAAATGTATTAGGCTTATATATGCCAAAAAATTAAAATTCATTCTTTCATTACATAGAATTTTGTGTCTATGTTTTGATATTGAGATATTACTGGAAAATTATGTTGACTATGTCTTTTACTTGGCAGGTTCAGGTCATGTGTGCAGTACCTATTTTGGAACGAAGCCACCCTCCCTTGATATAGTGAGGATATTCAATTTCAGTAATGAAGTATGCCGCAGGTACAGTCCAGCATCCCTTTTACATGCTCTAACTGCATAACAATCGAAGAGGAAAATTATACAGAAACGAGGATATGTATTTACTGCAGTCTACTTATTGAAGTACTGATGCTTATTGATGCAGGATTCTTCAAGCACCATTTTCTGTATTTTCTCTATCTCAAAACAATGGCGCTGTTTCCTTTGAAAAGGACCCGAATGTCCAGTCTTTAGAACTGCATTATAATGCCTGTAATGCGTCCTTACTGCCATGCTCTTCTGATGGAGTTGATGACACACATCAGAACACTTCTTCCTTAGTGCAAAAACCAGTACCTGCAGGAAGGCAGGCATCATCAGAAGACATAAAATCATGGAAAGAGAAAGGCTTTACTAGGTAGAAAATTGGGATAAAGTATCTTTAAACAAGATTTTATTGTCTGATTGTTACAGTGCTGCATTTTTTTTGCTTTTCATCTCGCAGCTTGATAGTTGCTGCACCAGAAATGGATGTGGGGAGTATAATTGAAGATTTGCTACCACTTTTATCATATTCCGCACCTTTTGCAATTTATCATCAGTACCTTCAGGTGTGTTATGTCAACCTCAAGTTGGGAACTACAATCTCCTTTTGCTATAAGTTCAGAAAATTGCACGATCTAAATAACATGCATGTCTGCGGTGACAAGACACCATTGTTTTTCCAATGTGAATACTCGTAGCAAATTGCATTTTAACATTTTGATGGGTTCAAGTACCACTCAAATAGTCTTGAGGCTTCTATGGAGTTTGTAGATTAAAATATATAGGACTTATACATGGACAGTTTCCGATTGATATCCAGTGCACATATTTGTTTGATAATTTAGATAATATGTGGACAAACTATGAGTACAGCTACAATTAAAGATTATTTGTTCAATAAAATTGATCACTGTGGACCAAATTAGTAACCTTGGAATTCGGTTGTCATAAATGTATTGATTTCTTTTGGTGATACTCTTTTTTATGCATTCAGGACCATGATTTACCAGTACAAAACTCAATATTGAAAGTGCTAATGTTTATAAGTAATTTATCTGAACATTGTTACTTTAGTTAATTATGAAGAAAATATCCAACCATATATTGGTTCTTTGTTATATTGGCATTGTTACTTTAGTTAATTATGAAGAAAATATCCAACCATATATTGGTTCTTTGTTATATTGGAGCTTTGTCCTATGATATTTATATAAGAAAATATCCAACCATATATTGGTTCTTTGTTATATTGGAGCTTTGTCCTATGATATTTATATAGGACACCTTCTCTAGTTTCCAATTTGTACTGGATAGATTTGTAATAGCTTATGTGAGCCTTCGAAGATTACTCTTCTGGTTCAATGTTTAGGCTGACTGACTTTGAAAATATAACAATTTGGGTGTTATGTTGTCTCAGGTCCATAACAGTTGCACTCGGTCAAAACAGGGGGAAAATGCAGTATAAGTTCACAATAGGATAAATCACATCATGAGACCGAATTTTGTAAATTTTGTTCATTTTTTACAGGAGAATGCAAAATAATCCTTTACTATTTAATTATAACAATTGAAAATGAAAAAAATTAGTTACTGTGGGTGAAGTATTCCGCATGTTTGGCAACATAGATTCATACGAGACTTGGAGAACACCTTATGAATACTAAACCATCACTGATTGGCTTCTGAGCACAACAACTATATAATCACCAAGGACTTGTTGGATTTCAGTTATTGTGTGATGGACACTTTCAATTATTTTATACTCTAAAGCAAAATAAAATAATATGATCATCATCTTTCTTCTGATGTAATAAAATAACCTTATGCCCTTGGTAAAGAATTTCTGTTTTCTTGTCTGGTTTATTGACGTATCACTGGGTGACAAAATGTGCAGCCCCTTGCAACATGTATGCACAAGCTACAGACTTCAAAAATGGCTATAAACTTGCAAATTTCTGAGCCATGGCTTCGGGAATACCAGGTGCTTTCTTTATTTCTCTATCAGTAGTGATGATGGATATTAAGATTTTGATTTTTTCGCATTGTATTTAGATAGATAGTAGTGTATTTGAAATCACTGAGTTGTAATAAAGTAGGTCAGCAATGTTTTCCATTTATCGTATTTATCAGATGCATGTTTATCATATCCATTTAACTAGTGTACGTATGATGGCAGTCAGTATCTCTTATTGTAGGTCATTTAATGGATGCTAATGTTGTAGGTTCTTCCATCGCGCACTCATCCACATATGCAAATGAGTGGATTTGGTGGTTACATTTTAAGTGGAACTAAGATCTCTGGCACCGATTCTTGCAATGGAAACTGACACAAGTCAAATGCTTCATCATTGGCTTTCCTTTCTGTAATTTTTTTTATTTTATATATAAGATTATACTTATGGATTTAATCGTGCATCATCACCAGTCATCTACTAATCAGCTCTAGGGGCCTCTCCTTCAATCATAACCTATCATACTCATCACGGATAAATGTATCCCATTTTGTATTAGTTATTTATACAGGTAACTTGTAGCTTGGTCCTGAAGAGTAAATGTATCTTTTTCTATAACCATGTATTGTGGATTAATCATTTTAAGTGCTGTAAGGTTTTGTTATTGCAATTCGTATTTATGTAATCAACATATTTTGTAGATTACGAGCCCAAAATTGGTATGTTTTATTCCTTTCCCACCCCACATTATGGCTGTGGAATTTATGGGGTTCCTTACTGTGAATTTCTCAAGGGTTTATGGCAATTGTTGCAATTTGTACTAATTTTGTCATTACTTGCAAGAAACATTTGGATGCATAGATTTTATCTTGACCGAATGGCTAGATCCAATAAGCCATTGTTAATTTGTATTATTTTTTATGAAAATTTTCCAATGATGGTCGCTTACATCTTTAATATTTTGAAATGAGCCCCTCCAATCAGGGAAAAAGATATTAAGTCCCTCAAATCTTATTAGTTATTTCAAATTTGTCTCTTACGTAAATTGGAGAATTAATTCCTGTATCTTGTTTTATTCATAGTTTGCTAATAACTGAGAACATTTCCAATGCTGGTCTGATCTATTTCAGTCGAGACCTAGAGTCTCTGTCGGTAGAAATCGGAGAGTATGAGTTCTCCTTCAAAAAGACCGCAGCTTGCTGTGTTTTGATTTCTGCATATGACTGTTTTTAAAATGAAGATGGTTAAGGCTGCAGAAAGGTGAGATTTGGTTCGCAGAATCTGCTGTTAAATATTTTTTCTAATGCTAAGCACTAATTTGGCTCTGAATCCGATCTTGATCCTAAAATAGGTAGAACTCAATTTATGTCTAGATTCCTGTTTAAACTTTTTTTCTTATTTATCTTTTTTATATAGTTCAAATAGCTAATCCTAAATACTTGGGATAAAGACTTCGTTATAGCAACGTTGTCGCAAATTATTATATTTCAGATAATAATATGGGTATAGTACAAGATAATACAAAATAAGCTCATCTGTTCAACATGTAATTGTATTATGCTCCACGATTCTCGGATAGAGAGGAGGAAAACCCAGAACTTTAATCGTTCAATTGCAGCGATCAAATTGTCATATGCCTTCGGAATTATGCAAATAATTATTGTTCTAATAAATGTGTGCTTCGGAGATCTAGATTCAAATATGTTGAATTGAGCAAATAAATATTGGAATAAACCAATATTTGGATAAGAGAATAAGTAATTTAAATTTCTATCCAGATACATTACGAGAGATTATGACATACAAATAAATTAACACAATTCGTCATCAGAGGCATACTTTTTTTTTTAAACTTGAAAACTGAAAAGGATGCGAGAAATAGAGAATGTTCTTTACATCAACAAATGTTTATGTATGGATACTCAAAGAATGCAAGAAAAATGCATGTAAAAAATTCATGTACTTGCTGTCCCTCATACACAGAGAGGGATATCGATTTAACTGCGCATGAATTTTGTTGAGAGAAGTGATCATGAAATAAGATGCATTTACTGAAAAGATCTTTAGACCTTTTCCCGAAGTTATTTAGTTTTTCTTCTTTTATTTATTTTTTGGGAACTTATATAACACAACTTGTTATTCATGAGAATTTGAATTTAGGGAGGGGGAAAAAAGTAACGTCAAAGCATAATAATTCATTGGATTTTATTAAGCTTTGATTTGATGAATGTTAGGATTACAACATTGCAAGAGAGACGCCGTACACAGAAGCCTCATACAAACACACTAACGTTTAAAGGTGAATGCGTTAGAAACAGATGATGTAAAAAACCTTAACAGCTGCTAACCGAGGAATCACGAGCTTTCTTATGTAGGGGATTCTCAATGACTCGGAGTTCATTTCAAACATTCTTGTGGACATAGCAGGGCCTTCTCAAGCATTTTTGAGGCTCTAGGCAGAGAAAAATATTTAGGGCCTTAACATTAAAAAAAATATTAGTTTTTAAAAAATAAATTTTATATAAAATTTAATTTTCTAGCTTTTTGAGATGCAAATTACTAATTAGATTTTATATTCAAGCTTTAATATTCAATTGATAAAATTGTCAAATCATTTAATCTCTTGAGACATTATTGAACGTAAATAAGATTTTATTAATAAAAATATATAAAAGAAAAAAAATAAAAACACAAAATACAAAACATATCCGTGAGCTATATGTGTGTGTGTGTGTGAGAGGAGAATGAATGTAAATTAATTAAAATAAATAAAAACCAACAAGCTTACGTTTTATTTTGGGGCCTTCTGGATTAGAATTGCAATTATGTATGTTGAGTATCAAAGATTAAACAAATATGAAAGATGAGTGAATGAGAAGAAAATAAAGGAAGTTAGCAAGAGAAAAAACACATAAACTATGCATAAATAAGAATGAGTATTTAATATGTGCTTTTCTCTTTTTTTACTGTTATAATCTAATTAATTCATAGGAGATGTTATCGCCTTCTCCGATGATGTTATGCTCAAAAAAGAAGCCCTAGCTTGTAAAGCAATGCTGCATGTTAGGGATCACTCCGAAATCCCCCAAGAAGTAATCATTAGGTATGAATCAGACAATGGTGTCCACATCTTGGAAGGTTCGGTCAAACTGAGAGTGGTTGGTGACCCTTTGCCAGCAGAGAAAGGCAGAGATCGTGATCTTTTTGAAGCTTTTGTCCGCAAAGAGGAAGGCATCACGATCGACATCTCTAAAGACTCCTGGTCCACTCTCAAAGCAGCCTTTCCCCACCTGGTAGACGCTCCATCTCTATCTCCTAAAGAAGATATAGCCATCCAGATCAGCTCTTCAGACTCCAAGGACATTGCCTCTTCCTCCGATATTCCCCCAGGATTCGAAACTACAAGGAGAAAGCCCAAGCCGGCCAAGAAGAAAGCTTCAAGCAGCCACCCTTTGCACCTGCCCTTCAGGAAACATCTTGCCATGCTAAAGAAAGGTAAGTATTCAGGTACTTCTAAACCGAAATCCTCTTCCTCTGTATCCACTCCTCCTATCCCTTCATCTGATCTGGAATTATTGGAGGAGATCTCTGTGAACTGTGGTATCCTCGAACCGGTGGATCGGTCAGGTTTGATAGAGATCCAAAATAGGATGTCTCTAGAGGCCCTTCCTCTTTGAGCCCCCTTTTTTCTTTCAAAGTTGCCATCCATCGGTATCCATGCGTATTGGATCTTGTAATGTTCGTGGGTTAAATAATCCTGCTAAGCGGAGGTTGGTTAGGGAGTGCCTTTCCCTTGCCAAAGTCAATTTGGTTGGTCTGCAGGAATCTAAAATCTCAGCCCCTAGCCCTTCTTTTCTTAAATCCTTGGGGGGAAATTTCATTTCATCATGGGTATCTCTTGATTATCCTCCTGGGATGGAACGAGGACATTTTTTCCTACTCCTCCTCGTCCTCTGACATTTTCTCTGTTTCGGCCACCCTAACTCATAAACCCTCAAATTGGAGTTTCGTAGTAACTTCCATATATGCTCCTTGTGATCCTTCTGAGAGGGAGGTATGCTGGTGGGAAATTGAGAGGATTAGAAGCTCCCATGCTTTGCCGTGGGTTGTTTTTGGTGATTTTAACATGACCTTAAGTTCAGAAGAAAGAAGTGGTCTCCCTAGCTCCCTTAGAGACATTAAATCTTTCCAGCGTCTCATCGACTCTGTCCATCTTATCGACCTCCCTCTAAGTGGGAGGAAATTCACCTGATCCAACCATAGATCCCCCCATCTTTAGCCAGATTGGACAGATTTTTTGTCTCGTTGGACTTTGAAGCTAACTTTCCTCTCGTGGTACAGTATGCTTATCCAGCCCAATGTTTAGATCACTGTCCAATTATGCTGGACACCAACTCCCCTGTCGTCCCCCCCCTTCAGATTTGAAAAGATGCGGCTATCTATCCCCTCCTTTCACTCCTTCATAGAATCCAGCTGGTCTTCTTTCTCTTCGAGGGGAGAGCGCCATATGTCCCTTCCTTTCAAGCTTAAACTCATAAAAAAAAGAATCAAATAGTGGAAAAGGTACTGTTTTGGATCCCTTCCTCAACTTCTTTCTAACCTTATGGCTCAAATCCATTCTCTAAATATTAGCGAAGAGTCTAGGAACCTATCCTCCATTGAATTACAACTTAGATCCGATTTAAAGGAACAGGTTCTTTCTCTTGCTAATGCTGAAGAAATCAAATGGAAGCAAAGATCCCGTATTCAGTGGTTGAAAGAAGGAGACAATAATATATCTTTCTTTCTTAAAGTTGCATCCTACCACCGCAGAAAAAATTTCATTCCTCACCTCCTTATCAATGACTCTTTCATCTCCTCAGATAGTGACATTAAAAAAAATCTTTTCTTACTTTCTTCTCTAACCTCTTCAGCAATCCCCCAGTCTCCAGCCTGAGACCCAACTGGAACCTTTTATACCCTCAACATCACATAGATCTATCTTCCCTTGATCTCCCATTCTCTCCACAGGAAATCACTGATGCTGTTTTTGGGCTTCACCCCGATAAATCTCCTGGACCTGACGGTCTGCCTATTCTGTTTTATCAAAAGTTTTGGCCTGTAATTAAATCTGATGTCATCGAGATCATTCAAGGCTTATTTTCTCACCCCAATCTCTCCATAATATTAATTATTCTCATATTTGTCTCATTCCCAAAAAGGATGATGCTAACTCCCCCAAAGATTTTCGGCCGATAAGCCTGATTAACAGTTCATGCAAGATCTTTTCCAAAATCCTAGCAAACAGGCTTAGGAAAGTCCTCCACCTTCTCATCGACAACTCTCAATCGGCTTTCCAATCAGGCAAATCTTCTCTGGACTCTTTTCTTTTAGGTCATGAAATGATCAACTACTGTTCTTCTGGGAAAAAAAGAAGTTTGTGCCATTAAAGTTGACTTTTATAAGGCTTTTGACTGTGTTAACTGGTCGTTTCTTCTTTCCCTTCTTGAAGCTAGAGGTTTTAGCCCCAAGTGGTGTTTCTGGATACATCATATCATCTCTTCGTCTAAATCAGCTGTCCTGGTTAACGGTTCCCCTACCTCCTATTTCAAATGTTATAGGGGTCTCAAACAAGGCGATCCTCTCTCCCCCCTTCTTTTTTTGCTAGTGGTGGATGTTCTTAGTCAGATGCTCAAGTGCAGCGCAGCTTCAGGAGACCTTTCTAACCTCAATTTGAGAGGGAATCTCAATTCCATTAGAACCATTCAATTTGCGGATGACACAATCATCTTCTCTAGGGCAATCCCCTCTGATATGGTTACTCTCAAGACCATTCTCTCCATCTTTGCAAGCATTTCGGGGCTTTGTGCAAATCCCCAGAAAACCAACCTCTTCTATCTTGGCAAAACCCCTCATAAAGGCAACTCTATGGCAGAGATTCTCAGCTGTTCTGTCGGTTCCCTCCCTTTCCCTTACCTGGGACTTCCCCTAAAAAGAGGTTCTCTATCAAAAAGAGAGTGGCAACCTCTCCTAGAATCATTCAAAAAGAAGCTATCTTTATGGAAAAACAAAGCTCTCTCCATTGGAGGTAGATTAACTCTCCTGAACTCTGTTCTCTCCTCCATCCCTCTCTACTATATGTCTTTCTTTAAGCTGCCGATATGGGTCATCAAGGCCATAGATAAAATCAGAAGGAATTTCTTCTGGAATGGCAGTCACAGTTTCTCTAGATCAAAATGTCTTGTCAACTGGGGAACAGTTTGTAAGTCTAAGGAAGAAGGAGGGCTTGGGGTGATTGATATCCCCTCTTTTAATTCAGCCCTCCTCTCAAAATGGATATGAAAAATTTTCGACAGAACATCCTTATTTAGTAAAGTGTTTTTCTCCATTTATTCTAAAAATGGAGCAAATCCTTTTGCTCACCAACCGAAGATGTCATCTTCAAGATTTTTTTAGGATCTTTTCTCCATTCAATCCACATTCTTTAACATTGCCAGATGGAATGTTGGAGATGGTAACACTGGCAGTTTTTGGCATGATAAATGGTCTTCGGCAAATACTCTTAGCAGCCTCTTCCTACATGCATATAAGTTAGCCCTCTCAAAAAACTGCAGCATTGGTTCACAAGGAAGATGGCTCAATAATTCATGGAATTGACATCCCTTAATTAGAAGGGGCATTTCCCCTAATGAAAGGGCAGACATTATCCAACTTAACTCTTTCTTAGAGCATTTAAATCCAGGTGGTTTATCTGAGCTGGATGATTTGCGGTGGCCCCTTCTTTCTTCGGGCACTTTCACTGTAAAATCCTTTTACACATTTGTTTCTTCAGGGGGTCAAAAATCCCAGTTCTTCAACACGATTTGGAAATCCAACATTCCCTTAAAGGTAAAAGTCCATCCCTGGATTATTTCTAAAAGGAAGCTGAATACAAGAGATAATTTGATAAAAAAAGGATGGATCGGTGATCCAAGCTGTCCTTTCTGTCATCGGGAAACAGAAACTCACGATCACTTATTTATCCACTGCTCATTTGCTCGCGATGTTTGGAACTCCCTTCTCCCCCTCTTCCCAGCTAACAGCTGGCCTACGAACATGGAAGAATTGTTGCTGCTTCACAAAGTTCCTAATATTTGCTCAGATACTAAAGCCATATGGAAGATTCTATTGCCATGTTTTTGTTGGTGGATCTGGTTCAGTAGAAATTCTCTAATTTTCAAGGATATTCAGCCCATCTCGCTTTCAATTGCTTCTAATATTGCGAGATTTTTAATTCTATGGTCAGGTACAACAGACGATAGGACGACGAGGAGGCTTCGAAGGGCATCCCTCAACCTCGGCTTTCAGGAGTTAGCCAAGAAGAACACCCCTGGTGATGCTGGAGATAATTTCTCTAGCAACTAAGAACCTGCGCCTCTAGTCCCAGCAGGAAGTAGAACCTTTTGGTGAAGATGCTCCCTTTTTGGTCAGCTGCTAGCTGCGTCTAGCATTATTCAGTTTTTAATCAAAGTTTTGTAGCTGTTTCAACCCCCTCTCTGAAATGTAGTTTTAATTTTTGGTTTTTTTTGTTTTCTCTAGCTGTAGGAAAGCAGTAGGTCTAGTGTGGTAGGTGACGACAATGGTCCGCTCCCTACTCACTCCTCCCACTGTTTTTTCTCCAACTAGAGATGATGTATTCTCCTCTTATAAACTCTTTTTCAGTATATTTAAATGAACAGGGCACCCCTCCCTGTTTCTCAGGTTAAAAAAAAAAAAATCCTTCCAATCACACTTTAGAAGCAGCAATTTAAAGGGACTGATTTACAATAACTTATACGGACTGAGGGACCCAATAGCAAATTCAATTATTTGAGGGATTAATTTTAGACGAGAAACTTAAGTTGAGGGTTCGGATAGCAATTTCAATGATATGAGGGTAATATCAAAATATGAAAGATATATAAGATACTAAAACCGAAAAAAAATCTCTAATATCTAGAATTTTCTTGAATGGAAGAGGGTCCTCTTGCTTAGGCTCAGGTTGGATAGGACAATTATCATTGAGGTTGTATGTTCTCTAATATATAGCATAGAATAGACATCTATAATCATTTGTAACATGATTATTGTATTAAGCACATAGACGCTCGAGTTCTTAGTTAGTATTAGTACATGTTACTAATTAAGCTATATTATCATCTCCTTTAATTTATTCCTCCACCGCCACTATCCGCTAGGTCAAAATATTTGTACAACCTAAGGGGTCTATTGCCTTTTTCCTCATCTTTTTGGCTCGTAATGTTTTTTGAATCTTTTGATGGAGATGAATATTGGTCCAAAAAGTGTTGGTTAGATGAGCCATCCATATTTTGCTTTTTTTTTCTTCTCCGTAGTATTTTATACCCAGGAGGTATCAGGTTCTCCGCACGTGCTACTTAGAATTTGAGCTTGTAACCTTTTGCTTTTTTTTTCTTCTCCGTGGTATTTTATAGCTAGGAGCTATTCATTTTTTTCTATCACTCTCCTCTCTTATAGAATGCCCATGAACACTCTATAGAAAAACCGATTAATAGATAGTAGTTTAATTTTCACCTGTAGGGGGGAAACCATCCGACCCCCCAAATTAATAGTACATGTATACACCCACGTACGTCATTTTTTTGGGCAAATTAAAATAGGATTGGCTTTAATTAGTTTGTGCACGTCGGTTGGTGGAATCTCCTCATGCATTTACAAATTGTGTCCATTGATTGAAAATTGTATCCTTCGCCCACTAGCGTCCATACCTTCCATTTTCGTGGCATGTTTTTTTATTAAGAAATAATAATTGACATTTTTTCTAGGATTAAATTTGTTTCTTAATTAGCTTTGACTAATTTACTATGCTGCCCCTCCTCCCCTCCTTATATAAAGAAGCCACGGCTCTTCCTCTTCTCTTGTCAATATACACAATAAGAGGAGAGAGAGAGAGAGAGAGAGAGAGAGAGAGAGAGAGGACCATGGAGAGAGATTTGAAAGAGGAGACCGTGGAGAAGAGAGAGGAGGAAAATGCTGTGGATGTTAGCCTCAAAGATCTCTCCAAAAGGCTTGAAGAGTTTGCCAAGGAGAGAGACTGGGAGCCATACCACAGCCCAAGGAACCTCCTACTTGCTATGGTATTCACTCTCAGTTAGTTTCCTCTTTTAATCCTAGCCCTTATTTTTTTTTGTTGTTTCTTAAGGTTTAGCACGCACCAATTTCACCATATTTGAATGATAATTTTTTCTAGAAGTTTTGATTAATGTTTTTCCATGTCTCTCATAAGGTATAAGAATATTGCATATCATCAAGTTGTTCTATATATTTAAGAAATACGACCTCCATTCCTTCATTAAAAAGATCTTAACGAAACACTCGGTACATAACAAAAGAAGAGGGATATGGATACTCTCTAATTAATTAGCTGGTGAGTGGAGAGCGTATAATTACCCTAATCTTAATTAACCGTATATCCCAATTTTAAGGGTTGAGATGTGGACACATGAGATTTCACTACCATCTGAAAAAAAGCCACTATTTGTCTTAAAAACCACTATTATGAAGGCCACTTTTAAAATATTAGAAAATCTAGGTGGCCTCATCTTATCCTTTAAAATAGAAATATATATATTTGAAGAAGACGGTCAAAATTTTGAAATAAACAAGTAAAAGTAGTACTATTATTTTATTTATGGCATATATTCCTCCAAGCATTACCCTCACCTGCCTTATATTTTGGGACATGGATCTTTAATAATCTCGGAGGGCTACCTTAATTCCTTACGGTAATTCATATTTGTCTTGTGATTACACCATAATTTAGTACTATTTCAACGTCTAGCTGTAGCTATGACCTAGATTCCACATCAGTTTTCTATAATAATTTTGAGGGGGGCGCATTTAAGCTAGCTGTCAAAGCGTGCATTGAAAGATTTATAGAATGTTAATATTTTGGTTGTCCCCTTTTCATTGGTTTAATCTAATGGCATCTGTATCTCATCCTGTAGATTCTAACGGATAGACCCAAGAACCCAGTTCATCACCTTTTTGAGAAAAAAAAAGATATATATATATATATACCATAGGACCTGATTCATTGGAAGTACAAATTAGATATTTTGGAACTTGGAAGCGCACTAATGTTCCTTCTGCGAGAAGTCTCTCATCAGAGCATCTCCAACAGCTGCTCCATCAGGTTCCCTATGTTGGAGACTAAATATAGGGAATATGATTTGGTCTAAGACATGAGATAAGGAGTTATTTGGGGAGCATTGTTGGAGCACTTACTCCTTATTTGGCTCCCTATAAGGAAAACCTAAGATCACTCTTGGAGATGCTCTTAATCCTTTAATAAAGGAAAAAAAAATGTAATTTGGGAATGCAGATAAATGCAGATGAGTTAATACTTAACAAAACAAACACAAATCCTCTCAGAATCACCCACATGCAAGCTGATCGATCGATCGAGAAGGCATTTCAAACATTCTAGGAATTATTTTAACAAGATTTTATCATAAAACATTAAATATTTCAAAGGCTAATTTTAAAAGAAATAGCACAGGACTAAAAGTCTAAAACAGAGTAAACTAAGAAGCTCACATATCATGGAATTTAACCTCATTGTGGATTAATTTCGCTTTTCTTTGTTTTTTTCAACAGTAAAGAGATTATTTTGTAAGTCACAGTCATTTATTTATATTTAGAATGATGATGACACTATTTCTTTCTTTCCTTTTTTTTATGGAATAGGGATCCCATTTCAAATGTTATTGTCATTATCTCTCTCTCTCTCTCTATATATATATATCTATATATATATATCTATATATATATATATATATATATCTATATATATATATATTTCCATCTTTTATTCAAAGAAAACTATATTCTTTCACTAATTTTTTTAAAAAATCACACTATAGAATAAAGTCGTACGTAGATGTGAGTTGTGGAAAGGCGAGAGACTATTCCCTCAAAGGTAAAGAGGACCTTTACGGGCTTCTATTTTTAGCTCTTTGGCATTTTCCACATGCAGCATGATTACAATTAGTGGCTTAATTACAATTGAGATTAATTAGTGGATCGATTGAGATTAATTAGTGGCTTAATTACAATTAGCACACGAACGAAGCATTTGCTTATTAGTACTTGCAACCGGAAGTCTCTAGTGGGTAACGCACCACGACATATGCGGCCAAATTGGTCTTTTTTTTTTGCCAAATTGGTAAACAACAAATTTATTCATATCCCACTTCTCTACAGGACATAACAAAATGTTTCCCATTTGAGCTGCATGCATATCTTTTTCTAGAACATCCTGTTGCTATTTTATCATTCGTGCGCTTGAACAATAGCTTCGCTTGTCGGTGACGGCGATGACACCGAAAACGGAAGGTCAAATGTGGATGCTTAGTGCATGCAACAATATTATGCTTCATTAGTATCTAAAGACAATCTCTGCGCTCATGTTCCGTCGTTGATTCAACTTTCTCTTGGTACCGTCAAATGTTGTATGGGGTTAGCTAGGGATGATCAGACCAAAGAACCATATTCAAATGTCGCATGATATATGATATATAAATTTGTTTTGAGGCATCAAAGGTAGATTATCTTACCATTATCATAATCTCAATCAATTTCCACCGCGTCATCATATACGCACCTTATGAACTACAGGCTTTGGTTAATAATTAATGCCTCCTCTAACGCATCGAACTTCAAAGTCACGATGAAGATTGTAGATTATAATCTTATTCTGCACCATCTTTCTATGGGCCGAAACATGGGCTCACTCAACAACGTTAGCTTTATAACATAGAACCCTTCGTTGTCGTGCGTGCTTAATTTGAAACGCACCGCCTCTTTAATTTGATTTTGACAGATAGACCCCTTAATTTGTCAGAAAATCTTAATAAAAAGAAGCAGCTAGATTCACTTAATTAATTTCGGCTTCTTCATATATAGGTTGGCGAAGTAGGAGAGCTCTCAGAGATATTCATGTGGAAAGGAGAAGTGGCTCCTGGTCTTCCAAATTGGAAGGAAGCGGAGAGGGAGCATCTCGGTGAAGAGCTTTCTGATGTCCTGCTGTATCTCATAAGATTGTCAGATATCTGTGGCATCAACCTTGCGGATGCAGCTCTCAAGAAGATTGTCAAGAATGCCATCAAATATCCTTCAAAGCCCATTTGATGATTCCTATAATGTTTTAATTAGCGAGTCATATAATAAGATTATTATGTTTACAGATGTATGTTAATCAGATACAAGTGATGATGTCGACACTACTTCGTGGAATTTGGTTTGGTTAATGGAGCTTAATTGACAATTTGGTCTATATATACGTACAAATGTCTAACTGAATTAATTCATTAGTCTTTTGAGTTTATATATGTTGGTCGTCTATGGTTATGATTTTATGTAGAGGAGCACTTGGAGGCAAATACATCTACGTAACATTATGGGTTTCAATCCACTCAATTCAGGCAGAAGAAAGAAGAGTATATAACTTTTATTTATTTATTTTGTTATCAGATATAATATGCACTTTATTATTATTATTAGGATGCAGTTCATTTTCTTTTTAAGAGAAAATTTTAGGATTAATTTTAGAGAAATTAACATCCTCAATTGTGGGGTGTTGTTGGGATTTTTAGATCTCGCAAAACCTCGAAAAAACACCAAACGCAGCAAATAGAATCACACAAGATTTAACGTGAAAAACCCTCATCAGGGAAAAACCACGAGATTAAAAATCAATCTAGTATCACCACCAAGTTATAATCTTTTGCACGGACAAAGACTGCCAAACCCTCTCTCTCCTCTCTACTCTTAGTTTTTTTTCCTACAACAATATAAAAATATATTTAAAGGGAAACCAAAACCCTATCTCTAGCCTAACTTCCTAATTAGAATATGATTCAAACTCCTAATCATGCCTATTCTCCTAATCATGATAGATCTCTAACCCTATCTAATTCTCATGAAGTTATACAAAGAATCAAATACACAATCTTAATAATCTCCACATTGGATTTGATTCACGAACTCCCTTGAAGATATATCATCGTTGTCTTAAAAATTTACTCCCTCTAGAGTCTTCTATTTCTTTCGCACTTTCATTTATCTCGCTGTGGTCGCTGTGGCGCCTCCACCTCAACGAAAAAAATCTCCAAGTGTCTCTGCGGCTTCAGAAAAAATCACTCTCTTCTTGTTGTTCTTCACCTCCCTTGTGGACAAGAGTCTGAGAAGAATAATCTACACCATTAACGGATCGTCCATCTATATAGCAAATATGGTTGCTATTCTTCCTCCCTCGTAAAATTAACTCACCATCTTTATACACTTTGCACCACTCTCATTCACCCATATACTTGTACCCACGCGATGCCATCCCACCCAACTAAATTAAGTTAGCACCACATGACGACACATATCTCACATGATGAAGAATTCCGACCTTCCCAGTGTGAAGCTTGAGGCGAACATTTCCAACACCTCCAACCTTCATCTTCTCGTTGTTTCCAACAATCACGTCGTTAAATTCTTTATATGTCTTCAATGTGTCAAAATAATTTTTATTGTTACAAATGTACATAGAGGCTGCAGAATCTAACACCCAAGTATAACTCGCATTAGTAACTGTACTCTGCATCAACAACACTACATCTTCATCACACACAACCACCAATGAGTCCGCCTTCTTCCTATTTTCTTGAAGCTTCATCTGCCTAATACTCTTCAAATCATCACGCATCTGAGAACATCTGAACTGAATGTGACCATTCTCTCCGCAATAATAGCACTCCCTTTCGTTGTCGTCTCGGACTCGAGATTTTGACCTTCCTCGATAACTGTCACATCTCCCTTTACTCCTCCCTCGATTAGAACCTTCAAAAGCTAGTGCACTCTCACCACCATTAGATGCGCTCTCCTTTCCCATCATTCTTTCATTCTCACGTAGGAGTGCTGTCACATCGTTGAACTTCAAAGTCTGCTTTCTTGCAATTATTGTCTGAACTAACGGCTTGTATGATTTCGGCAAGGAAGACAATAGGAGTAGCACTTGCTCTTCTTCTTTAATCTCCTCATCAATATTCATAAGTTGACAAACTAGCTGATTAAAGGCATTGACGTGGTCTTGAATTGCATTACCTTCTTCCATCTTCAACGAATAAAGCCTCATCCTCAAATACAATTGGTTGGTCATCAACTTCGACGCGTAAATCCCCTCAAGCCTTTCTCATAGCCTTATTGGTGTGGTCTCTTGCATAACATTGTACTTGATCTCGGGGGCGGGTGTCAAACGAATTGTGCTAACCGTCCTCTTTTGCATGGAACTCCATTCAGCATCCTTCAATCCTTTAGGTTTCTTCTCCTCCAAAGATTGATCAATACCCTGCTGTACAAGAATATCTTGAACCGTGCACTGCCATACTATAAAATTTGTCTTGCCGTTGAATAGCGGAATATCGAACTTCGGACCTGAAGAAGTTATCATCCTCTAACCACAATCAAAATTCAAATCAGTCACTGTAGAGATTGAATTTGATAAAACCAACGTCAAAAATGAACTTAGCGTGTTGAAAAACCTTGGGAACGACTCCTGGTTCACCAAAATCTACCTCCAAATCCTCGATCAAAAGACAAATCAATCTACTCCGTCGGATTTCTCCACCACGTGATTAACCCCACATCAACAAGTCTCCCACGCCGCTACAATATTCCGCTACAATACCCTTTCTTTTTTTTGTTTCCCTCGATGTCGATCTTCGCGCTTCGACCGCTGACGCCTTCACCAATCGCACACTGGTCAAACCTCCATGAACCGTCGAACCCCGCTTTGATACCACTTGTTGGGATTTTTAGATCTCGCAAAAACCCCGAAAAAATACCAAACACAGCAAATAGAATCACACAAGATTTAACGTGGAAAACCCTCAGCAGAGAAAAACCACGGGATTAAAAATCAATCCACTATCACCTCCAAATTATAATCTTTTACACAGACAAAGAGTACCAAACCCTCTCTCTCCTTCTCTCTACTCTTAGCTTTTTTCCTCCAGCAATAGAAGGATATATTTATAGGAAAACCAAAACCCTTCTCTAGCCTAACTTCCTAATTAGAATAGGATTCAAACTCCTAATCATGATAAAACCTAGTTTCCTAATTATGATAGATCTCTAACCCTATCTAATTCTTATGAAGTTATACAAAGAATCAAATACACAATCCTAACAGGTGTCTCATAAAATATCCATCGCTTTTTTAATTCAAGGAAAACCCACTCAATTTTGGGAGAGCTGTAGATAACCTCCTTCACTTTTGAAAATTTAATTAAACCACCGCCAACTATTGTGTGTCAAATTTTCCTAGTTTTTACAATTTTCTTAGAAAAACTCTTGGATGTTGTTACTTCAAAATGTGAAATGACCTAGTATCTTTTACGACAACAACCATCTCAATTACAAAACATCCCAACCAGTAAGAAATGGTTCAAAGCTATGGTGTTTTAATCCTTGCTTTCATCTTTCTTCTGAGGTTTTTTTTTGGCTAGGAATTCCTTTGTCTTTTGAATTAATATGATTGTTACTTGTCGCGTTAGATTTAACGACATCAATTGGCGTTTAAGTGAATAAAGTTCAAGAAGTTTAAGCCAAATTTTCAAACTTGAGTGGGGTTGTCTATATAACACCTTCAAACTTAAAGGGAGTTTACTCAAATTAAAATAGGTAAAAGGGTGGTCTTCTGAGACATACCCCGTAATTGAGGGGGATTTTCGGCAATTAACCCAATTTTAATTCGGGTCAGGACTCAGGGCCAGAGCTTAGCGGGTCGGATCTCTTTACTAGTTATCCGGTTCGTTTACAACTCACCGACCCGGCCCAATACCGTTCCTTTATCATGCTCTCCACTACTTGGACTCTTGGAGAACTACAAAAAAGAGCCACTACGAAAAATTCCCGATCTCGCTGCAAAAATCTCGACAAATTTCCAAGGATTTCGTTGCGAATTCATCGGATTAATCCTTCTCCTCCTTGATCCGATAATTTCTGGTAAGAATGTGAAAAAAAAACGAACTCTTTTTCTTTTTATTTCAGGTCTAAAGCTTAAATTTCCAAAAAATGGGAATCAATCGAACGATCTTGACGAGATATTTTGCCCTAATTGGGCTCAGATTGCTCTCTTTCCCCTTCAATAACTTCATTAGTGCTAATATCCTCGGATTCTTGGTATCAAATAAGATCTCACGTCCAGAATGGTTCTAATTTTATTTTCTATTATTTTTAAATTTCCTTTGAAAAAAAAATAATATTTAGTTTAGATCTTGAGAATTTGTTTATAATGAAAATACC
Organism: Asparagus officinalis; assembly: GCF_001876935.1. Lineage (NCBI taxonomy): Eukaryota > Viridiplantae > Streptophyta > Magnoliopsida > Asparagales > Asparagaceae > Asparagus > Asparagus officinalis. The sequence continues at coordinate 1,800,738 of NC_033797.1, forward strand.
AGCCAAAAGATCCATGTGCCGCCTTTTACAGCCGTTGGATCCTCAGATCGCTGGTGCTGGGCACTGATTACTGACGGCTCAAGGTGTAATATTGATGATCCTGATTGAAATTTGGGATTCTTGACTGTGTATTGAAACAATTGTTTTTTTTACTCGAGTAGATACGTGAAATTGAATTGCTTGTGAGTTGTTTAAAGATGTGTGATGTTGAATTTGTACTTTTTCTTATGGGGTGGTGTTGATAGGAGTAGGGACTTTAGAGTGATTATGGAGGGCACAGTGTTCACACCGTCATTGGAAGGAATGAAGAATGTGAAGTCAGAGCAAGGGGAAATGCTGACGAAGCCTTTCCTTGATGTGTGCAAGCTCATTCTACCGGTTATAGGTATGTATGGTTTGATTTAGATATGGAGGTCTACTTTTGAACTCTGTCGTAAAAAAATTCATGAAAATATGTTTCTCTTGAATTGTGATGGCTTAAAACTATACTACCTACATGCATGTGCTTCTCATTATACAAATAATTATATGGAAAAGATTCCTGTGAAATGACTATAACAGTTTCATGATAAAGGTTCTGTTGTTGTCCTTTAGGTGCTTAATGCGATTCTTCTGCTTGAAAACCGTGAAAATGCGTCGGCATAGTGAAATAATGCTGAATGTTTAAATATTCAGATTGATATTTCTCTTAACTATCGATACCTTTTTTGATATTTGTTTCTGTTTTTTCGTTATGTCTTTATCGGCATCGTACATAAGTTGTTTCTTTGCTTGTTTTCGAAGTGAATTACTGATGAGTTCCATAGTTTACAATTTATCCAAGTAGGAGTCAGGTAAATTAACTATTATAATCTGTCACTAAACATGTTTCCTTTTTTAATTTATTTCCATTATGCACTCCTATGCAATTGATTTCTGGACGCCTTTCCTAGCAACAGATTACAGTACATCGAAATTTAATATCCTTTATGGTCAAGAATTGGTTTACACACATTATTACCATCACATGCAGGAAATTTATATGCATATAAACTATAGATGTATGAATTATAGACAGATAACATGATCTGCAACTTGAGTTTTAACGCTATGATTTGCATGCTTTACACATCAATAAGACACTCCTCAGCAATAGGATATGCATTGATTTAGTAAGACCCTAATTTTGTTTTCTATTTGCTCATTTTAGTTCTTCCCATTTAAGCTATCCTACACTCGTCAGACAATTCTGTCTCATAAAAGCGTACTCCATAAGCGGAATCCATATTTTGGCTTCTGTTTGCCTGATAATCGCTTCTTACTATTGAGTCTATTGTTATGCAACTCATCTTAATTCTACTGTTATGAATTTATATGACGTCCGTCATGTTAAACCAGTAGAAGAAACAGTCATTTATGTTCAGTCTGTTTGTGTTGCTAGCTTGTGACGGTTTTTTTATCTGCTATATCTCATTTATGTAACTCTTTCTGAATTTACTGTAAATATGTTTTGGTAAATTTTCTGTTCATGAAACTGTACTTTTATGTATTTGTTGGTGTATGCATACTTGATAGAAGATTTCTACTGGAATGGCTATACACGTTTCAGATGAAACCTGTTTGGTGTCAATCTCAAACTAAGCTACAAAATGCGGTTCCCAGTTATGCATAAATATAGCAAAAGGATGTTGCACATTTTATTGGGAGTGAAGATGAGGAAACCCATTCCGATCCTGCAACTTGGGTTCATGCAGCTGTTTGATTTTCGCATCAATTAGTTTGAATTCAAAACATCTTTCGTTTTCTTCTTTTCGATGTGGAGATTGTTTGCATTTTAAGGAACTGACAACTGTTTGCATTTATTTTATTTTATTTTGGGAAGCACGTATGGGTGTCACTTGACAAGGGATATGAGCGCCCTAAATGGGTTATCAAGATTGCAGGAACATGGCGTATCTCAGTGTTGATGTGTTTCTTCGTGGATGTACTTGCATGTGGGCATTAAATAATAATATTAGCTTATATATTATACATGCTCTTTGTGAATTGGTCTAGTTTTCATGTGTATTTGTTAAGCTGAACTCATACCAAAAGGATGTCACTCTTTTGGCCTATAGTTCTATGCAAAATGTCGTATAAGGTTTTTTCACTATTAGTCAAGGAAATAGCTGATTAATAGTGTGACATTCTTTAGAACACAATCGACAGTATTAAGTTAAAATGGAGGATTGACGTTCCCTTATCTTTCCTCTTTTCCTTTTCCATTTGTTTCTATGCCTATTCTTTGTCTTCAAATTTTTGGGAGGTCTGCCCTGCCCCCAATCATAAGCTTAAATTAGCACATTTGACAGTTTCAAGTTTCATAACTGTTTTTCTCCTGCTTTGTAAGTTACAAACTATAGATGCATTAAATTTGAATACATGGGTTTCAGTTATTTTTGAACTGATTCACCATGTCAGCTCTTTATGATTCTCATGGTACTGACTCGAGCATAATACATATGTTGCCAGATAAATTTGGAGCTGCTATGGCACTTGTTAAGTCTGATATAGGGGGCAATATAACGGTAACACTTTATATCCTTCATGACAGTGACCAACATGTTGAATATGTTGTTTTAATAGTTATTTCAGATGGGTGATGGATCCTTTCTAATATATGACCTACAGTTTTCCTACACAAAGACTAACTGCATCAGCAAGTAATCTTAAAATTTATTATCTTGAGCCAATTTTTCATTCAGCTTGTTTTACCAATCTTTTATTTGCAGCGACTAGAAAACAAATATTCCTCTAATCCGTCCAAGTACGAGCACCTTTACAGTATGGTGCAAGAAGAAGTTGATGCCAAAACAGCAAAGGGTTCTTCAAGTTGTACCAATGGCCTTCTCTGGCTAACTAGGTATGATTCATGAAATTTACTTTCTAGTTTATTGTCCTTTACTTTTTCTTTTTCCTTATTAATTATGTTCTATTTCTTTCATTCAGGGCAATGGATTTCTTGGTGGCACTTTTCCGAAACTTACTTGAGCATCCTGATTGGACCATGTCACAAGCCTGCTCAGATTCATATGGGAAAACCCTAAAGAAATGGCATGGCTGGCTTGCTAGCTCTAGCTTTTCGGTAATGTCATCTGATTTACATTTTATTAGCATCCAAATCTACTGAATCTGAACCCCAAAATCTCTCTTGTATTGACTAGTGACCAGTGACTAGTGATTTATTATTTCTATTGTGATGAACTATTGTAATTCCTGATTTAATAACATCTTCAGAGGTGATGTACTCTTTTCCCGCTGGGTTTTTAACGTGGCAGCACCTTTCCCCATAACTGGTAGTTTGGGAAATTACTAACTGCTCTGCTATTTTTGAAATTTGTGTGAAAATAGCCAAAAATTCTTGTTTTGGCTCTTCGTTGCATTGGAAAGATTACCGATGCCATAACTGGTAATTATGTTTTCCTTTAGCTTGAATTAATCAAAATTTATATTGCAGGTTGCGATGAAACTTGCTCCTGATAGGAAGAAATTTATGGATGTTATCGGTGGATCAGGTGACATCAATGCTGACATTGAAAAGTTCTGCACAACGTTTCCCCCTCTTCTCGAAGAGAACCACAAGTTTTTGGTGAGATATTGCGTTCCTTAATTATGACAAGCCTTTGATCAACCGCTTTAAAATTTCAAGTGACTTATGATGCTTTTATTATTCTCGTCCCGCAGGCTAGCGTTGGTCTTGATGACATGAAAGCTTCTTGATGCAAGAATCTTAGCATGTTTCACTCTGGTTTATATAGAACCTGGTACCGTTGAATAAGTCTGTGCCCTATGTCTTATTACTTGTGCAAGCCGAAACCGTATGGATGAAAAGAACAAACCCTCT
>NC_033797.1:1805360-1818894 GCF_001876935.1 Asparagus officinalis
TTTCTGAGATCAGTTTGTTACATTCTAATATAGTAATCGGCAATCTCATTCTTCATCTTTTTCTTTTTCCCCACTTCGAAGCAATTGAGGTTGCAAATTGTCACTATCGTGAGCAACAGCTTTTTTTTTTCCCCCGCGTGCATCTTGTTTTGAACTCGCCCTCTGTTGCTGTATTTGTTTCTTGCTTTCCTTGTCGGTCGGAGCACTTGGCGGCGCCCACGATTTTCAGTACGGAGAAGTCTGGTGCGTCCTAAAAATCTTATTTGGTGATTGCGTTGTTGTGTTGATTCATAATTTTGTTTAAAATTGATTGTTTGCACCGACTTTATTATTTGCTTTTATGATATGCTCCGTTTACATTAACCTAAAATTAATAAAGACGTTTAAATTTAGTATAAATATAAAAGCTCTCATTTAACTTTGGAGATTTTGTACAAGACGAGTAGTGTTGTGAAATTTAATCCTGCAGGTCGCAACTACTTAAAACATATATTTTTTAAACCTTGGCATGCTCGCTCTACTTGGCTAAAGACGAAAATGATAAAAGAGACGTCGGATGATATATATTTTTAAACACCGGCAACTACAACGAGCAGTTAATATCTTGAGCAAGACATTTTATTAGCTAAGAAAGGGAACTTCCATTTTTAGTTATTTGTATTTTAGTTCTATTCTATATACAAAGTAAGAAGTATTATAAGATAAGATTTTACATACTTTCTTATTGGATGGAGAAAAGTTTCCACATCATAAATACTTAGTACCGCCACATCTGAGGTACCATGTACCGCATTATTTTTTTAGCACGTCTTTAAAATAATTGGTTTACTCCAATATTTCATTGAGTCTTGCAAAGTGATTCTTAATTTAACATATATTATTAACTTAATTGTAAAAAAGCATCTATCAATAGTCTAAATCATCCATCAATCTCTCTAGTATCTCTTCCATAAGAAAAGATAAACCATGCACACTTTTCATGCTCCAAATTCAGAATAATGTGATATGAAATCAACTTTTCATGATATTTTGTCAAATAAATTTACCAACTCAGTTTGTAAGTGGCATATATCACATCCCAATATTTCATTGAGTCTTGCAAAGTGATTCTTAATTTAACACATATTCTTAATTTAATTGTAAAAAAGCATCTATCAATAGTCTAAATCATCCATCAATCTCTCTAGTATCTCTTGCATAAGAAAAGATAAACCATGCACACTTTTCATGCTCCAAATTCAGAATAATGTGATATGAAATCAATTTTTCATGATACTTTGTCAAAAAAAATTACCAACTCAGTTTACCAACTTAGTTTATATGCCACTTATAAACTGAGTTCGTAATTTTTTTTTGACAGTATCATGAAGAGTTGATTTCATATCACATTATTCTGAATTTGGAGCAGGAAAAGCTGTGCATGGTTTATCTTTCCTTATGGAAGAGATATTAGAACTATTGATAGATGATTTAGACTAAAATTACAAATTTAATATAATATTATGTTTTCTTGTAAAAAATAAATAGAGGAATATATAGTTTGAAAGATCATATGTCCATGCAAACGTTAACTTCTATGGTCCAAGACTTGTGCTTGATCTATCTAGCAAAATTTTTTTGACTAACAGTAGCTGTAATACCCCAACCTTTAGTTGCATATTGAATACTCAAAGAAGTTTCAATGGGTTTAAATAGATAGTCAAGAGTCTCAAATGTAGCATTTGAAGAGAATACAAGAAAATTGACAGAAAACAGCTTTGGACTTCCAGCGGTCGACCGCGAGTGGCGTGACGATCAACCGCAAACATGCACGCAAGCTAGAAAAATCTCTGGACTTTTCGCGTTCGATCGTAAACATACACGCAAGCTAGAAAAGTCATTATGATACCTATAACGACTAATCCATTTTAGCTCATTATCAACCACAAGATGATATCATCTGAACTAAGTTATTTAGTATTTGAGAGTAGGTTACCCAGTTACCCTGGTTTACATACAGATATTAATGCGGGAATTGAAGACATTCTTTGCAACTACTACCTTTTTGACATTATAACTATCGCGTTTATTTGTTTACAATTTTGCATTAACTATTGTGAAAACTTATTCCTTCTGCGCAATGTGTAGACATAAGAAAAAAAAAGATAATAACAAAATTCTCTTATGACTTCCATTGAGATACAATATCCAATGAAGAAATTAATCCGATTAAAAAAATTCCTAGCAACATAAATAATTTATTTACTTCATTTTATTCCGGAACAAAAGGAAAAAAAAAATAAGTTCGATGCGTTTAGGATTGCTAAATAGAGTAAAATTCTCTCTCCAACTCCTTGTTGAACTCTTTTTTAACCATCCGCTAGTTGCCCCATTTTCCGCACTAGCCACTTAAAAATTGATGGTTGCAAAAAAACTCCGATAAATAAAAAAGAAGGAAGAAAAAAGATAATAAAAATACCATTAAGCCGGCCTCATCTCCTAGAAAAATTAAGAGAGAAAACTCCAAATTTGATTTTGGAGGCTTTTGTGTTTGTCTCCCGTTGCCCATATTCCAAGGCTCTCTCTCCTTGGGATTTTGGAACAACGACAAACGGGATACTACCATAATTTCTTCTTCTTCCTAAAATATTTTACTGCAATATCAAGGTAGGAGAGGGAAATTTATTTATTGCAATATCAAGGTAGGAGAGGGAAATCTCTCTCTCTCTCTCTTTTTTCTTTGGAGATTTAGATTTTTATAATTTGAATTTCAAAGACAAGCAATCAAAATGACGGCACGCAAGAGAGAGCTGTGAGATCTAACATAGAATTTTGGCTACGACAGGACTCGTATTGACTTAAATTGAGGTAACAATGGTTTTTAAGATTCTATTATTGTATTTATTTGAGGGTTTTTCTATAGAGTGCCCTTAAATTGAAGTAACAATGGTTTTTAATATACTATTATTGTATTTATTTGAGTGTTTTTCTATAGAGTGCCCATGGGCACTCTATAAGAGAGGAGAGAGAGAGAAAGAAATGAATAACTCATGAGCCCCTCATGATTTGCATTAATTTCTGTGCATAATTCATTTCTCTCTATCTCTCTCCTCTCTTATAGAGTGCCTATGGGCAAAACTGTTTATTTGATACATTTTTATAGGGTTAATTGCACATAAACCCCTAGTAATATCATTTTTTGTCACTGTTCTTTGTTGTTGTAGGTAGACCCCTAGGCTAAATTTTTTGACTCTTTTATCCTCCGGACTTAGATAGACACTAATTTCAGCCAGAGGGCAATACTTGCCAAAGTTTTACAAGGGACGAAAATGTTAGCTTGACCTGGTCTAAGATGACTAAATCAACGTTCGTTTGAGAAGAACGTGGAGAAAAATTGGGTTTCTTGAGATAAATTTTCTCAGGAGCGGTTATGAGGGGGTGAAGATAATGGGTTCTGGCTCCTATATAAAGAGGAGTAATCTCCTTGAGAAATATGTAACACAGAAACAAAATCAAACCCTTACCCATTACCGGAGCCCCTCAAAATCTGTTATTCTTCTTCGATTTCAACAAAATCTAACCCGAAGGATCTACCTGAAATTAAGAATGAAACTGTAGGGGTGAAAAATGCAATAAAATAATACCAAGGGGTCTGTCTATGTGCAATTAACTTTTTCTTATGTTGTATACAATTTTTTTTTTGGATAAATACCAGTGCATTCATGGTTCTCTACACGTTAGTTAACTTATGCATGCCCTCACTATTGCATGGCATGATTTTTTACAAAATTTAACCCGCATTATCCTTTTGTAACTCTCTTCTCATATTATGTGAAACTTTGGCGTGCTTAGTTAAAGTTCAAGTTATAAAGCCTCGGCAAAAATGTTGGGCACGATACCTCCCATGAAAGTGAAAGGTGGCCTTCGAAAGGGTCTGAAGTACATCTCAAATATATTTGGTGAGTTTGACGTTTGCAATTGCAGTACACCTTTAGATGAAAAATTCCTTGGGGACCCCAAATCATGGGACCTAAGGGTGAACAGGTGAGTTTTCAACCCCTGGGTGCATGATCTACTGTTCATGAACAGTTGATCATGCACCCAGGGGTTGATACCTTACCTTTCCCCCCTAGATCCCATGATTTGGGGTCCCTATAGAACAACTCCATTTAGATTTATCATTCTTAAAGCTAGAAATTTATGCGAGCATAATATGTATCTTTTTTTTACTTCCTTGTTGATGCAGAGCAAGAAAAAGAACAAGAAATGGTGATAGGCCATCCAACCGACGTCAAACACGTGGCACATATTGGATTTGATGGACCTGCCGTAAATAATCCTACTTGGGTAACTTAAATTTCCCTGATAGTTTAGAAAATTTTCAAGGTTTTTTGTAGTTGGATTTGGGTAACATATTATAAGAACCCCCTCGATCTCTATCCAAATTTTCAAGAAACCTATCCATCTATCAATTTCAACAAAAAGAACCCTCTCTGCTCAGAACTTTTGTAATTCACAGGAGAACGCAACTTTAATTTCTCATTATGAAGGAGATGATAGAACAAATTAAATAAACATGCACAACGAGGTGCATGACAAGTTAACTAGATGACTGAGTAATTTTAAAAACTGAGTTTTCTTGTAATTTACCCCCTATAGATTTTCTTTACCCTCTTTTCTTACTAATTGTTAATTTTGTCTCCAAAAAAACTTAACAGATGACTGAGTATCATTCGGCACCATTGAGCACTACATTTGGTCAGGACCGAAGACAGACTGGCTCACCAAAATCTGCATCTCAAGGTTAGGGCACTGTTTGACAAAACTAGCTGAAACCTGCGAGATTATAGCTGGAAGCTGTCAAGCTAGTTGAAAGCTGTGAAATTATAGCTGAAAGCTGATAGTTGTGTAGCTAGCTGATTGACTAAAGCTGTTTGGCAAAAGAAGCTGTACAACTAGCTTAAATTTGTTAAATGACTAAAAAGAACATGCAATATTATTGATATAAAATTAGAATTATTAGGGGTAAAAACGGAAGAAAAAAATTGACAGCTCATTCCCAAAGACAAACGCTACTTGAGATAGCTTTCCAAAAGCTAATTGCAAAAGACACAATCTTCAAAATAATCTTCTCCTATTTTTGGTCACCAAACAGCTCTACTAGCTTATTGACCAAGTCAATAAGACACAAGCTCTTAGATAAGACACTTTTTTTGGTTGCCAAATAGTGCCTAGGACTCGACAGTCCTTTGTCATCTAGTTTGTCTTTTGGCTAACAAATATTTTCTTTAGTTTTTTTTTTCATTGTGTTTAATTACTTGAGATTGTTTATATGATATATTTATCATTTTTAAGCACGTAAGTTTTCTGAGGTAAGCTCTTGTAAATTAAGTGAATAATAGCTATTTGTCCATCAAATTTTTTATAAGTAGATTTTACTTTGAGGGTTGTACTGGCATATAAAACACATTAATGCGCACACCTGATCAAAGACAGTTTCAACGTATAATATGAATCTCAAAACTATATTATGGATTAAACAAATTAGTAGACAAGGGATCCTTTTCACTTAAATTTATTTCGAGCTTTACTTTTCCCCGCATAACATAAATGTATAATAGAAAGAAAAGGATGCATGTCTAAAATGCAAAGCATCTAAATTTCAAAGGGGCTAAAAGCAAAAAAAAATGAAGAAAAATCTAAATCTCTCTTCTGATTGGCTGTAGAGAATTCTCTCGGCGGTCCCCCCACCCTCCCCGGCCTACGTGACGAAGCGGGACCGGCGAAGCCGCGCCGCGCACGACGCCACTCAGCGCCAGAGACCTCGCACTCCTCCTCACGCGAGCGGCTGGGTCCCGCACACGCGCAAGAACGAGTCAGCCGGTTTCTCCCGTGCCGGATCCGATTCACCGCTAGCGAATCGGAATCCCGCCGCGGCAGGCGCAACCGCAAACGCAAACCCGATAACACTAACGGGTCCGAATGCGACCCCTCCACCGCAGACCTCCCTACCATACCCAAACAGAAGAAGAAAGAGAGGCGAAGCAAAGGATCCGATAGCGGGTCTAGCCGCTCATCTCGCAGATCCAAGAACACTACCGCATCCGATCCGGGGGCCGTTACAGTGGAAGATGTAGCGTGAGGCTTTTGGGGGGCCAGCATTTTGCAGATTACAAAGTGTTCTTTTATGAGTCACAATATCCTACTCGTGTAGCGAGTGTTCTGATAAGGTTTGTATTCAGACGAGCCGAACATTGATATTGGTAACGGTTACGGGTTTGGGATAGGTTGTGTTGTTCGTAGGGAATTCAATAGCGGGTCGGATTGAGTGAGGTTTGTTTAAGATAACTCAATTTTCCAAATTTTGTAAATGTTTTGGCTTAAACTGATTCTTTTTCAAATATTGTGCTTTGAACTTTGCGTAGATGTACCATGATTTCGAACAGTTTCATATAATACAATCAGAGAGTATTACAATAGTAAACAATATAATTCAGCTTCACCAACCTTATTTTCATTGGTCTGGTATACAAAACAGGGAATAGAGAATTCATTAAAAAAAAAAAAACGTCAGGATAAACCCTGTTTAACTTTGAAGCATAAAGTAAGTTGTATCTTTGTCTGTTTTATTTGGATTTGTTATTCGGCATAGGAGCATCTTTGCCTAGTTTGTAAGGAACATATGCTTGTTTAAAACATAATCATCTCTCAATAGTGTACAGCTACACCAACCAAGTAATTTTGCTTTCCATCCAAGATTTCAAATTCAGGAGCTACAAACTTTGCTTGCCAAAAAACTTGTCCAAAAAAAAAAAATTCTAACATAGCAAGTATATTTTGTTCATAAAATATAGTTATATCCCCAAACTTCAAGGATATAACTAACTAAAGTTTTATGACATATTACATTTTTGAAGACAATAGCCACCTCCCCAAAAACAAATTGAACAGAAAATCTCATCTAGAGGTCCCTTAATATATACAAAACTCCGAAGGTCATACGATGGATTATTGCTTCGCTGTTTATCAAGCAAAGAAGCAAAAGAAGCCCTGAAAGAGACCCATGACATCTGTGGAGCTCACCAGCCAGTACCTAAATTGTGGGACTGACTACGCAGACTTGGCTACTACTAGACAAATATGATCAGGGACGCCGTCGCTTATGCTAAACGGTGTCACGCCTGCCAGATACATGCTAACTACAGTACCAGTCACCGAAGCATTTGCATCCTTCGGCTACATCATGGCCATTTGAAACGTGGGATATAGACATTATTGCCCAAATTTCCCCACTTTCCTCTAAAGGACATCACTTCATACTAGCGATAACTAACTACTTTTCCAAACGGGCTGAAGTAGTCCAGTTGAGATTAGTCAAAACAAGTGATGTGATCAAATTCATCAAACATTGCATCATATACATGTATGGTGTCCCAAGACGCATCATCCATGATAATGGGCCCCAATTCATTAGCCAGACCTTCACACGTTTCTACGATAAGTTGAGGATCAGAAACTTGGCGTCAACAGCTATTTGGGTCAGGAATAAGTTTTATTGCAGCTTCAATTACAATCATTTATCATTATAATGGAAACAAAAGAGTGAACCTTACACTTGTAAAACTTCTCTCTACAAAAATAAAAATAAAAATTGGGATATTCCCTAGTAACACACACATAAACTATTTATTAGCCTTTGTTTGCGTGGGATCTTTACCTGTGCGTGGAACGCTTTGATCAGTGGACCAGCGATTCAATGATCCAAGTTGATCGTGAAGAAGGCTTGATGTTGATGTTTCGACTTGGAAACAAGAACCGAAGTAGATATCTTAGCAAAGTAAGATACATACTCTTCTCAATATCAAATCTATGTTTACTATTGAGGAAACAACGAAGGATCTTGTGATTGCTTGAAAACAGTGAAAGACTCTCTCTCTCTCTCTCTCTCTCTCTCTCTCTCTCTCTCTCTCTCTCTCCCGTGCTCGAAATTCGCCAAAATATCAAGTCTCTCTCTCTCTCTCTCTCTCTCTCTCTCTCTCTCTCTCTCTCTCTCTCTCTCTCTCTCCCGTGCTCGAAATTCGCCAAAATATCAAGTCTCCACTCTCAGATCTGCTTCTACCTCATGCACATGGGTGCTGAAGGGGTGTTTATAGCCTTCGAAAGTCATTACTGAAGATAAGAAATTGAAACAAACCGTGATCATTAACCCCTTTGGGCGAGACAGTGTTTACTGTCTCGACCAAAGGAGGTGACTCTAGACAATTTATAACTGTAGGCTGTCTAAAAATCACAACAGATAGTCAATCCCCATCAAACACCGATGATGGAAGTTACAATTCGACGGCTTTCAGAAGGCTATAATTTGAAGACTTTCACATAGATCGATGAATGTTACAATCTGACAAACTTCGTAACAACTGATGAAAGCTCTAACCAACAGTCTTCACAATCAACATCGAGAGTTACAATCTGACGACTCTCATATTTTTAAGGAGCCAAGATGAAGATTACAAGATGACAGTCTTTGTAACGCTCCAGCAAAAGAGACCACAAATCGATGGTCTCTTTACATCAAAACGCAGAGGTCATCCTTGTGTTTTATTATTAAAACACAGAGGTCATCCTTGTGTTACAACCATCAAAATACAGAGGTCATCCCTGTGTTACAACATCAAAACGCAGAGGTCATGCCCACATTTCAGAGTCAAAACGCAGAGGTCATCCCTAGTGCTCCAGTTAAAAATGCAGAGTTCGCGGACTCAAAACGCGGAGTTCATCTCTGTGTCCTAACTCTACATTTTAGATTTATGACGCAACGCGACCTGTGCGTTCAGCCACCAAAATAGGCCCAACTCTGCGTTTCAAGTCTAAAACGCAGAGTTCGGGCCCTGAACGCTATTTTTCAACGTTTGACTCATTCAAAACACGAACTGAAAGGTTTCAAAATTGTTTTATCCCCACAATTTGAGGGGATCACCACCCCATCATGGAGAGATTTATGGGGGGCGGTTACACCCCTTAATCCCCTATACATAGGAGTAAACTCAACTGGGTTTAGATCTTTTGGATCTTGGAGTATCTTAGAGATCTAGAGACCGACTTCTTCGGATCATCTTCGAGCTTCCTGCAGCAGATCATCTTCAAGCTTCCTGCAACAACAAAGTTTTTGGAGCATTCCCTTGGTTTATTAACCGATTTTTCGGTTCAAATCAACTCTTTTTCAATAGTTTAAACTCGTTCTGAGTTATCAAATCGTTCAGAGTTTTAAACTTGCTTTGCAAGTTCCCTACAACGTCAAATCGCGAGGAGAAGATATCGTTCTAGTGAATCAAGACGTTCAGATTGTCAACAAAGAGCAAACTCGACGTGAGCATTCGAGGGACACTCCATCACCACCGTGAAGAACCCAGAATTAAACAAAAGAGAAAATTTAGATCAATTCTCTTCTATTTTGTAATTAGAAAATCCAAATTATAATTAAGATTGAGAGAGTTATAAACATTCTTTTTCTAAACAGTTAGAGAGAATAAAAATCAAACACAGTTCTTTCATCTTCATTTCACAAATTTTCTACCAAACAGTAACCGACACATATTCTATTAAATACAGTGATTTTTGGGGATTATGGGTGGATTTTTAGTTTGTAATGGTCTCTCCATGTTTATGGATGTTCCAAAGCAGTTATGGAGCCACATGGATCGTACGAAACGCGAGAAAACCCGTTAGAAACACATCACGTCATCTCGCAATTTCTGAGACAGCTCTTACTGTCTCGGTTTTCGAGACAGTCTACATTGTCTCAGAAGTACGAGATAGTGTATGCTGTCTCACTAGTTGTGAGACAACTTCGAGTCCCGTCATTTTGTCGTTTTGCATGTTCCTTTGCTTCCTTTGCATCGGATGATCCTCTCTTCCTTAGATGATGGCGTTCTTCGTCGTCTCTTCGTCTTGAGCTGTATTTGGGACCTATAGGTAATTTTTAATGTCTACAGATATCCCCTCCAAAGTTTTTAGCCTCCTCAGTATTTTATCGAGGAGTCTAGAATACTTTGGATAAGAAGGACCCATGAGTGACTTTAATTCTTTGACTTCTTCAGTTTTCAACATTCTCAGTATTTTATCGAGGAATTTGAAATACTTTTGGTACTGTATCATTGGTTGACCATTGTCAAAATCTGGAACTGAAATTGGTGTGTTGATATCTGAATTAGCTTGTGTCGTTGAGTTAACGTCAAACTGATCATCTTTGTCAAGAGTTCGTATCTGAATTGCGATTAAACTCCCAGGGGAAATTTTTGGCATAAAATTATCCTGAGCCTAATTTTGGCAAAATTATTAAAGCGTTGTCAGGCGTTGACTTCAGTTCTAATGTAAATACAGTTTATACTCATACGTAGCTGGAGTCTACACAGTTTAAGCTATTAAGGCGTTGGCGCATATGGAGAAGCAGTTTATACTTATATAGTCCTTGGATTTTAGGGATCAGTTTAACCTCATATACCTGTCAGAGGTTCAAGGAGAAGTAGTTTTTACTCATATACTCTTCGGAGTTTAGGGATCAATTTAACCTCATATAAGTGTCAGAGGTTCAAGGAGAAGTAGTTTATACTTATATACTCCTCAGAGTTTAGATACGTACCTGAAATGAGTAAAAATATAGCAAAAATATGTTCGAACTACCTGCCGAATGATCTCTTTGCGTGAGATAGTGATCACTGATCATTGTCTCGTGTGGGCGAGATAGGTTAAGTTGTCTCACATGCCAAGACACAAACTTTGGACGTTTTTCAAGCCACTTTACCCGCTTCCTGAGCTTCGAATTCTCTCCCAAAACCCTACAAATTAGTCCTCCAACCTTTTCTCCTCTTCCTCTCTTCAAACTCGTCGGATTTGTATACAAGGGAACTAGGGTTTCGACACTCCTTCAAGGTTCAGCTCTTTCCTCATATTTTCTTCATCTTTCCTTGTTTTCCCTTTGATCCTTGATGAAAATCGAGTTTAAGGGTTTGAATTATAGGTTGTTCCTTGAGTTTCATCTAATTCTAACCATGAAACCCTAATTTTTGATAGGATTTTGGCCGTTATTCTCGGGTTCGAGCCTTTGCTTTGGTTTTTTTCTTCACCGAGCCTTGCTCACTCTTGTTTCTTGGTAAGAACTGATCCCAAGGGTGCTTGATTACTAGCTGCTCCGCTTTTGTTTGAAATCTTACCCAAAAAGCCCAACCTTTTTTTTGTAGGTTTTCAGTCAAAATCCTCTTCTGACGATGTCTCCCAAGAGATTGCGTATCCTAAAGAGTAGATCATCCTTAACCAGCAGAGAGAGAGGATCCCGCTGCTACATCATATGGATGTGAGTTTTACCGCTTTTGTCAATTCAAAAGTTAGAATTTTGAACATATGTCCTCGTTTATTTTCCTTTGCGAGGCATTCAGGAAGAGCCAGTATCCTCCTTTACGGGGATCGACGCTTAATAGACGTGTTTTGCTTGGCCAAAACATGTTCAAAGGCAAAGAAACGAGTTTTACACCATCTCGTGACCTACGGGGCAATGTGCACTACATCGTAGTTTCCGAGACAGTATATGATGTCTTGCATGGTGAGACAGTTGAGACTGTTTCGGAAGCTACAAGACAATATCCTTGTCTCGTAATTGTTGCAAGATCAGTTTTAACTCTATCTTTTGCCTTAAAATTGTTCTTCAACTGTCTCTGACAAAGCCTTTTTGTCCATTGCGGTTGACTTCCTTGCCGTTGATGTTATCTCTTTGTTCGGCGAGTGGTTGAAATATACTATCTCGTTGTTTGCGAAACGGTGTACACTGTCTCTCATATGTGAAATAGTTGTGATCGTATCGCAAATCACAAAGAAATGACTCTATCTCATGAATTTTCAAAATGAGTTCAACTCCTTGTTTTGCCTTAGAAATTTTCTTCTTTAACTGTGTTCAACAAATCTCCTTTTATTTATCACAGTTGATTTCCCACCGGTGGTGTTTTCCCCCTGTACGATGAGTGGGCAAAGAGGCTTTGCTCACGCTGCTGTTAACGAGGCATCTATTGTTGATGAGGCGCCTCAGTTTGATGTGAACGGGGTTGAGTAAATCCCCAAGCTCGTGCATGAGGGGAGCCGTCGTACACTGTGACGAATGATTACCGATGCACCATTTACGAAGGACTTGGACACCATTCAGCCTCTGAGGAAGCCCCACTACTTGTTTAGCGATCCGGTCGAGGATTCCAGCATTCTTATTTGTGGCCTAGAACAGTGGCTGAATGAGTACGACGGGAACCACCGATTCCTCCCTCCAATTCCTCGCCACTACTCCCTGACACACTTGAGGAAATTGGCCGTAACACGGGAGATGTCGTGGTGTTTAACTGAGGATCAAGAGCGAGTCCATTGTGGTTTTATTGTTCAACACAAGACTCTGATCTCCAGTGATCGAAAATCTATTCGAGGACTCCATCCTGGTGTACTGGGACAAGATGAGGTACCGCAGAACGAGCTGCTGACAAGAGTTGCAAGGTTAGGCAGAGAGTTGCCCATCACAGGTTTCAGATGTTATGACTAGGTCCACTCGTCTACCGATAAGTGGTGGACATGAATTACTAGCTATGTCCTTGGGTGATGGGCCATGGAGCTGATCAAGAAGGGGTTATATATACACATTCGTGCTAGCATGTATGACCTCCCTATTAGCGTGAACCATTTCTTCGCTCTGCTTGAGACCTACAATCCAGACACTAGCACTTTCCTCACAAAGAATGGAGAATTGGGGCTGTCTCTCCATGAGATGATGAAGATCTTAGGGCTACCCATGGGAGATTTACCGTATCAGGAGTATTTCCCCACCAACCGCCAATTGAGTCAAATGAGGATGGCCGACTCTGCTCGATATGATATATTATGGGAACTCACTTGCTATTATCAGACTGAGATGGCGAGTGTAGATGTAAAAGCCAAGAAGAAGTCTCCCCAACTTAGCCTGAAGTAGTTTGCTGATTATTTGTTTAAGAACCTCGAGGATCATTCGGGCAACGAGGTTTGCGAGTTAGCTCCCTTAACCCCGTCGGAGGTCAACCACTTGATTGAGAGGTCAAATGCTCAATCATACACTACTCGTACAACTAGGCAAGTTCCCAAGAGGTACGAAGTTCGAGACCTTCTTGTGGTATGCATAGAAGCAGATTCAACCGACAACTCCTTTGGTGGGCTACTTTGTCATCTGGTTGAAGAAGTGTGTAGTGCTACACCAAACCTCTAACGCACTGCCGATTGAGGTACTATTCCCAGCCGTCGAGCTTGCAGTTGAGCACAAACTTTCCTTACTTTCGACGATGATCGTTGACATACACAGTGAACTCCGACACTTGGTCACTGGATTCACACAAGAAGGAAGCAACCCTTTGAGCGAGAACTCCACCTCCAAAATCGAGTTGCCGTACACATATTTAATGGACTGGATGGTCCTTCTCTGACCTGATCTAATGATGGCCCCTGATGTTGCGGATCCTAACGTCCCTCTGTTACAGACTATGGAGGACTGTAAATAAGA
>NC_033797.1:1818904-1819976 GCF_001876935.1 Asparagus officinalis
TTCAAATGCTTCCCTCAGTTCTCTGGCCATTACAACGAGCTGCTAGTTGATGAAGAAGCGCCCGAGAAGTGCAGAACTGTTCTTGAAGTTAGGTGCTTCGGATGGTTGATGAACATCCGCCCTGGCTACCTCATCTTCTGGGTGAAGAACACTTGCAGCCTTGAGCTCTACTTCCCTTGTCGTTTCGCCTGACAATTTGACTATGATCAACTATATATAGAGAATCCGTACAAGAAGTTGAAGGTTCATGGAGGCCTTATTGATGGAGCCCGAGCCTGGTTTTGGAGTATAGCAGGCTGCATAGGTGCCAAGTTCAGTCTCCCTTCTGCAGAGCCTCGATTGCATGTGACTTTCCTCTGCTGTAAGTGGCTTATAGCTACCAACGCGCCCACCAAGATGAAGAGAATATTAGAGTCAGAGGCAGAAGGAGCTGCTAGGCGTGCTGCTGAGATAGTTCGAGAGACTGTGCTTTCGAGAAGAGGAAAGAAGCATGCCGAATCTTTTGGCAAAGGAAAGCAAGTAGTTGAAGAGGAGGAGGAAATTCTCCCAACTGATGAAGAGGAGACCTTTGAGGAAGATGTGGTCAGGGATGAAGGCACTGAGGTACGGAGCGATGAGGAGGAAGTTGCGACAGATCTTCCAGCTTCTTTCTTCTCAGGAGGGGGTGCGAGTTTGCCAATTGCTCGCCGTACTCACCAATCTAAGCAGCCCAAATCTCCAACAGCTCCAACAAAGTCAAGACAAAAGATCATGTTTACACATCCTTATTTAGGTGGCAGCTCAGAGAGTTGAACAATTCAAAATTTGTGCATCCTTTGATCGTTTCTGCCCTTTGTGCTCTTTTAGAGAAATTGAAGGAGGTAGGCACAAGTGTTGGAGTTACAGAACCTGTCGCAGTGACTGAAGGTAAAGTTGATTTCCACTTAACATGGATTCCTACTTCCTTTTTTTTTTGAAAATTATCTCCTCTTTGCAGATATCAGGATGGAAGAATCAGCTAAGGGAGAGGCCATTCATGATGCCGGGATCGAGGACTTTGATGAACAGGCCCTTGATCAAATGATAGACCCCC
>NC_033797.1:1819986-1829080 GCF_001876935.1 Asparagus officinalis
CCTGATCACAAATGAAAGCAGTGACCCTACCAGGAGTATGGGCGCACCATACATCTTGCGGGCACACTTGGGGAGCGGAGAAGCGTCTAATGTTG
Source organism: Asparagus officinalis (assembly GCF_001876935.1). Lineage (NCBI taxonomy): Eukaryota > Viridiplantae > Streptophyta > Magnoliopsida > Asparagales > Asparagaceae > Asparagus > Asparagus officinalis. Next base: position 1,820,082 of record NC_033797.1, read on the forward strand.
AAACCATAGTTGCATGGAACCTAATTCGTTCCGGTTCACGGAACGGGTATGGGAACATTGGACGCCACTCATTAGGAATCGTGTACGACGGGGTAGGCTTATAGGGTATACACTACAGGGCCGTACCTAGGAATTTTGGGGCCCAAGGCGAAATATTAGATGAGGCCTAAGTGATACAACTCATAATAGATTTTATCTCATTCTTCTTACCTTTTGAGTTGCAAAATTACTAATTAAAGTTTTATATTCAATATTTTTTAATATGTTATTTTCAATAGATAATATTGCTAAACCATTCAATCTATCTTGTAACATGGTCGATCTTAAATAAGATTTTAGTAATTTTAATTTTAAAAAACTTCTTTCAACGGAAGCAACTGTTACGGGTACATAGTCAATAGTACACGATAAGCAATACAAGTATTTGGAAAAGAATCTAACCACTTTATATAGTTCAACACTTCAATTGGACTATTAATCTATACTTTTAAATTTTCCCTAAGCACTCTCAATTCTGAAAACAAATAAAATCCATTAATATCTAAATGGTCATCATGCTTTAGTGCATTTTCGAGATTAAGACAATATGTTTTCAATTCAATATCATCTAAAGCTTTTAATTTTTTTCAAATCAAACAAAAAACCAAAATTTTTTTCATACGTTTTAAATTGTTCAAACCTACTTTCAATTGAGCTAAGCGATTTATCAACTATGTATAAGAAATATTCAATACGAAAAGATTCTTCAGCGTTAAATGTTGTTTCATTACCAATATTTTTATCAAATTGTTTTTTTCTATGAATTTTACGTTTTTCACGAAATATAGGTTGTATGTCCATTTCATTAGCAAGTTCTTTAGTTGAATTCAAAGCAGACATAAAACCATTTTGTCTATAATTTTCTAAATATACAATAAGACCCTTTAATTGATCTATGGTAATATCAATATGCATATCTTTAGATTGCAAGATTTTACTAACTGAAAACAACAAACAATATGTCATACCAAATATTCATAGCTAGTAAGATTTCAAAATTTTCAATCTCATAAGTTGCTAAGCTATTATCTTCACTTTTTTATCTTTGGATCTTCACTAATTTCTGCTAATTGAATCAAGCATCTCTTATATTTGGAGCTTGAAATTTTATTGCTTTAACACTTTCAATCCGGCTTTCCCATCTAGTTTGAGATAAAGATTTAACGGATAACTTGCATCCATTATCTTCTAAAATTTTCCATCGCTTAGTAGAGGAAGCAAACAATGAGTATATACGTTGCAACACTCCAAAAAAAGAAATAGCTCTAGGACATGAATTAGCTATATCACATAAGACTAAATTTAAATTATGACAACCACATGGTGTGTAGAATGCTCTAGGATTTATATCTAATAGCCTCTTTTGTACTCCATTGTGTTTTCCTTTCATATTAGATCCATTATCATAACCTTGCCCTCTTATTTCATTAACATCAAGTTCATAGTTTTTCAAAATATTTAAAAGTTCATCAAAAAGGCCTTTTCCCGAAGTATTATCTACTTTTAAAAACTCTAAAAAGTATTCTTCAATCTTTACTGGACTTGTTGAAGTATCAACACATCTTAAAATAAGAGTCATTTGTTCTTGATGACTTGCATCTGGAGTACAATCAAGGATAACTGAAAAATATTTTGCGTCTTTTATTTTTTTAATGATTATTTTTTTAATTTCAGAAGCTAGCAACTCTATTAGTTCATTGTGTATTTTATGACTAAGATAATAATTTTGAATTTCACCTTCTTGTATACGTTTAACATGTTCTTGCATTATGGGATCAAATTCTGCTATCATTTCAACTAAGCTTAAAAAGTTTCCATTATTTTTTTCATATATCTTTTCTTTTGTTCCTCGAAATGCAAGATTATTTTTTGATAGATGTTTTACTATAGCAATAAGTCTTAGCAAAACTTTTTTCCAGTGTTCTTTTTCTTTATTAATTTGTTCTTGAACTTTTTTATCTATTGTCTTATTTTTTTGTAATCTTACTTCTAAATCCACCCATTTACACATATTAGTGATATGTTCATGACTTGTTTCATGATTTTTAATTTTACATCCAAGATTTTTCCAATCTCTAGTATCTTCGTTAACTAACCGACTTGTACTAGATTTTAAAGTAAATAATTTGCAACAAAAGCAATAAACTCTATCTAAATCTTTTGAGTAAACTAACCACCTTCTTTCATGTTTTTCTCCATTTGATAATTTTTTAATGTAATATGATGTAGAAAAGTGTCTATTATTTTCATCTTTAGGAAAATCTACTTCTTCATATTTAATTTGACCTTTTTCAACTATTAGATCTATAAAATTTTCATCAATACATTTCCATTGTCCAGGATCATAAATATTGATAAGAATTGAATTTCATACCTCATTCATCTCTAAATTTTTTTCTTGGCCCTCATGTGAATTTTCTTTATATTCTTCATTAAAATTAGGAGTACTAGCTTTTTCTTCTTGAATATTATTATCGTTAATATCATTATTTTGTCCTAAATTCTCAACATATTCTTCTAATTCATTCTCAAGTAAAGAATCTAAAGATTCATCTATTCTTTCTTCTTCTGTTGAAGTTAATGTAACATTATCTTTATTACTAAAAATAAATTTACCAAGAGCCCCTTGTTGAGATCGAATTAATTTTTCAACTCTTTTTCTTTTTTTAAAATTTTGACAACCACTTTCATATTTTTTATTAGGCATGCTTTCAAAATATAAAATAGCAAATAAAAAGGTTTCAATGTATATCTACAATATCTCTAATTAAGCATAAAAATAAATTAATATGAATAAATGATAAAGAATATGGAATAACTTTAGTTAGAAAGATAGAACCGTGGGACTGTGGGACTGTGAGTGTGGGACTGGGAGGCTGGCGGTCAGGCGGTGCCGCGGTGGGAGCGGAGCCTGGAGACTGGAGTGGGAGGCAGGGAGTAGGGACCTGCAAGGGATGATGAATTAATTAGTTGGTGGAACCTGCAAGAAAAAATTGGATCTAGGAATGACTGAAACAATCAAAATGGGCTTTACCTCAAAAACCAAACACCACAGAGTCTGAGAGTCAGTACTCAGTAGGATTTAGGAATGACTGAAAGTGAAAGAGGACTAGAGGGAGGAGTAGCCTGTAGCCGAGCCGAGTAGGAAGATCTGAACTCTGAAGGCGAAGAAGAAGAGCTTCACGCTTGGGGGAGAGTCGGCTGGGACTAGGACTCTAGGAGCTGGCGGCAGGCGGGTCCGATCGAGAACGGAGTAAGGAAACTCGAAGAGGATTGGGCGGATCAGCGGATGATCTTTGAGAATGACGCCAAATTCAATATGAGATTCTGAAGTCTGAGAGAGGAGGATGAAATGAATTGGAGAACAATGAGATTTGAGAAGAGCGCGTAGTGGAGTCTGCGAGACCGGAGAAAAAGTAGGGTTAGGTAACAGGGTTATGTATATATATTATATGGGTGGGTGGGCCTTAACCAACTGGAGGCCCAAGGCAGAAGCCTAAGTTGCCTTATGCTTGGGCCGGCCCTGATACACTAGGAAGTGATACGCTTTACTCTCAGTTCTTAAATGCTAATTGATATCAGTAAAAGAATCTTGAGAATCATGCAGACTGCAGAAGAATCTGTTGAAACAGTTGGGCAAAAACTATGGTTGTGCGTAATGCAACTAGGAAAGCAAAGATACTTGGACAAATTCTTGTTAAGAGCTTCATGCGGAGAAAGGTGAAATGATGCTGCAGTCCGATCTAGAGTAAAAGCCAAAACACTTGAACGAGAAAGGGAATTGTATGCAGAAGAAGCAACCGTAGAAAATATTACGTGGTGCTTTGTAATTTTTCAAAATTAAAAGAAAAAACAAAATCTGCACCAGCCGGGAATCGAACCCGGGTCTGTACCGTGGCAGGGTACTATTCTACCACTAGACCACTGGTGCTTTTGACAGAAGGACATTTTTAAACCTTATAATATAATTGCCAATCATCATTTAATGTTACTTAACACGACGATGTTACATCTTTCGCATACTATCATCTAATCATTAAAGTTGTTGATACTTAGACATGCCAGCTTAATACAACAATCTCTAGCTAACACTCTTCTATTGAGAAGTTACAAAAATTGACAAGATGTTTAACGAGTTTCTTCATTAAAAATCTAGGCATGCGCGCATAGAAGCTGCTATGCCCCCAGATGAGCGAGCATCAATTCTTCTGTTTGATATATATATTACCAGAGTCGCAGTTTGCAAGAAAGTGGGCGTCATTTTACAGGTGTAACATTGAGACGAGGGCCACAAGATGAGGTCTTTGTATTGAAGATTCTTCCATACGCACTTATGTCTGATGGCGATCTAAACTGATTTGCATAAGATTGACGGGTTAACACTTCATTGATGTCTTGGGGTGCTCGCTAAAATAGTGAGGCACATCTTGCATCAAAGACCAAAATTTAAAGGAAAATCGTTAATTGTTAATGATTGAATAGATGATTCTACATTGTTTAATTATATTCGATCTTGAAAATCTGGAGGTTTATAATTAAACTTGGATTTCCTGTTCACATTTAAATAAATAAGAGAAATATTAAATGTGAAATCATTATTTAAAATATCCCTGGTAATGATTGTGCAATAATAAAATAATAACTTGAAATATTTGTGTAATTATATTCTGCTTATACATGATGACTAAATTTTGTCATTTTGATATGTTATTGAATGATTAAAAAAATTAGATAGCCGAACTATTTGATTGGAAAAGAAATCTATTTAATTTCCTAATGCTGAATTTTTGGCCTATGATTGTCTAAGGTGACATACCTGCTAAACCAGATGTAACTGATGATAAAGATCATAAGTCATAATCCTACTTAAAGATAATAATGATAAAAGTAATGTTCATAAGATGAATACAGATATATATGTTTTCATAAGATATTTTGATATATATTGACAAATTAGATTTGTTGGAAGTTAAGATCAAAATAATACGTTGATGTGATATTTACTTCCTAATCCCACCTCTTGTTCAATTTAACTATCATTTTTTTTAGAATTGAACAATTTGTTGAAGAAAAAGGAAAAAGAATATTATTATGCAGGTTAAATCCATAATGATGGATATCGAACTGGATTGTCCAGTATTAAGAAAAGAAAATTTTCTTAATATAGAAATCTAAAAAATAAAATAGGTTTCATAACATGAAGCGGGAACTGAAATAATGATAGTCATTAGAAATGAAAATAGTAAAGGTTGCATTATGTCACTTAATAAAGAAATATCTTTTGAAGATGGTTCACCACATTGGTTAGTAGAGATCACTGATGTGAATGATTTTTATATAAGATGTATTGATTCTAGTTTATCTTTACATACTTACAAATTGTTGTAAGAGTACAAGAAAAGATTAGTTTGACAATGGAAATAAAAGCCCTAGTTTCAGCATTGTAAATGAAAATAATAATAATAAGAAATTTGTTTCTGTTTTGAGTGAAGGGCATGAAATGAAACTTAAATATTATCTTAATGTGTCACGCCCCGCTTCCCAAAATACACGGGAACCGGAACGTGAACAAGCCCGCGACATATTAGATTGAGAAGAAATATACTCTACTTTTTTTTCTCTTTTCTTTTCTTCTCAATCCAATACGCTAAACGTCTGGAAATAAATACAATGCGAAGTCACAGGTCCCCGATCACACATAGTAAGAATATAAAGACAACCCAGAATAAAAATAAACATATCATCAATGGTAAATCATCCCAGACATAAAATATGGGTCAAACGTACCCTTATACAAAACTGAACAAATGAATACTGATGAAATACAAAAATACATCGATCAATGAAAAAGAAAGAACTACAAAAGTAAGCTAAGACCATCGAACAACTGGAGGGAATAACTAAACTTCGGCTTCTTCTTCTGCTCCATCTACAAGGCACTCATACTGACTAAGTCTGACGTACACCAGAGAAAACAGGTGTACGTCAGGTGCATGACGCACGGCAAGACCCCACAAAAGAAAATAGAACGAACGAAAATCCAATGCGAAAATCTATACGATAAAAGAAACAACAAAATAACGTACAACTGAAAACCACAAATCAACATGAAAACACTACTAAGTCATGATAACATAAAGCATCCAGAATCGATCAGGTAACAAGATCATGTAGCTAGCGATCAGACTAATCATCCAAGTCACAAGGCATACACTAGATGGAATTAATACTAAAAATCTACAACTCGAGACGTAGTACATCGAGCGAAATAATCCAAATAAGGAAACCCTCATGTATATACCATATATCTCGAATTGTAAATAATTAAATATTAATCCCGATCTATGTATAAAAAGAAACACAACTGGCCTATATCTCACAAGAACTCATACCTAACCAAGAAAGAGGTCATGTAACTAGTCATTCTATACAGGTCACTGATTTACATCTCTCACAGAGTCAAAGTTCATATTATCGGATATCTGGTTAACAACCACATCTCACTAGTACCTCAGACCCGCCCCAGTGCGAAACGATTCACTGGTGCGTGCCTGGAAATAATCAATAATCATAATATCACCGCTCCTCAGACTCACCCCAGTGCGAAACGATTCACTGGTGCGAGCCTGGAATAAACAATACACATCCGATCACTGCTCCTCAGACCCACCCCAGTGCGAAACAATTCACTGGTGTGAGCCTGGAAATAACAATAAACATATCCAATCACTGCTCCTCAGACCCACCCCAGTGCGAAACGATTCACTTGTGCGAGCCTGGAAATAAACAACAACATATCCGATAACATGAACCCAGACCTTCCCATCCCAAGTCCAAGTCAACAACTCATATCTCACGGGTCACTATGGTCAAGCAATACTCGCGATTCTCAACTATAACAATGTATAAATGCAATGAATACTATGTAACAGTGTCATGAATCATTAACAGGAAACGTGAACAACTACTAATAACAGTGCAAGATGGAACTACAACTATCAAATAATTACGCATGAAATCTCGCAATTTCCAATCATCATGATCATAAATTGGTTAATTCCAAAAATAATCTTTTCCAAAATAGATTACTTTAAAAATAATCCCTTTTCCAAAAATTTCCCTTAAAATTATTTAACATTATAATTATTCAAAACTAACCCATTTTCCAAAATAAATTCTTCTAACTTATTTATTATTATAATAATTCAAATTAAACCATTTTTCCAAAATAAACTCTTTTTAAAAATTATTTCTCATAATGATAATTCTAATTAATCTAGAAAAACATTAATTTATCATTTGAAATCATTTAATATCATCATCAACAGTCCCACGCAGATAATCGCAATATACTAGTTATAACTAAGGGAAAATCTTTTTTTAACCCAAAGTTTTACTTCAACTTATTTTTAAACCCATCTTCTTTCATTATGATCCATACACCCAAAATACAACACCCACTTATTTATAAACCCAAAGTATCACTTATTTATAAACCCAAAGTATCAAATACACCATATTTCTGGTGCTCCTCCCACTCAAAAAAACCCTAAAACACTCAAAAACACTCGACTACTGACGCATCGTGTTTATTGGCCGATTATCCACCGCGTCGGGCTGTCCTCGTTGAATTTCGAAGCTTCAGGCAAAGTATAGCACTTTACGGGAAAGTATAGCACCTTATGGCCAAAGTATAACACCTTATGGCAAAGTATAGCACCTTATGGGCAAAGTATAGCACCTTAAGGTCAAAGTATAGCACCTTATGCTCTCTAAAAATTCTGCACATCAAGTTGTCGAGAACCATTTTAGTTTTTTTCCCCGCAACGAAAACATTCGACGATCGACGCATCGTATTTATTGCTTATGGCAAAATATAGCACCTTATAGGCAAAGTATAGCACCTTATACCCAAAGTATAGCACCTTATCTCTCAGGCGGTCCTCGCTAAATTTCAAAGCTGCAGAATTTCCAGAGAGCATAAGGTGCTATACTTTGGGCATAAGGTGCTATACTTTGCCCATAAGGTGCTATACTTTGTCATAAGGTGCTATACTTTGGCCATAAAGTGCTATACTTTCCCGTAAAGTGCTATACTTTGCCTGAAGCTTCGAAATTCAGCGAGGACCGCCCGACGCGGTAGATGATTGGCCAATAAATACGATGCGTTGATCGTCGAATGTTTTCGTTGCGGGGAAAAAAACTAAAATGGTTCTCGACAACTTGATGTGCAGAATTTTTAGAGAGCATAAGGTGCTATACTTTGACCTTAAGGTGCTATACTTTGCCCATAAGGTGCTATACTTTATCATAAGGTGTTATACTTTGGCCATACAACGAGGACAGCCCGACGCGGTGGATAATCGGCCAATAAACACGATGCGTCAGTAGTCGAGTGTTTTTGAGTGTTTTAGGGTTTTTTTGAGTGGGAGGAGCACCAGAAATATGGTGTATTTGATACTTTGGGTTTATAAATAAGTGATACTTTGGGTTTATAAATAAGTGGGTGTTGTATTTTGGGTGTATGGATCATAATGAAAGAAGGTGGGTTTAAAAATAAGTTGGAGTAAAACTTTGGGTTAAAAGAAGATTTTCCCTATTTAATATCATCATCAACAGTCCCACGTAGATAATCGCAATATACTAGTTATAGCTAATCATATTACAGCACAAATAATTCGCAATAGATCCAGAAATTGAATTAACGAGTCAAAGGGAAGCGGGATCTTACCTCGGGGTTGTTTCGCGGCGTCACTGACAGCGGAACTCAGGGCGGCGCGATCGTCGCTGCTGGTCGTCGGAGATCGGCGGGGCTTGGGGCGGTTGGACGGATCTGGTTGTCGGAGTTGGGTGGTGGTCGCACGACTGAACGGCGACGTGGGGCGGCGGTTCTCGGGGTGTGGGTGGCGTTCGGGCTCAGGTGCAGGCGGGTGCTGGCGGTTGCTGGCGACCACGGAGCT
>NC_033797.1:1829090-1841403 GCF_001876935.1 Asparagus officinalis
AGCGAAGGACGGCAGGGGTTGGTTTCTTTGGGCTTGTGTGAAGAGAGAGAGAACGAGAGAGGGGTGAGAGAAGAATAGGTGGCGGCGTGAAAATTGAGGGGTGTGTTGTCGGCTATACAACAGGAGAGAGAGAGAGAGAGTTATACGGTTATATAGTGATAGGATTAGGGTTAAGGGAAGGTTAGGAAATATTTAGGGAATAAAATATGGAGAGAAATAAGGGAAAAACATAGGGAGGAACTTTGGAGAAAAAAATAAGGAGAAAGAAAATAAAAATAAAGTAATAATAATAATAATAATAATAATAATAATAATAACAAGAGAGAAAATATATTAATTTAAAAGTTATCACCGCAACAAGTTAATTTATAATCGTCAAAATTGTTAAATAAATATAAAATCAGATTTTTAAATCGTAAAAAAATTCTAGAAAATTGAGAAAATACAAACTCTTTTAAAAATAATAATTAAATATTTAAAATACTGAAAAACTATTTTAACTAGTATCGAAAATTCATGGTCCTTACATAATGTTTCTTAAAGTTTGAAGAAGTTTGATTTCTATTTTCTAAATTTTATAGTAGTGATTGTCTATTTTCTTGTAAAATAGAATTTCTATTAAAAGTTTAGAAATTGCTTTGTTGACAATTATGAAATTAAAACTGTTTATATTTCATAATTGTCACTCTTAACTCTTATATAATGTTATTGGAATTGATAAATCTCTTAAAATATAGATTGGATCAATGTAATCCAACTTATATTTGGCACAAAATATTAGGTCATGTTAATGTTGATAAGATCAATAAATTGATAATAGATAGTCCTTTGATTTTTCTAAATTAGAATATTTCTCAACTTATAAATATTGTCTAAGAGACATATGACCAAACTATTTTTCTAGAATAGGGCTAAAGCTCTTGTGTACTCTTGACTTTATACATTCAGATGTATATGATCCTTTAAATGTTAAAGCAATAGTTAAATATTCTTATTTTATAGCATTCATATATGATGCATTTATATATTGATGTATTTATGCGATTGCATCATATATTAGAATGTTATTGAATAGTTCAAAGAATATAGATTGAAGTTAAAGAGGAGCTTGATAAAAGCATCAAAGTCATCCGATTTGATCCAAATGGCAAGTTCCTATTCTTAGGAGTTAAAGAGATCTTACAAACAAAATGGAATTGTTAGTACTTGACATCAGCTAATTTACCACTCCTAATTATTTGTCTGAAAGTTAGAACTAAACCTTATTCGACATGGTTAGGAGTTAAAGAGATATTATTTTCTTATAGGTTATGCACTGGAGATTGCATATTATTTATTATGTAGAACCCCTACCAAATCTTTTTCTTTCACTCCATATTAGACATGGATATGAAGAAAATTAAGTGTACGACGTTTGGAGATCTGGAGTTGTCATATTCTCATCAGAGAATAAAATATGGACAAAATGAGAGTCTAAGATAAATAACATCCTACTGGTAGGTTATCCTAAAGAAAGTACTAGGTATTATATTGATAATCCTAGTGTATTTTTAGACAACAATTATTATTAGAAATGTGTTCTTTTATAAAATCAAGTTTGTTGAGCAAGGATTGATATAACTCTAGAAGAAAACTTATTTTCTTTAATGGGAGAGTTTATTTAATCCAGTGGGAGAAACTTCAAATGAGTTGAAGAGTCTATAAATTCAGTGGGAGCTTCAAGTAATAAAGTAAATAGAGATTTAGAGATTTACTTACTTAATTTATTGTTGAATACATTAATTACAATTAGAAGATCAAATAGGATTTTCATCCACATGTATAGTACAATAACCTTGTTAATATATATTTGATGAAAAGTAACAAGGAGAATAAAAATCCTAAAACTTACGCAAAAGTCATGTTGAACATGATTTCATGTAAGTGAGCTGATGTCACATTTGATGACAAACGGTTATTAATTGTTGAAGAATTTTTTTTCTCTAATTGTAATATTATAGTTCATAAGGATCCATTTAATCATTTCAGCATGTTATGAATATAAGATATCGATAAATGGATTTCAAAATAACCTTCTTGAATGGATATCTTAAAGAAAATATTTATATATATAGATTATAGAATCAATATGTAAAATTCAAGAAGATAAGATTGATTAATTGAATCAATCAAATATATGAACTTAATCAAGCAGATATTCATTTTGATGAAATCATTAAGGAAATTGTTTTTAATCATATCCTTAAAAAGAAATCTTGTGTGTATAAGAAACAATAAAATAATTCTATTATATTCCTATCATTGCATGCCGATGACATATTACTCATTAAGAATGATATTTTAATATCATGACAAAAAATTTTGATTTAGTTCCTTATGAAGGATTTTGATTTAGTTCCTTATGAAGGATTTTCTTTTGACATTCTATATCTTAGATCTCAAACTCTATATAGATAGAGAAAGAGATATATAGAATTGTCACAATCTACTTATATGGATAAGATCCATAGAAGATTCAACTTAACAAGATTCCAAGAAAGGAATGGTTCCTATAAGACATAACTAATCACTCTTTAAGGATATGTGTCCCAAAAAGATTGAGTTTTTTTGGAAGCAATTGATCTTGTAAGTAGTTTCTAATCCAATCCTAATACTAGAAAGTCTGTTTCGGGTTATATTTATATCATTAATAATAATAGCAGAATATGTAGTTCCATGTGAAACCATTAAAGAAGGAATATGGATAAATAAGTTTCTCCATAAGCTTAATATTATTTTATAATATTTTTCTTTCTTACTATTATTTGATATAAATGGAGTTGTTACGAAAAGCTTAAAAAAATTATCTTATTAAAGGTTAATAAGAAGAAATATGTGATGGTTTAATAGATGACTAAACAGATAACATTTAATGTCCTTTTATAGACCATTGTCATAAAATGTTTTTGACAGATGGGAGTAAGGATTACATCTGATTGGATGTTAGGGCAAGTGGGAGATTGCTAGAATAGTAATAATAATTTGTCCTTAAACATCCAATACAAATTATGTAATAATATTATAATGTTAATAAATTTAATTGTTGCACATATAATTTGAGTATTATTTATATAATTGTTATATATCCTTAGAAGTTATTTTGTTAGATCATGCACTGTGATAGTCACTTGCTTGGAGATATGATCTAACTTAGAAACTTTCTTAAATTTGTGGTTAACCTTTAACTAGTAGAGGATAACTTTGTTATAACAGGTTATTATGCATGACACCGATATATGAGATGTGGTGGTGGGTCTCAACAACCGGGAATGAGGATTCTCCAGGTGTATGTCATAAGTGTTTGCGTCAAAAGTTGATTTTGTCATGGAATTCATTATATCTTCAGTCGATTACAATAAATTCAAAAAAAGAGATAGCCTTTTTATAAGACTTCTTTTACACAACAAAATGAAAATTACAACTCTTGGAAAACAAACACAGGATCGTTGTTTGGATCACTGCTTGCGTGGGATATTTGCCTGTGTCGGGGGTGCGTTAGCCCGTGGACCACCAAATCACAGATTCTGATCGAATCGTGAGGGGTTTATGATTCTGACTTCGTTTATCGAAGTGAGAGTTTGAAACGATATCTTATCAAGGTAAGATAGTCGTTCTTCTTGAAATCAAGTCAAAGCCTGAATATCAAGGAGTTACAGAAGCTCGAGTACTCTGCCCTCTCTGCTCTGAAATCAGCCTGTGGATGCTCTCTGATCAGCCTGTGGATGCTCTCTGATCAGCCCTCGTCAGAAATGACCCTAGGGGGGTATTTATAGCCTCTGGGGTTCATAACTAACAAAACTCAACAAAATACAGAATTAATATGGCGAGACAGTGTTTACTGTCTCGCTGGTCGAGACAGTGTTTGCTGTCTCGCCCAGCGAGACAGTAAATTTGCTGTCTCGCCCAGCGAGACAGTAAATACTGTCTGACAGTTTCTCGCTGTAACTGCCTTCCCACGTTTTAAACTCCGTTATTCTGGTAGTTATCAACGTGATTCTCGCCCACGACGTTCCCCACGTTCTTGAACAGTTGGTGGCCACGTGTCGGCGGTTTATGAAACGGTTTCTGAATGTTTGAAAACTGTCTTGCGTGCGAGACAGTCAACTCTGTCTCGCATGGCGAGACAGCAAAGTCTGTCTCGCACGGCGAGACAGCAAAATCTGTCTCGCACTGCGAGACAGCAAAGTCTGTCTCGCTGGGCGAGACAGTCTATACTTGTGTCCTTTTGTTGATTTCTTGGATGATCTTCTCTTCAGCTGTATTTGGATACCTTCAGCATTTTTTGACGCCTACAATAAGCACACATTATAATGTGTGTAGCACTAGACCGTATTTGAATTCTCTAGGACGAGTCACCTAAGAAACAGAGAATTCAAATTGTTACATGGTCCCTTTGACTTGATAATATTGTTATTTTCTATTTGATAATTTAGTATGCTTTGATGTGATGGTTAAGTTTGTTTAGCAAGAGCTACACAACCTGAAACGTTGGGTTACTAAATTTTATTTAGGAAAATGATGGATGTCTAGATAGGATCCAGTATACTCATTATGATGAGTTAATTTATTATGCATTCCCATGAAACTATTAAAATCTTGCTGGCAAGTGGTTTTGAAAATATTTTTTTTAAAATTTACTTTCTTATAAAAAGACTATTTTAATATTTCAAAATAATTTTTATTTATGTTCATGGGAATTGCAATTTAGGCATGAGCAAATAGGTGAATTGTCCTGCTTATAAGAGTTGCCTAAAATAAATGATATTGGAAGGGAGTGAATGTAAAATATTATTTATAAATAATTAATCTCATATTTGTTGGTATCTTTGTTTTGATGATGTTTAACAAATAATTTACCACTAATATTGTTTGTCTAGTATTTGTGTTTATTTATTGTAGACAAACAACAAGTTAGAGGATGGATGGAATCAAGCATTCACGATCATATCCAATGAAGGGTGGCGGAATTGTGGAGTGAAGCCTATGCAATTCAAATTAAAGATCCAAGTTCTAGATTCATCCACAAGTATACCAAGTTGAGCTACATCGAAGATCAATCAAGCTTGGGTATATTTAGTTTAGGTTTTATATTATGTGTGTTAGTACTTTAAGCTCAATCATATATACACACACGTATTTGGTTTTTATATATATAGTTATATATATACACAAGTTTTGGTTTATAGACTTAACAATCATTGTATACATATTTCATTAAGTCTATAAAATCATTTCATAGTGTTTCAAAACATTGTTAATGTCAAAACATTAAATTTCATGTATATCACATTTTCATGTTTTGGACACACTTGCAAAATACACGAGTTTTCACAAATGAGAAATTAAATTTGAGAAATTATTTTTCTAACATGTTTAATTTCATGTTTATAAATTTTTTCCAAAGTTTTATCAATTTTGGAATTAATTTGTTATGTTTGTTTGAATTTACAAAATCAAGTTTTTAATTAATTTGTTATGTTTGTTTGAATTTACAAAATCAAGTTTTTAATAAGCTCATGTCCGTGCACATGTTCGTGCATGTTTTTGCAAATGAATTTACAAAATCAAGTTTTTAATAAGCTCATGTCCGTGCACATGTTCGTGCATGTTTTTGCAAAACTAATACGTTTTCACAATTGGAAAATGCGATTTGAAATTTTTTTTCGTTTACATGTTTATCATCATATATACAAATATTTTTCCAAGTTTTACTAATTTTAGAGTTGTTTTGTTATTTTTAATTAATTTACAAAACCAAGTTTTCAGCAGTTTTTTTTAGAAACTGTATATCTGTGTTCAAATATTTATTTCTCTCAACTGGAAAGTGATATTTCAGAAATTCTTTCTCTAACATATTTATCTATATGTCTAGAACCTTTCCTCAAAATGTCAAGATTTTTGGAGTTGATTTACTATTTTTAATTGATTTTACAAAGTCATATACACAAAATTCCAGAATCTGTCAAAAACAGAAACTGTCTGTGAACAGTGCGGTCGACCGTGCTACAGTATGGACAACCGCTGTTACTGTAGCAGTCAACCGTTGTACAGTAACAGTAATATCTGTTTTTTTTTGTTTTTTAATGGGTTTTTTAGGTTTTTTGAGTTGTTTTCTTCAAGCCTATATATACCCCTTTGTCATAACTATTTTCCATCACCAAGAGATAGTTTTAAACAAGTTTTAAAAGAGATTAAAAGTTTGTTTAGTTTGTTTTAAGTTTGAGGTTTTTATTTACAAAGGAGGAAGCTTGCGTTGTCAATTGAGGGATTCATCCTCAATCTTCTTCATCCTCTCCTTTGTGTTTATAGAGAAGTTTTTCTAACTCTTTTCTCTACCAATTTTATTATTGATTTTTATATTCTTATTATTGCTAGTTTGCTAATTGAGTTAGATCTTATTTCACTCATTGTTTACACCCACCCACTTGAGCGTATTGTATTTTCATACATAGTATATTTGGATTGGTGAGAGTTGTAACAATTGAGTGTGTGCTTTAATTGAGTTCTCACCTTGTATTAGAGAACAAATCATTTACTGTTATTTGAGAGTGTTGTAGAGTTTTCGGTTAGCTAGAAAACCGTATTGTGAGGTGTGGAGTGTAGATGTTGATCGGTGACCATTGAAAATTGATACTGTGAGGTGTAAACGTTATTCGGGTGAGCGTAGAAAACCCGGTTGTGATAGTGGATTTCTCCCCGGGAGTGGGGAGCGGAGACGTAGGACGGAAGGTCCGAACTCTGTGATCATATTGTGTGTTTGCATTATTTATTTACACTATCACTCTTATCTTGTTTATGTTTATTTCACCTTTGTGTTAGTTTATATATCCTTGCATATATTACCTCTTTGCTAGGATATATCTCTTTATTCATATTGCTTATTCTTGCTTATAACTATTGTATATCTATCTTGCAAGATTATATTTGTATTAGTTTTAATTGGTATAAAATCAGATTAGATTAGCTTAAGACCCTAATCACCCCCCCCTTTAGGGTCTAACAATTGGTATCAGAGTTTGATGCTCTTTGATTTGAGGTCTAATTAATCATCTTGAGTTAAAGATCCAAGTTATTTTTTATGCTAATCTTGTTTTGATTGCATTTGTCTTGCTTGCACATATATATATTTATCATGGACATGAATTGTGCACCTTTGTTAGGCTATGAATCAAATGTTGCTCCTAAATTTATTAATTTTCCATATGCACAATGGGCTTCTAGATTTAAACTATTTGTACAATCTAAAAATATTGATTTATGGAGAATTGTTGATAATGCTTATATTGTACCCACTATGGAAAAATCCAAATGGAGTAAAAATGACAAAAGATTATTTACCATGAACAAGATTGTGTTAGAATATATGCTTAATGCACTTGATTCTTCTATTTCTAACAAACTTGCTTATTTTGATAGTGTTTACAAATTGTGGAAACTTATAGAAGCACATCAAGGGAATTTGGAGGTAATCCGACAAGCTTTGGAGGATTCTGCTTCTAGTTCATGTGGAGCTTCATTTTCATGCACACGGCCACTAGGTGATATCCCTAGTGAGGTTTGCGAGTTCGAATCCATTAATGATTTATCTAGTGATAAACTTGCTTGTGCTAGTGAAAAATTATTGCATGCCTATAACAAATTGCATAAAATTTTTATTGAATTAAAAAGCAAGCATGTTAATTTAAAATCTGATCATGAGTTGCTAGGTTCCAAATTTGATGTCATTACAAAAGAAAATACATTGCTTAAAGAAAACAATGATATGTTAAATTTGGAAAATAAAAAATTAACCTCATCCATTTCTAGCTTAACTCATGAAAGAGATAATGCCAAGTTAGAAGTAAAGAACATAAAAAATGATACTGCTTTTTTTATAAATGACTATTTATATTCTACTTCTAATAAAAATGTATATGTGCCTAATAATGAAGATTTGAATCTTGTGAATAAACGCATTTCATCTTTAGATTCAACTTTGAAAATATGCATTGATAATCATAAGAAGCTTATACATATGTGTGCCAAGTCTAAGTCAAAATCATCTACCCATTATGTACATATATATAGCAAAGTTTACAAGTGTTCTATTTGTGACCGTAAAGGCCATTTAGCTAAATTTTGCTATGACGTACACAAACATAAGAATTCTAATGCTCCTTGTGCATCTCATATAGCTTCTTTATCTTGTACACTTACACATTCACATGCTCATTCTCACAAAGTTTATCATAAGCATGTTAGTGTGTTCAAGTGTGATCATTGTGATCGTTTTGGTCATTTGGCCAAGTTTTGCTTTGATTTGAAAAAGAACTCAAATTTTCCAAATGCTTCTAGTAGATCACATGTTTTTAAATGTGATATTTGTGGTAGGTTTGGACATCTTATAAAATTTTGTTATGATATGCAAAAAGCTTCTAAGTTGCAATATGTTCTAAATAGACCATTGTTTAAGAATGTTTCTCATTTGCAAAATAATTTTAAAAGACAATCTTTATTTGCAAATGATTCCCATGCACAAACTAATGGTCCACAAAAATAAATGGATCTCTTTCATTGCACATATTGCAATCGGAATGGTCATTTGAGTGATTATTGCTTTGACCGTGTTAGTACACTACATGCTCCCAAGAGGGTTCATAACCCTAGCGCTTTGAGCTTAAAATATAGGGGTCATGTCCCTAAATCTTTTGGTACCACAAATACTTGGGTACCAAAACAAATTTGATTTTTAAACCAAGAATTTTTAATGTTTTAATTTTTCTTTTTCTTGGTTTTAAAAAACGTGTTCTAAATTTTTTTATATGAAAACAATTTTTTTGATCAAATATTTAGTTTTCATGATTATTAGTTTTGTTTTTTATGAGAGATTTGTGTTTATATAACCATCCGGATTTATTGGGTATTTATTCCTAATTTCTTATTTACCGGGTACTAAAAGTCCTAATATGGGTTGGAACAAGCTCAAGAGCTTGATATGGTTGTCTCTCTCATTTGTGAAAATCAATGATGATTTGGTTTTATACTCTTAAAGATGATTTTTAGTTTTTAAAATCCATAGTTCATGATTCTTATATGTTAATTTAAACTATGAAAATTTTGCTTTGATTTGTTCTTTTGAATTCATTATATAAGCACAAATAGATGATTCAAATTTCAAATATGCTTTATAATATATTCTTTATGTGGTTTGATCAAGTTTTACAAAGAAAATTTCCTTTATTGATCAAATGTATTTTTTGGGCTTAAATTGTAGGCGTCAAAAATGCTGATAGATATCCAAACATAAGAGAAGATCACCCAAAAACCACAAGAATTGACTTCATACTGTCTTGGAAAAATCAAGACAGGTATGGACTGTCTCACAGCGAGACAGTGTTTCCTGTCTCGCCGGCGAGACAGTGTTTCCTGTCTCGAAAGAAAATTTCCTTTATTGATCAAATGTATTTTTTGGGCTTAAATTGTAGGCGTCAAAAATGCTGATAGATATCCAAACATAAGAGAAGATCACCCAAAAACCACAAGAATTGACTTCATACTGTCTTGGAAAAATCAAGACAGGTATGGACTGTCTCACAGCGAGACAGTGTTTCTTGTCTCGCCAGCGAGACAGTGTTTCCTGTCTCGCAGTGAGACAGTGTTTACTGTCTCGCCCGCGAGACAGCTTTGAAATGATCAAAAGTCAATTAAATAACTGCCACCCACGTGTCCATTAACTGCCAAGGGACGTGGAAAATATCGTGAGCAAAAATCACGTGAATAACTGCCAAAATAACGAAGTTTAAAATGTGGGAAAGTGGTTACAGCAGAAACTGCCAGGAAGTTGGAATTTCTGAGACAGTAAACACTGTCTCGTGGGCTTAACTTCTTTGTTTTGTTGTATTTTTTAGTTATATGTCCCAGAGGCTATAAATACCCCCCTAGGGTCATTACTGAGGAGGATCGAGCAACTTGGAGCAGACCTGAGCATAGAGAGCATAGAGAAAACAACAAGAATTGAGTTCCTCGTGTGATTCCTTGAGATTCGAGCTTTGACTTGATCTTAAGAAGAGTGATCGTCTTACTTTGTTAAGATATTCACTTCAAATTTCTACTTCGATAAACGAAGAAAGAATCTATTGTAGGCATCGAAAATTGCCCATAGGTCTCTACGAACAGCTCAGTGTTAAAGAACGACAATGAATATCACTATCTGGTTCACAGGAGTTCGACTGATGTCGGTGAACGCTTGAAGTGAACCGACGAACTACGTGAGCTGACAGGATTTCGGAATAACGAAGACACAGGCTAATCATTGGAGCTTATATAACACCTCGTCGGCTTCCCAACGCACTTTGAATCGTTCAAATCCGAGTTCGGATGAAGAAGTTACGGCGAAAACGAACAAACGGGCATAACGGAACGTCTTAGGCTGAACTGGGACACCCGAGGTGTCTCGGACATTGTGGAGCTTTTTTGACCATGATCCGTTTTGAATCTGAAGAAACTCAAAATAGGACAGTTGTAGATATTTTTGTCAGATTTCCATCAAATCCAGAATCAGATCATTTGGAGTTCATATGAGGAAGTTATGACGAAAATAGCGCCGAGACACCCAAAGGTGTCTCGGACCTGGCCGAGACACCCAAATGTGTCTCAGAACTTGTGAAGCTATTTTGACTATGATCCTATTAGAATATGAAGAAACTCAAAACAGGAAAGTTGTAGATATTTTTGTCAACTTTCCAACCCATTTGGAATCAGGTCATTTGGAGGTCATATGAGGAAGTTATGACGAAAATAGCGCCGAGACACCCAAAGGTGTCTCGGACCTGGCCGAGACACCCAAAGGTGTCTCCGAACTTGTGGAGCTGTTTTGACTATGATCCCGTTAGAATCTGAAGAAACTCAAAACCGGAAAGTTGTAGATAATTTTGTCAACTTTCCAACCCATCTGGAATCAGATCATTTGGAGGTCATATGAGGAAGTTATGACGAAAATAGCACCGAGACACCCAAAGGTGTCTCGGACCTGGCCGAGACACCCAAAGGTGTATCGGAACTTTTGGAGCTGTTTTGACCATGATCCCGTTAGAATATGAAGAAACTCAAAACAGGAAAGTTGTAGCTCTCTTTGTCAGCTTTCCAATACATCTTGAATCATTCAAATCCGAGCTCGGATGAAAGAAATAGATCCAAAATACTGAAGAGGGTACAAACTGTCTCGGAAATTCCGAGACACCCTAGGGGTGTCTCGGAAATTCCGAGACACCCTAGGGTGTCTAGGCTTTTCCTAGACACCCCAGGGGTGTCTAGGCACCCTAGGTGCTCTCCTTGCCTATAAATAGCCCCCCTGCCCCTTTGGGCCTTGCTTTTGAGATCTGGATTTTTGGAGAGCCTTGGCGAAGCCCTGCTGCAGTGAAGAGTGGTCGAGCGCTTCAACAAGGAGAGGAGAGGTCTTCATCAGAGCCTTCATCACCCGTTCCCCCTTTTCCTTAGTATTACCCTTCGCCGGTAATCACTAAGAAGAGCCGATATCTCGTTTTAGCCGAGATAGACGCTTAAAGCTTCTAGATCTCACGCGGATCGACGAAGCTCTGTCCGATTTTTCGGAACAGATCTGAGTGCCAGGTGGTCCACGGATATTGACGTCCCCGTCACAGGCAAAAGACTCACGCAAGCAAGAGACCGCAAAACAGGATCTTGCGTTTGTTTGAACGAGAGTTGTAACTTTTTTTGTTTTCATTGTGTAAGAGTCTTACAAAAAGGCAATCTTTTTGTTTCATTGTAACGATTGAAGTTGTAATGAATACAGCAATGAATTCAACAACTTTCCCCGCAAACAAGCTGGCGACCACAGTGGGAGCCAACGGCATCGCTACCGACGCCGTCGTGATACCGACGCCGTCGTGACGCAACCGGCATTCAAGATCCGGGTGAATAAAGAGATCGAATACGAGTTCGATCAACAAAAGTTCGAAGAGTACCTCTCTTCCTCCTCCTCCAGATCCGCCTCTCCGAACAGGCGCAGGAAGGCATCCTCTTCCAGAAACGTTCGTAGGACCCTCGGCTCAAAGACCCAAGATCCCCTTGCCGTCGCTGCACTCGCACCACGTGACGTCCCCGCGTCGTCCAACGTGGTCGAGATCGCAGATCTGAGCTTCTCCTCCGCCAAGAAGATGGCTACTGAAGGTGCTCTAGCTGTATCAAAGAGGACACGCCAAAGACGGCGTCAACGCCTTGCTCGTCAGATGGCCAAGGCTTTGGAGCCTATGGACGGGGTCCGTTACAACGAAGA
>NC_033797.1:1842403-1876603 GCF_001876935.1 Asparagus officinalis
CTAATTGTTCGCGTGGAAAACTGTTTTCTTTTTCATTGATATGATTGTCATCTTGGGTTACAAAGATCCGGTCTTTTATAGATCCGGTTACAACTAAATCAAAGAAAAAAATAAAAATTACAACTTTCCTCTTGTGAACAAATCGCAAGCTCCTGTTTTGCGGTTGCTTGCTTGTGTGGGTTCTTTGCCGACGCCGGGGTTAATCCGTTGACCACCGCGCGATTCTAGATCCGTCGGATCTACACGAATATGCGGGTGTTATTCCACGAAGGGAATAATAAGCCGGGGAGGGATTAATCCACCAAGGGAATAATCGCTCAGATCTCGAGATCTAAGACCATAGCTTAGATCTGGAGTGTAGTCTCGTGTAGATCTCAGATCTGTTCTTTCTTCCTCTCGAGATCCTGCCTTTTCTTGACGTGGATGGTCGCCGAGGATCAGATCCGAATGTGCAAGTCTTCTGGTCTTCAAAGTTCCGAGTTCACTCTTCAATCCGACAGAGTTTCGCTCTTGAAAGTTCGACCTCTGAAAATGAACATCTCTAGGCCTATTTATAGGCTCTCAGGACAGTGGCTGCAAAAAAGGAAATGTCGCGCACCTCTGGCCACTGTCGGCACCTCTGGGTGGCCCGGCACTATGCCGAGCCACCCCGAGGTGGCTCGGCTCATGCCGAGCCACCCCGAGGTGGCTCGGCCGCCGAAGCCACCCCCCACCTTGAGGTGGCTCGGCCAAGGCCGAGCCACCTTGAGGTGGCTCGGCTTTGGCCGAGCCCCCGCGGGCGGTGTTTTCCGACTTTTTCGAGTCGTTTTCCGTTGTTTCCGGTTCTGTCCGTGATTCGGTTGATTGAGACTCTGATTGGTTGATCTGATTTGGCAGTAAGTTGGATTCCTGATTTGGCAGTAAATCCGCTTCTGAGTTCGAGTCCGAAATTGATCTTGATTCGATCGTGATTCCTCCGAGTCCGCTCTCGGTTGGATGACTCGTTGATTCCTCAACTCATTAGCTTGATTCTGCACGCGGGTGGATGCATTCCGTCGCTTCTGTGCGATTCGTCAATCTCGTCGCCTCGTTGGTTCGTCGGTTTGTGCCGAGCTGTGCTAGGGGACCTATAAGCAATTTTATATGCCTACAGATATCGTTTCAAGTTCTCACTTCGATAAACGAAGTCAGAATCATTAAACCCCCTTCACGATCTGTGATTCGGCGGTCCACGAACTAAAGCGTTCCCGGCACAGGCAAAGTCCCACAAAAACAGGATTCGATAAACGACTTCTGTGTTAGTTTCTCAAGAGTTGTAATTTTCTAATTTTTTCATTGTAATTCGTTGTAAACGACCGAAGTTCAATAGAATTATCAATGGAAGCAACTTTTGGCGCAAACACAAGTTAGAACTGGTGGGATACAAGTTAGAACTGGTGGGATGTGGGCTAGAACTATAGTTTTGTGCCGACTTTGCACGCACTTTCTGATCGTCTCCAATCTCCGTTTTCGCCGATTTCTTCTTTGGTGAGTAGCCCTATATGTTTCCTATCACCTCTAATTTGTATCACGCTCTAACTCATTCTCTATATTTCTCGGTAACATCCGAAACATCGCTCGGCGGCAGCAGCGAGCAGAAAACAGCAGCGCCGTGTCGACTTCGCGCGTGTTTTACGGCCACCTCCGGTCTCCGTTTTCACTACCGTCTGCGCCGGTGTGTAGCCCTTTATATTGTCTATCACACGGTATCTTTCTTTCATTTGGGCTCATTTTCTACCTCTCGTTATATTGTTTCGAATATCGCTCGGCGGCACCGTGGCAATTTCATTCATAGAGATACATTAATACACATTTTCGTTATTTCTTAATTACGATATTTCTCTTCATTCCCCTTCTACTCTACTTCCCATTACCTTTCTTTTTTCTTTTTTTTCTTTTTTTCTTTTTTTTCTTTTCTTCTTCTAGCTAATAGATTAATGCTCTGTGCGTCTCGGCCAGGACGGCGAGCTTAATAAAGCTCTTAGTTTTAAAGAGAGGTGAGAGAGAGAGAGAGAGAGGAGATGAGAGAGAGAGAGAGAGAGAAAAGCTCTTAGTTTTAAAGAGAGGTGAGAGAGAGAGAGAGAGAGGAGATGAGAGAGAGAGAGAGAGAGAGAGAGAGAGAGGAGAGATGAGAGAGAGATGATGTGAGTGTTGGGTCAGAGAGGAGAGAGGATAATGATAGTTTGAGAATTTTACTTTAGCTGGCATGTGATAATTAATAAAAAGGGGCTGCAGTACAAAGTGTCACACTTCAAGGGACTGATCCACATGGGAAAAAATATGAGGGGCTTTGTCACATGAAGTTTTTGCTTTTGGGGCCTGGACACATTTTTCCCTAAAAAATTATATAGAGTGCGGGGAATTATATTTTTAAAATTTGGCTTTGTCAATATTTATCAACTACAAGCTTTAAGATTCCTGCTAGAAAAAAACATGTAAAAATTTTCTTCCTTTCTATATAACTAGTGTGAACACTGCATTTTTTCTCGCTACAATAATCCTGATTTAAGTGATACAGGTTTTTGAATTTTTTGAATATATTACTACAATATCTCGTCTTTGCTACAGTATTCTCGTGTTCTACAGTAATAGTTTTTCAAAAACGTAGTGTTCAGTTTCATATTTGCTACAGTAAATGCTACTGTAATTAGTATTTACTGTAACATAAATAGTGAATCTTGGATTCTCCCATTTGTATAGAGGAATAGATTTTCTCGAGAAGATCTTCAAGGATTTCCCCCCATCCAAACTGTTGATGTGTCACCAAAAGACGCGCATATGCACGTACTTGTATCCTAAATAAAATCAGTTAAAAACATAATTTTCCAATATTTCAATATTTTCATGTGGCGACAATCCCTCCTTGCCTATTTGTACACTTTACCGTTCATGATATCCTTTCTAAAATTAAACTTAAACGTATGGATAAGTCTATTATCGCACCAGACCTTTGAAGTTTCGATGAGGGTGCTTATGGGATATTATTTATTTAAAATAGCGGTTGATTGGAATTAACGCCGGATTATTTTGATATCACTATCACGTCCCTACTACTACGTCAAAACTCTGAAGTTATAACACCTAAATACATAAATGTCGTATACTTTGAATTATTATTATTTTTCCTTTCCTTTTACCTGTCTACAACTCACGATTGACAGCTACCACTACTACCAAATCTGAAAATTTTTGATTCAAAAGTTCAATAAAACAACAAATATTAATTAGGTTCATGCAAGTACCTGTATCTGAACGGTTAATCAGTAGAGACAAAATCAAAGCGGCGCCTAATCCACAAATTATAGGAAAAGAAATGTTGGCCTCGTTAAAAAAAAAAAAAATTACGGTTTCAATTGTACTACGGCAAATTTCCACTCCCGCTTGTCGAAAGTTTGACCAGGGCGTCGTGAGGCGCAACACGACAGTGAACGCGGTCAATTTCGTTGACAAGTAAGTCAAAGAAAATTATTTGTCTTTTAGGCCCCCTCGGGAGCAGTGGGACCCACGCTCGAATAAATAAACTGATCAATAAAAAAAAACACAACATCTATCGACACGATCCTAAAAAGGGCTATAAATAATATCAGCACAAAACGCATCAAGTGGGGGGACTACCGATTTCTTCGAAATTTCCACCTAACTCGAGGGAGACACTTGTTTACCAATTCGATCACGTTTCCTAATTCCCCCACTCTCCGACTCCCTGTATAAATAAATAGCTCGAAGGAAGAGGGTGGCAAATTAATCAAGCTCAATCGCAGTGCTCTCGGTTTCAGAGAGCCTAATTAATACTAAAGATTATATAATTAAGCACAAAAGAGAGAGAAAATTAAGAAAAAGGAGGAAAAAAAATGGTGAGAGCTCCTTGCTGTGAGAAAATGGGACTGAAGAAGGGGCCATGGACCGAGGATGAAGATATGGTACTGGTCTCTTATATTCAGAGATATGGGCATGGAAATTGGAGAGCTCTCCCCAAACAAGCTGGTAAAATTTTTACAATTAGATGAAATAAATCCTTATATATATATATATATTGCATTATAATATACTATTTTTTGAAATGAGTTATTGCTGAGTTCTTTTTTTTTTACCCATCTTCAGGGCTTCTACGGTGTGGGAAGAGCTGTAGGCTTCGATGGACGAATTATTTGAGACCCGACATAAAACGAGGGAACTTCAGCAGAGAAGAAGAGGATATGATCATCAATTTGCATGAGATGCTTGGGAACAGGTAAAAGCTAGCTCAATAATGTTCAGACATAAATTCTCATTATGGGATTTATTTATTTATTTATTTATTTATTCTTAATTGGCTGCCTAGTGCCTATCATTTTCTTCCTCCTTTGATTTCTCCAATTAAGTCAATATACTAGTCCCTTGTATCATATATATTCCTATATATTTAAAGAATGATCTAAATTTTAATACATTTGATTTAAAAATCACATCTACTCCTCTATACTTAAAAGGAGAATCCACGTTTCAATATATTTAATTTGCTTTAGTACTGTTTATAATACAGTAAATACTGTAGAATGAATATATATTAGCTTCAAGTATAGTGGCTCAGATTTGATCACTATCTATACTACAGTAATGGCATGAACGGTAACTTCAAGTGCGGAGGGCCATACCGGTTTGCTGTTTATGCTACAGTAATTCGCTGTAGCATTTACTGTGGTATGAACAATGGTTCTTTGGATCCTCCTATAAGCATAGAAGATCGAGTAGACGTACAGAAAACAGTTAAGGATTTCGTGTGACGAAGAAATTTCAAGATCGATTATCATTCCTTTTGTTTTCGTTCAATGTTATGGTGTCCCCTCTTGCCCGCTTGCTCTCAAGTACATTAGATAAAATAATTTAAATATAGCAACTATTTTGCTACATCAAAAATGCAATTGCCATGAAAGAAATATATAACGGCAACATATATAGACGCATTTTACATAACGTTAATTTTTAAATAAACTATCTACTAGTAAATTAAATAAACACAAATACAAAATTAATTAGTTTCTTATACAAATTTTTTTCTATTACGTGTAGGTGGTCAGCAATCGCGGCGAGATTACCAGGAAGAACCGATAATGAAATCAAGAATGTGTGGCACACTCACCTGAAGAAACGACTACAGAAGCCTGCAGATCATTCAGTCCAAGAATCCAACTCAAAAGTTCGACCAGCAGAGTCCAAAACTGCTCAGGTTGAATCCAAGTCCATAAAATTAATCCATCAAAATTCGGTCGAATTCGCATCAAATCCTACAGTCATGCAAACCATTCCAATCCAATCAAGCTCAGAAGATAATAGCACCGGATCGATATCGTCGAACTGGTCAAGCAGTGAGATATCTGGTTATGATATGGGTTACCTCAGAAATGAATCTATGGAGTCATTATCACAAGAGCATATGGCGACCATCGATGATAGTTTTTGGAATGAAGCGTTCTCTATGGATTTAGCTCTGGTAAGAGGAGACGCATCTTGCAATTTCGATGAACAATCAGACTTGAACAGTTTGGTTTATGATGAGGATGTGGAGTTTTGGCTGAGGACGTTTACGGAGGTTGGAGAGTTGCATGACTTTCCGGAGTTATGAGGATTTTTGATTTAATTAAATTATCTGTATATTCAATTGTGTTTTAAGCTACAAATACTATATTTTTTGGATGGGCAAGGAAAATTTGTAATTCTCTCAGGACAAATTTTTTTCTTCTTCTGCGAGATATTTATAATTATACGAGAACAGAGAGTTTACAAATGTCAACATGAAGAGCGGGGTATTTTGGTAATTAACTATCCAAATGGTTAGTATAAACCTAACCATAGTCAAGGGTTTTAACAGTAAAACTAACAGAGAGACTAGTATCAACACATTAACGCAATTGAGAGACAGATATCATAATATCAAGATTCGAGGGTGATTAATTATTTAAGGGACTAATGTCTAAAAATCCCTACATTTTTAATAGACCACTATGATTAAGGAACTACAAAAGTTGCAGGGGATCGTGTCCCCATGAACTTTGAGTTTCACTGAATATTGAAGGGGGAGGAGGTAGGCTTCTAAAAATATCACATATTCCAGGCCTGAGCTCTGACGAAATTTGTGAAAGAGAGCAAAACATAAAATTTAGTTACACGAGACTGAAGAGAGGGAAAAAAAAAAAAAAAAAAAAAAAAAGAGAGAGAGAGAAAAAAAGCTCAGCATAAGATAAAGTTCTACACATGCCATTGTATAGCGGCCTCATCTAGCCCATAATAGTAATGGGCTTTCTAAAGTGTCAATGGTTGATCAACATCCCTGGGCTTCAATTGGACATTTATATGAAACCCCTCGCCGTTGTTTTACTATCACAAAACCCCCTACCATTGAGATAACTGTTTAAGATTAGCGTGCGCAATGGATGTGAGTGATGAAGCCTCTCAATTACCCCTCAAGAATAGGGCTGTTCTTCTCTCTCAATTATTGCAGAACCCTTTTTCTTTTTTTCCTGAAACGTTTAAGATTTGTTTGTTGCCATGCTAAGCTCTTACGCCTCGTTTGGTACGCGGGAATGAGGAGGAATGGAATGCAATTCCCACTTCTCATTCCCTCATACCAAACACACCTATATTTTAGATGTTGGAATGATCATTCCCTAGGAATGATCATTCCCACTATTTGTGGGAATGAGCATTCCAAGTGGGAAGATAAGGAATGGTCATTCCCATTCAAGTGAGAATCAAAAACTAGTTAGGTATTTTTCAATTATATCCATATTAATAATAAAGAATGTTTGGGTAAGGCGCTATGCAAGTGGGCATTTTTAGATTGACAATTTAGGCTAGTATATCATTTTGCTATTTCGAAACTTATTATTTTAGTTGGTATTGTTTTATGGATTTTTGCTATTATGAATTGAGTGATTTTGATACTTTATCAAATAAGTTAATTTATATATCTAGAACTGTGGATTGTGGATATCATTCTTTTTTTTTTGACCTATGAAAGATACGATAATCTTTTTTTTCTTTAATTTTTAAGACTAAGAAATATCGAGTATTGTTTAAAAAATATAAACGAAACATACACCTGATGGATAACACGAGCATTAGTATAACACATACCTAGATTAATATAACATATACGTATATAAAATTATTTAGTTATTATCATTAATGTTTATTTTTTATCTTATTAAAAATCTATGTTATTGTAAGGGCATTATTAGAAAATGGGATTTTATTCTTACTTGTGTACTAGTGATACCAAACATGGGAATGGGAATGAGATTTCCATTCTAGCTTCATTCTACGAACGCACCCAAACAAGAGAATGAGAATGACCATTGCATTCTCACATGCAATCCATTCCATTTCTTCTTCCATTCCATTCCCAAGTCTGTCCATTCCCGCGTACCAAACGAGGCCTTATTGCCTAACGCCAAATAGGGTAAAATCCATGGATAACATTTCCTAACTACCAATAAACTACCATTTCGTATTTGTTACGTGATTAACATTTAACATTAATCCATTGAGTATTGTTTGAACTATAATAGGAAGGATATGAAGAAATTTTTAAAATAGCCTCAAACCAACTTTTTTTTGAAAATAAACCCTTTTTCGTTTTTATTACTAAAAAAAGACTCACTTTATGGCCACGTCAGCACCGTGGCCAGAAACTGGATCTATTTTTTTAAACATCTTCTTAATTAGTCGGTGTTGCCAACCCCGACTAATTTGCGAGTTGCAACGAGGTCTAAATTAGTCGGGGTTGGCAACCCCGACTAATTAGGAAGGTGTTTAAAAAAAATAGACCCACTTTCTGACCACGGTGCTGACGTGGCAAGAAAGTGAGTCTGTTTCTGTAATAAAAAAATAAGAGGGTCGATTTTTAGAAAAAAATTAATTTGGGGCTATTTTGAAAATTTCTTCGAAAGAATATTGTTTGGATCATGATGAAGTTGCAATTCTCATAAACATGCAAGAGAATAAAAGTATAGGACAAGAAAGAGAAAATGATTATATGAAGAGGAAGAAGAACGGGAATGATATAGGGGAAACTATGTCAAGATGAAGAAGAAGAAAGCGATGTTGGAATATAAAAATACATGTGACTTGCACATGCTATTTTAAATAAAACTTAACAGCTCTTTAAACAATAGAGCTATATCGTAATTAAAAAAAAATAACAGCGCGATTTTCATAATTAGTGGCGAAACTTGAGGGGGGTTGCCATAATATTTACCCTATTTAGTTAAACTTTTACAAAGGACTTAGAAAAAAACACCTTAAACCTGGGGTTGTTTTTTGGAAAACCTGTGAACTTTAGGTGGTTTGGCAAGACTCCCAGAAGTCGAGAGGGTTTGTCTTATTTTAAAAGTGTAGGGGTTTAATATAATTCAGCTCAAAGTTAGGGGGTTCTATCAAATTGCCATCTTCCTATTTTGGCTGTGGTGATGTAGGAATACGAGGAGCACTATTCGCAGCTCGAGGTCAGTTCCGAGGCGGATCCATCTACTCTTCTATACTTAGAGGATCTAAAGATTTCAATATACAATCTATAGTAAATACTACAATAACTACTGCATCGTGAACAATAAATCGACCCCTCCGTAGCAGTAATAAATTGTATCGTAAATAGTAAATCGACCCCAGGTGCTATAGTAAATACTGCAGCGTGAATAATAAATTGACCCCCAGTAGTAAGAGTGCTTACTGTACCGTGAACAATAACTCAAATCTGGTACTGTATTTTTGAAGTTATTGTTTATGCTACAGTTTTTTATTGTATCATAAACAGTAAATTAAATCAAATATATTAAAACTTAGATCATCCTCTAAATATAAAGGAGTAGATATGACTTTTAAATCAAATGTATTAAAACTTAGATTATCCTTTAAGTATAGAGGAATAGATATGATTTCTAATTTTAAATATACAATAATCAAATTAATTGTATTAAAACTTACAAACACGTAAATTCACATTACAATCATATCATAATCCTTTTAAAAAGCACGAGTTCGGGAAAATCTTTTCATGGTCAATATTACCTTTCACTATTTTGAATATTTCATTTATATTTTAATCAATCCTAATTGTAATTATATCATATCCTAATCTTACGCGAACTATCTATAGCTCAACAATTTAAAAAATATTAATAAAATATATAAAACAGCTTTACGGCATTAGTTTGTTAAGATAAAGAAATTATATATAGCTAATATACTATAATACATAAAGTATTGTAAAAAACCTAAAAAATTTTAAAATTGCACAAAATACCCTAAAAAGTGTAAAATTATAAAAAACATTTTAACATTTCAAAACTTAAAACAACAAACATTAATTAAAAAATTAATAGCAGTCTATGAAGAATCTAAAATTTGCAGTTAACATTTGAATGTCTCAAAAATAATAAAAACGCCCTCAAAAGTTTAAATTACAAATAAGCACCCTGGAATACTAAAATTTTAAAATTTTCAAACAACATAAATGAATTCAAGGGATTACCATGATGCATCTGAAATTTTTTAATATTTTAAACTTAGAGCAACAAACACAAAATTAAGAAATTAACAGCAACCTCAAAAGACTTTAAAATTTCCAATTAACACATTCAATGCCTCAAAATTTATAGAAACACCATCAAAAGTTTAAATTATAAAAAACCATCATAAAATCCTAAAATTTTAAAATTTGTAAACAAAAAAAGATGAATTCAAGAGACTACCTTCATGCACCTAAAATTTTAAAATTTATCAAAATTAACCTTAAAGTTACAAAAATTGTAACAAAAGACTTCTTCAAAATTTAAAAATCGCAAAAAACTCAAAAATTTCAAAGATTATAACAAGTACACATTAAATCTAAAAATTATTGCAGACCGCTGATATTTGAGTTTTTCAAAAATTATTCTACAATTTTAATAATTGTAAAAAGAATGCTTAAAATTTTAGAGTTGTAGGGAATATTTTGACATTTAAAAATTACTACCGACACATGAAACATAGAAGTTACAACTGCTAAACTAAAACAACTTTACGGTATTAGTTTTTTAAGGTAAAAAAATTTATATGTAGCTAATATACTATAATACATGAAGTATTGCAAAAAAACCTAAAAAGTTTTAAAATTGTACAAAATACATTGAAAAGTTTAAAATTATAAAAAACAGCTTAACGTTTCAAAACTTAAAACAACAAACATTAATCAAGAAATTAATAGCAGTCTATGAAGAATCTAAATTTTACAGTTAATACTTGAATGTCTCAAAAAACATAGAAACATCCTCAAAAGTTTAAATTACAAATAAGTACCCTGAAATTCTAAAATTTTAAAATTTCCAAACAACATAAATAAATTCAAGGGATTACCATGATGCACCTGAAAATTTTTAACATTTCAAACTTAGAACAACAAACACAAAATTAAGAAATTAACAACAACCTCTGAAGACTTTAAAATTTCCAATTAACACCTTCAATGTTTCAAAAATTATAGAAACACCCTCAAAAGTTTAAATTATAAAAAACCATCATAAAATTCTAAAATTTTAAAATTTGTAAACAACAAAAGATAAATTCAATAGATTACCTTCATGCATAAAAAAATTTAAAATTTACCAAAATTAACCTTAAAGTTATAAAAATTACAGCAAAAGACCGTTGGCCTTCTTGTTTTGATGATGTTTAACAAACAATTTACCACTAATGTTGTTTGTGAAGTATTGGTATATTTCTATTTATTATAGACAAACAACGAGTTGGAGGATGGATGGATTAGAGCTTCAACGATTATATCAAATGGAGGTTGGCGGAATAGTAGGTGAAGCTTATGCAATTCAAGTTCAAGATCCAAGTTCAGCTTCATTCGCACAGTGTACCAAGTTGAGCTACAATGAAGATCAAGATCAAGCTTGGGTAATCTAGTTTAGATTTTATATTATGTGTGTTAGATACTCTAAGCTCAATATCATATACACACACATTTATTGGTTTCTTCGTATATATATATAGTTATATAGATATATATATACATAAGTTTTGGTTTCTATGCATATATATAGTTATATATATACATACATGTGTTTTTGAGTTTTCATGTTTATAAATATGAAATCACATGTTTCATATTTATTATTGTGTTTTAGTATATATTGCATAGAATATACAATTTTGTGAAAATATTATTTTTCTTAGTTTATGGACTTAATAACAATCATATACATATTTTGTTAAGTCTACAAAATCATTGTGCAAAGTTTCAAAACATGGTTCAGCCTAAATGTCAAAATTCATATGTTTACATTTTCGTGTTTTGGACTATTTTGCAAAATGATGATATTTTGTTTACATTTTCGTGTTTTGGACTATTTTGCAAAATGATGATATTTTTCATTTGGGAAGTCCTTTTTGGTAACCAGTCATTGTAGCATATTTATTATTTTGTCTACAATCATTCTTCAAAGTTTTACATTTTTTAGAATTTGTTTGATATTTTTAAACAGGGTTTCAAAATCAGATTTTCATATATCAGTTCACAGTCGACCGCCACGGTCGACCGCGCCTGAGATCTTTCGTCAGTGGGCAGCAGAGAGTTTCCCGGTCGACCGTCGCGGTCGACCGTGAGTTCAGAATTTCCCACGGTCGACCGCTGCGGTCGACCGCCAGCTTTCAAACCCTCTGTTCAGCCTTTTTTGTGCCTCGCGGTCGACCGCGAGAATTCCACGGTCGACCGCCGATTTGACCGTTGGTTTCCAACGGCTATTTTTCTGAGCTATTTGCTTTGGGCTTTTTTGTTATTTGTTTGGGGTTTTTACTGTTGTTTCCTCTTCCTATATAAACCGCCAAACCCCCTTCTATCTCAGTAACTATGAGAGTGTTTTAAACAAGTTTAAGAAAGTTTTTAACAAGGGTTTATGGTTGGTTTGAGTTTGGTTTAAAACTGTTTTGGTTTTCACAAGTGAAGGAGATTATCTTCTTGTTTGAGCTTCAATCTCCAACTCTCCATCTTGTCATCTATTGAGAAGTTTTCTAAACTCTATTCTAGCTTTTATTTATCAATTATTTGTTAATTATCATTTCTATTAAAGCTAGTTTTATATTGAGTTTAGATTTGATTTTACTCATTGTTGCACACACCCACTTGAGCTTATTGTATTTGCATTCATAACATATTTGGGTTGGTGAGAGTTGTAACATTGAGTGTGAGCTTTCATTGTGTTCTCATCCATAGTAGAGAACAAACATTTATTGAGCCATATTGTGAGATTCACTTTGTAATACACTTGTACACCGAGAGGAGTGTGTGGTGAGAGTCGGGGATCGTCCCAAGAGGAGTGGCGTCGGTTGACGAGCCTAGAGAGAGGTTGTAACCGAGCACTTGAGGGAGACACGGCTAGGTCTAACACTTGTGAGGGTGTAGAGTGTGATTGCAAGAGTGTTGATTGTAAAGTTTTCGGTTAGCTAGAAAACCGAGTGTAAGGTGTAAACGTTATTCGGGTGAACGTACAAAACCCGGTTGTGATAGTGGATTTCTCCCCGGGAGTGGGGAGCGGAGACGTAGGACGGAAGGTCCGAACTCCGTGATCATTTGATTGTGTTTGAGTGTGCTTTGGCGTTTATTCTTATTTGTGCTCATTGCTCATTTCGCCATTGTCTCATTATTATCTAGTTCATATTGTTTACCCATTGTGTTAGTTTTCATATCCTTACATATATCATATTGTATATCTCTTTGGTAGGATATATCATCTTGTGTTAGTTTATATATCCTTGCATATATTTTTATCATATAGGATATATTTTATTGTTCATATTACTTATCCTAGCTCACATATCATGTTGTATTTCATACTTGCTAGGATAACTTGTTAACTAGTTTTTAATTGGCATATAATCGGATTAGATTAGCATAAGACCCTAATCACCCCCCCTCTAGGGTCTAACAAAGACTTCTTCAAAGTTTAAAAATTGCTAAAAACTCTAAAATTTTAAAGATTTTAACAAGTACATATTAAATCTGGAAAATATTGCAGACCACCGATATTTGAGTTTTTCAAAAATTAATCTACAATTTTAGAAATTACAAAAAGAATGCTTAAATTTTTAGAGTTGCGGGAAATACTCTGACATTTGAAAATTACTACCGACACATGAAACATAAAAGTTACAATTGCCAAACTTAAAAAAGTAATTTTTTTAAAAACACTCCCAAAGTTTTAAAAATTATAAATAGCACCCTTAAAGTTCAAAACCACAAAAAAGGGCTTAAAATTTAAAACTTGGAAAAGAAATGTGTAATTATTTGGTGTGTGTATGTGTGTGTGTGTGTGTATAATTTACAATCTAGAGTTTATTATCCCTTTTCAGCATCTAAAAGTAGTCTAAATTGATGCTCGTAAACAAAGTAAGAATTGATTAAAAATATTTGATTAAGGAATAAAAATTTTAAAAAAAATATATGATAGCTTTAAAATTATTGTAACAATATAAATCAAAGTAATTGCATGTAATTTTACTAACAAGTTGGAGCAACAAAAATACATTAGTAACATTTAATTGATAGATGCTTAAATCCATAAAAATGATAAAAGACTATAATATAATAGCTTAGCATTGATTGATTATAATTTAGAAACATTAATCTCTGATGTTAGTAATATTTGCAAGGTAAAATAATACAATAAATTACATATAGAGAAACTATCAGAATGTTCAAAGATACCATTCAAAAGAATCAAGTTATTTCCATTGCAAATGATAAAAGTGATAGAAATATATCAAAAAAACACTGACTGAGTTTCATTAAAGAATAATAAACAACTTTATCTCAATCAATGAAGAATTCTCCATGGAAGATATAAGAAAAATTAGTAAGTATTCATAAATTTTATACTTTGTTCTTCAAATTCTAAAGAAATTAAATATTAATACTATAATCTAAGGTAAATTGGTAATGAAAATAGATGTATTTAGTTCAGATCTTTGTGAAAAACGATAGGGAGATCAAAAGTAACGTTATTGATATAATAGAAACTTTTATTGGATGCATATCAAAAGAATTCATTGTAGATGAAATAGAGGTAGCTCCTAATCTTATTTAAGTAATAAATTTCGAACACAAATAATTATATATATATGAAATTAAAATTTATTCTCATTAAAATAGGAAAAAAAATCAAAGTCTGTATTTCAAAAAGTTTGTGTTGAACATCAGAAATACAGTCGACTTCTTTGTGAAGTTAAACGAGAAGATCAAAGAATAACGAGCCTAGGAAAGATAACAATGTAAAAAATACAACTCCAGCCCGATGTCACAATCGA
Source organism: Asparagus officinalis (assembly GCF_001876935.1). Taxonomy (NCBI): domain Eukaryota; kingdom Viridiplantae; phylum Streptophyta; class Magnoliopsida; order Asparagales; family Asparagaceae; genus Asparagus; species Asparagus officinalis. The sequence continues at coordinate 1,856,744 of NC_033797.1, forward strand.
TGTAGATGATGAAGATATTATTCTAGAATTGTCCAGGAAAAAGATAAAGGTGAAGAAGGATTGATCTTAGCTAAAAAAAAATAAAATAGAAGGAATAAAAGACAATATTTTTTAAATATTTTATAGAATAGTTTAATTGGTTTGAATGAAACTAGGAATCTTTAGAAAGGGAGTTCATGAACTTTTTTTAGTACCTTTATATGCTTATCTGGATGCCTTTATCATATAAAGTATACTAGAATTAACATTAATATTTAGTTTATAATTTTTATGAAGTCTATTAATGATTAGGAATAAATTTTATATATTTTTTTGTATCGTTTTAGCATACTTTTAATAATCACCTTTCCTTATTAGTTTTAAATATTCACTTTTCCTGTATAACACTGTTTCAATATTTTTCACTTTCGCAACACTATACTTTCTCAAGTAAAGCTTGGTTTTATGTCAGTTCAAATAATATAAAAATTTAAATTAGCTTCAGATTATATTTGTTTTCTATCAATTCAAATATCAACGTGAAAATTTAAATTAGATACAACCCATTTAAACAAACATCAAAGAAAATTAGAGATAAAATTAAACATAAACTATTAAAGTAAAACCGATGAACAACTAGAAAAAAAAATAAAAAAAACTTAACCATGATATCTAATCACGTGCAATGCACGTGCATAAACGTGGGACTTAAAAAAAAAATAGGGGAGGGTGGTTCGCATTTGCACGGTAGCGCTCTTCGATAGAAAATTAGGGTTTCGAATTCGTCCCAAAATCGTCGCAGGCATCTTCCCTTTTCTCGAAATTCCTTCCTTCTCGATTTCGATTCTTGAGATTCGAGGCGAAAATGGCGACGGCTTCAGGTAATTTCCTTTACTTCCTCTTTCCTTCCTGTGTTTTCAGCTCTGGATTTGGTTAGGTTTTGATGAAGGCAGGGAGAAATTAGGGTTTTTATACGGATAGATTTTGATGAAAGGGAGGGAGAAATTTAGGTTTTATACGGACGGAGCATGTGATCTTATCAAAATCTCCAGCTTTTAGGAGAAAGACGAGTTATATTTCTTCGTTTTTGTAGAAAAATGTTAATTGAGAATAGAAATTATTGTCGATTGGGATACTTGGTGTTTATGTCTGTATAACCTTTTCTTGTAATAATTGTTGAAATTTTTTGAAGTGTTTTACTTCGCAATTCAAAAGGGTGAGTGAAGAAGCTGAAAAATATAAAAAAGGAGGTAAAAATTATGCCTATAATTGTTGGTCGTAGATGGTGGTGTTTGTGGTCACACCTAGTAGTTCCTGACATTTCACATGGACAAAGGGGAGAAAGTTGCAAAATCAGGGTTAGGTATGGCGCTTGAAAGTGAGAAGGATGTTTATACGTCAACGTATAAGAAGGATATTTTTTTTCACCTTGCAGATATTGAAATTTTTACTAATGAAATTAGTTTCAGTTAAGATTCTTGATTACTGGAATTTACGAGCAGTTTCAGTTAGGATTCTTGATAACTAGAATTTATTGAGGTGATGGTTTTCAAATCTGTTAGTTCTTTGGAAAATAAAAACAGAATGACACATGAAAACAGAACTTTTAAATTAGTTCGAGTATATTCATACTTCCATGAACTCAGATGCTAAGGAGACCTCATTGGAGTTTATCATGTAACCAAAATAACAATAATATAGACTGAAATGACAGCAATACCAAATATCTTGGAAAATAAATAAAAAAAAATCGCACCGGAAACAGAACTTAAAAGGGCAGCTGCGCAGCCTGCGTACAAAATACTGCTGTGATCCCCCTTTCTATTGTCATTGAAAATATGGCCTGTTATTTTCTTCATTTGCAACTGTGTAAAAAGTTACATCTCTGGTTAGCAGTAACATTCGTATTTTGAGAATAACTGCTCAAATTTCTCAGTCACAAAGAATATCTACTGTCTCTAAGCAAAACTTCTTCTGTAGAATTCTCAGACTGAATCTCGAAAAAAAAAACAATGTAAAAATGAGAGGGAAAACAAAAACAAGGAATTCGTCCTTCTGACCAGCCCAGCGCTTAATGTCTTTCCTCTTCTCCTTGGGAGAATGAATCATGAGGAAAAAAAAATTCACACAATATCATCATATATCTGTATGAACTGCAGCTCAAGCTGCAGCACCGGCTTCGAGCCAAAGGATTGATAGTGCAACCATCTTGAAGGGATTCTCTACTTACTATCCTAAAGATTTCTGTTTGTATCCAAACTTATGCCTATCCAATAGCTTGGCCTTATTCAATCTCTTCTTATCCATTTTCCGCCTATATTTTTCCTCCCTCTCCTTATCGAAGACCCCTGACCAATGTACATCTCCAGTTAAAGGCCAAAGCCATCTATCTGTTGGATGTATGCCATCATCTGCTTCTTCGGCTAAATCCTCATCCATACTCTTCAACAATGTGAAGTCAAAGTACTTAACCCACATTTTCCCGATGCGCTGATCTTTAGGGTGCTGTTCTTGCATTTGCCCACTAACTGGATCAATGTAAACTAGTCTTCTGGCGCTGTGATAAGCCCATACATTCACCAAGAGTTCGAGTACTCGGCAATAGCAGTGCTTGTTTCTGTTATGGCATTTATCAAGGAAAAAGGAATGTTTATCATATTTACTGGAAAACTATCTCCAAATTATCAAACTTTAAAAAAAAATTCAGCATAACAAAGTAGACGATTTGTTGATTTGGGGCATATTGTTTCACCAAAGTAGATGATTTCATGGATAGTTTTGCAAATATGCCAGAGGTAAATATACCAACCCCCCAACCCCCCCCAAAAAAAAAACCCAAAAATAAAAGCCTATTGGCAAATGGGAGGCCAACAAGCTGGGATAAGTTAGCTTACCTCTAGTTCTGAAGATCCAAGATATTTGGTATTGCTGTTTCCAGTGCCAAATTTTCTTTTTATTTTCCAAGATATTTGGTATTGCTGTCATTTCAGTCTGTATTATTGTAATTTTGGTTACATGATAAACTCCAATGAGGTCTCCTTAGCATCTGAGTTCGTGGAAGTATGAATATACTCGAACTAATTTAAAAGTTCTGTTTTCATGTGACATTCTGTTTTTATTTTCCAAAGAACTAACAGATTTGAAAACCATCACCTCAATAAATTCTAGTTATCAAGAATCCTAATTGAAACCGCTCGTAAATTCCAGTAATCAAGAATCTTAACTGAAACTAATTTCATTAGTAAAAATTTCAATATCTGCAAGGTGAAAAAAAATCCTTCTTATACGTTGACGTATAAACATCCTTCTCACTTTCAAGCGCTATACCTAACCCTGACTTTGCAACTTTCTCCCTTTTGTCCATGTGAAATGTCAGGAATTACTAGGTGTGACCATAAACACCACCATCTACGACCAACAATTATAGTCATACTTTTTACCTCATTTTTTATATTTTTCAGCTTCTTCACTCACCCTTTTGAATTGCGAAGTAAAAATAATTTTTTCCCCATAGAAAACCACCTTTAAAATAGGGACATTCTATAGAAGCCACCTTTGATTGCCAATTTGAACTTGTTTAAGTTATGTTTTTTTCGGTTTCGCTCTAATAATTAGTTGTCAAGTACCAAAGTGTATTTGAGAGATATTGCTCAATTTATGTTAGGCGAGGTCAGTCACTGGAAAAAAAAAGAAAAAAACTTAATTGAAAAGTGGGCCCAGGTGGTTGATTGCAACAAAAAACATTTTTAAAAGTGCTTTATATATAAAATGAAAAAAAAAAAAATCAAAGGTGCCTTATATAGAATAACCCTATTTTAAAGGTGGTTTTTACAAAGATAAAAACCGGTGCATGGAGATGCTAAAATGCAGGTCATATATTAACCTTTGATAAATACTTATATTAATACCTTAAACATCATATGAACAACATTTAGATGGTTTAATAGTTGATGCCAATTGGAAACATCACATAGACTGTGTTTATTGATGCCAGTTTGAAAATCTTATGTTTGTTTCTCTTATTCGGTTACTCAAGATAAGGGAACAAATGGAATATTAATTTAGTCCCACTTCATAGACAAAATGTGACATTGAATATTCAACATTTGATTGGAGTATAAGACTTAGTGTGTTGAATTCTTGGATCAAAATGGTCTCCATCTTGTGTTAATGTCTCTCATGTCGGGTTTCATTTTACATGGTAATTATATTCAGATCAAATCATAATTCTCAAGCAAATATTATGGTTTTGCTACTCTGATTAGTTTGCTGTATGTTGGAAGAAGTGAATAAATCCTTGTTTGGGCACTCTTGCTCTGCAATAAGGAAAGTTATGAAAAAAGAATACAAATTCCAGGCATTTTTATTTATTTGCTTATTCTTTTGGAGGACTTTCATATTTTGTAATTTTAGGTCTTTAACATATATCGTCTTTATCAATTTCAGTCTCCTTTAAATCTCGAGAAGACCATCGGAAACAACTCGAATTGGAGGAAGCTCGTAAGGCTGGGCTGGCACCAGCTGAGGTCGATGAAGATGGAAAAGAGATCAATCCTCACATACCTCAGTATATGTCATCAGCTCCTTGGTACCTTAACGCTGAGAGACCGGTAAGCTCAATGTGTTCATCATGTCTCTTTAATACTTGCACCAGATTAATATGCTTACCTAACAATCATGTTTGTCACCTTAACTTTATAGAGTTTGAAACATCAAAGAAAATGGAAATCTGATCCCAACTATACCAAAGCGTGGTATGACAGAGGTGCCAAGATCTTCCAAGCTGACCGATTTAGAAAAGGTGCTTGTGAAAAGTAAGTAACTCCTTCCCTTCCTTTGCCTCGCTCAAAGTCAATTTATGATATGGATCTTGATGCAAGTAGGGTCCTGGCGAGTTGTAATCATGTCACTATTTGATGGAGATTACTAACAGTGTTCCCTCTATAGTATCTTGAAATGAGATCTCACTACGGTATAGACCTATTCTGTAATGCTTCCTGTTGTTTGTTGTTCTCGGTTTTCTCTGTTGGCCATGTTCTAGAACTATGATGTTAGTTGCAAAATCTATTCCTTAAAGCAAAGCCCATCCTTTTGCTCTATGGTCTTGTCACTGAATCTGTGAACGTTGTTGCTACTTAAATTTTCCTCTTGATCACTAACTGTAGAGAAGGAAATTTGGCCATGTTGCATCTTGTGAAGTGCAGAAAAGTCTTCTTGATCATTCATGTATTACTCTTATAACGGATTTAAGCATTCTGATTGCTGTCTGGTTTTGCTATACTTTAATATTGATTTAATTTGTTTAAATTTTTTTTCCAATTTCTGCAGTTGTGGGGCCATGACTCATGACAAGAAGTCATGCATGGAGAGACCAAGGAAGCTGGGAGCTAAGTGGACAAACATGCATATAGCTCCTGATGAGAAGGTGGAGACATTTGAGCTTGATTATGATGGCAAACGTGATCGTTGGAATGGTTTTGATGCCTCCACTTATGCCCACGTAATGGAGAGATACGAAGCTAGGGATGAAGCTAGAAGGAAATATCTGAAGGAGCAGCAACTGAAGAAACTCGAGGAGAGAAACAAAACCGAGAGTGGTGGTGAGGATTCCATTAGTGATGAGGATGATGATGAGGACGACCTAAAAGTTGACGAAGCCAAGGTTGATGAAAGCAAACAGATGGATTTTGCAAAGGTTGAGAAACGTGTGCGCACCACTGGTGGTGGTAGTACTGGTACAGTCAGGTAAGTCTGATTGCATGGAAATTATTTCATTTATTTTTCGTCTTATCTTGAGGCTCATATATTGCTAATTGTTTGTTTTCAGGAATTTGCGTATTCGGGAAGATACTGCAAAATATCTTTTGAATCTCGATGTCAATTCTGCTCATTATGACCCAAAAACACGGTCAATGCGTGAGGATCCGCTGCCAGATAGCGATCCAAATGAGAAGTTCTATGAAGTACGTGCCATATATAAGTCCTTAAAACTTTGTTTTTGTGCACACTATAAATTTCATAGGGGTCAACTCTACTAGGGGTTGGAGCCACTTGTACTCCCTAAACCAGTGACACCCCCTGAGTATCATTGTGAGTGAGCTCTTAGTTTAGAGGTGGAGTTTAGTCTTTTTAAATTACACTGGAGGGAAAAAGTAATTTATCATGACGTTACCATGTAACATGTCAACCTAACACGAGAAATAATGTCACCTGAGATTCAGGAGGTGTAAGTGCTAATATTATAGCATAGGGCGTAAAAATGACTACACCCCATAATACATTGGGTGCATCTGAACTTAACCGTATTAAGCTAACCCTTTTAAATTATTGTAAAAAGTTAACCATAGGCAATTTTTTTTTTAAATACTCTCAGGGGGATAACCAATACAGAACGAGCGGACAAGCAATGGAATTCAAGCAACTAAACCTTCATGCGTGGGAAGCCTTTGAAAAGGGTCAAGACATTCACATGCAAGCCGCTCCGTCCCAAGCTGAACTCTTATTCAAAAACTACAAGGTAATCAAAGAGAAGCTGAAATCCAAAACAAAAGACACAATAATGGAAAAATATGGAAACGCAGCATCCGAAGAGTCTCTTCCAAAGGAACTCCTTTTAGGACAAAGCGAGAGAGAGGTTGAGTACGACCGCGCTGGCAGAATCATCAAGGGACAAGAGATGGCTCTTCCAAAGAGCAAATATGAAGAAGACGTGTATATAAATAATCATACAACTGTTTGGGGTTCGTGGTGGAAGGATCATCAGTGGGGTTATCTTTGCTGCAAGCAATTGATACGAAATAGTTATTGCACTGGTTCAGCTGGGATTGAGGCCGCTGAAGCTGCAGCTGATCTTATGAAGGCAAATATTGCTCGTAAAGAGGCTACAGAAGAGAAATTGGAGGAAAAGGAAGAGAAAAGGCTTGCTACATGGGGAACTGAAGTTCCAGATGATTTGGTTCTTGATGAGAAGTTACTGGCTGAGGCTTTGAAGAAGGAGGAGGCGAGGAAGAAGGAGGAGAGAGACGAAAGGAAGAGGAAGTATAATGTGAAGTGGAGTGATGAGGTGACTGCTGAAGATATGGAAGCTTATCGGATGAAGAGGGTTCATCATGATGATCCTATGAAGGATTTCCTTCATTGATTCGATTTTGGTGACAGGCACAAGGCTGAGGGTTGTATGTGTGCATAAGCTATGAGTTTTGATTTCTTTCAGGGATTTGTTTAGTGTGTCACTTTACGTTGCTGCATATTTGCCGGGTTGTTCTGATGATGTACGTTAAGCTTGAACCGATAACGAAAACGGTACCATGAGTGTATTAATTTGTTCTGTTTATGGAGAAGGTCGAGGTTCTATCTATGCAAGTTTGAGCCTTCTCTGCCCTTTTCTCGTCGAGAGCAAATTTTTTTAAAGCTTTGCTACATGGATCCAAAATATGGGACCAATAGGGGGGATGAGTGAGGTGTCCCCCTCCTATTGGATAATGAGTTGGTCATTATTAACGATGGCCAACTTATTATCCAATAGGAGGGGGACACCTCACTTGTCCTCCTTATTGGTCTCATATTTTGGGTCTTTGAAGAATTTTTTTTTTTTTGGGTTTTTTAAAATGTCCAAAGTTTACTTCGTATTTCGTGAGAGAATGCGGATAATTTGAAATGATTAGCTCATTGTGAGGGTTACCTGACCGTGCGAAGATTTAGATCAGCCACAAGTTATTTATGTGAAGCATAGCAGACATTTCAGTAAACATGGAAAGAAACATCTGTAGAGATAATTGGAAAGTGTGGTTATTGATTTTTTGCGTCTTATGGCAGACTAATAAAATGTATAGGGGAGGAATATCACCAAATATGGAATGTGTATTTCAATATGCAGTCTATGAATTGAGGACCGAAAGCCAGAAGAAATTTCTTACTGAGGTGAATTTTCCACGGGATAACAATTTAATTAAAGATAAGTTACGCAGAACACCCCCAATAACTTTTAGCATTCTGCAGTAAGCCTCCAATAACTTTCAAAGTCACACTAAATACCCGACAACTTTTGTAGAAAACCCTCAAAGTTTGGCATTTGCTACTAATGTGGCTTAAAAAGGTCAAAATACCCCTTAAATTATTTATATTTTCGACCCTACATACAGAAATCTCTCGTCTTTTGTCATCCATTCTCCTCTTGCTTGCACCCGGGTTAAGGTTCTAAACCCTATTTTTCTTTTTGTTCTTTTGCTAAAAATTGTCCTTCAAAATGATTTTTTTTTGTGTTGTTTTTGGTCTAATTTATGGGGGTTACCTACAAAACGCGGAAACTGAATTGGTGTTTTCTACTATTTCAAAAATTATTGGGGGTTTGCTATGATTTTGAAAGTTATTGGGGCTTTAACTACAAAATGTTAAATTTTTTCTTTTGTTTTTTTTCTTTTTTGTTGCCCTTTTTTTTGTGGTGGGGGTTGGGGGGCGGGTGCTGCTACAGAGACCCCAAAATAGGGGACCCTGAGTGGAACATGTGAGGTGTCGCCTCACTGTTCCGTGATGTACTATTTATGAACAGTGCATCACGGGATAGGAATGCGACACCTCACATGTCCCACTCAGGGTCCTCTATTTTGAGGGTCCATGAGGCATTTTTCTGGGCCTGTTTGGGGGTTGTGTGATTTACCGTCATTAAAAGTTCACAGTCCACGAGCAAGCATCTCCTCATACTCTCCAAGTGACCTCCCTCCGCAGCCTCATGTCCTCTCTAAACTTCGCAATAAAATTTGCTGCTCTCTCATCGACCGAATTATAATTGAAATAATTAATAATAATAATCGGAAGAAGAAGAAGAAGCTTCGGCTGTCCTCTTTGGTTCAAATACTACAGGCTCAAATACTAGTCATAAACATCATCGAAACCCTGATGATGCTGATGAGGATACCATTTTCTCCCTTATCTTGTCTTGTTGAGATGAGGAGTTGCTTTTTTGATGGTCTTTGATATCTTAAAGCTTTTGGAGTTCAGTTTGGAGTCTGGAGGTGAGTTTTTCCTAGAGCTTATAATTACAATAAAGTTGGTTTACATGAGCAGCTTATAGGAGCAAGCTGAAACTAGTCATGTTTAGTAATCATATATCAAAAGCTGCTCTTGAAGCTGTTGTAGAGTTTCACAAAGCTCTGATCATTCTCGAAAAAAGCATAAGCGATTTCAATAAGCAGATCGAAAAGATTTCACAAACACCATTATTGACTGCTTCTCTAGAAAATAAGCAGAAGCGTTCCGAAAAAAGCAACACCAAAATGGCCCGAAGTTCATAGGGGTTTAGTGCAAAACACCTAATAACTCATGGGGGTCCGTCGTCAAGCGTAATAATTTACCCAAGATATTAATTACAGCATTAGCACCTTCAAACTTCCAAACAATTACTTACAGTACTAAAAAAAAAGAAAAGAAAAAACATAAAGCACAAATAATTAAAATCATACAATACCCATTCCTTAATTTACAACCCACGAGCAAGCATCTCCTGATATTTCTCAAGTGATCTCTGCCTCTGAAGCTTCATCTCTTCTCTAAACTTGGCTATAAACATCTCTGCTCTCTCATCAACCGAAGAACAGTTGAAATAATGTTCAGCAGCAGCAGCAGAAGAAGAAGAAGAAGAAGCAGCAGCAGCAGCTTCAATGGTTGGACTCTTCGCTTTGATATCTGGTTCAAGTACTACATGTTCAGTAACACTTGGCGCGGTTTGTTGGAAGAGCTCATCCACAAAAACAGGATCAAAACCCTGATGATGGTGGCGATAACGACGACGCAGCCTTTTCGCGGGGTAATTTCCTCTCCTGTTGAGATGAGAAGTTGCTTTCTTGATGGTCTTTGATCTTCTGAGCTTTTGGAGCTTGGTTCGGAGTTTGGAGGTGAGTTTTCTCCAAGCTTTGGTCGAATCAGGGAAGCAAGACATCAAGCTAGAGAGAGAGAGAGAGAGAGAGAGAGAGAGAGAGAGAGAGAGAGGTTGAGATATGGGCATGAGTTATGTTAATGGGGATATAAACATACGTATTGATTTTCTACTTAGTCTCTGTGTGGGGGGAAAAAGATGCGCTTTCAAGTGTTATTGGCAGATTTCTTTCGGCTTACTTTTGCGTCGGACCTAAGCTAAGTCTTTTTTTATACTTTTCTTACACTAATTAAAAGAAAATTCTTACAGTGATTAGTTGCAAAGCACACACTTCTGTGAGGATCATAGAGAAACTTAAATGGGATTTTTTTTTTATTATACAGATAAAAGATAAAAGATCGCACATCCATTCCATTTGATGCACTATTAACACTTCACGTGATATAATACTTTCTCATACGCTGCAAGGCATTAATGTTTTCTAATTTATGTTGAGGGTTCAAAAAAATGCAGTTGATGAGATATTTTCTATGTAAATTTTGACACGAAATAGATGATAAGAATTTTTCCTAGTTATTCTCGTGGTGTCTTAACATCTTTTGAATCGGAATAATCTAACACAAGGAAGAAAGTAGCCCAGTAGATTTTGCTTTGACATCTCAATTTTAAGCGTACATCTCCGAAAATTTGAAGAAATGAAGGGTTTGTTACACAATATCTGCCATTAGATATTCCCACACAATGACAAAGGAAGAAAATTCGTCTTTGATAAATTTGGAATTCTAGTACATAATGCATAAGAAATAAAACTGAGATAGAAAAACCTAAAAAATGATCGTAAGTTTTGAGATTTCACGACATTCACTTGATTTTTCTATATTTAAAAAAATAGAAACCTTGTGAACTTATCTTTGTTAAATAATGAAATCTAGCTAGCATACAACGAAAATGAAAAAAGGAATAGAAAAACAAATTAAGAATGTGAAGGGGGTTTTCTTCTCATTTTTACATCGCAACTTTTCTTTCGCTTTTGCTCATTTCTCCTTGGCAGGTGTGCGGACGGCAAGGCAAAAAGCCCCTCCCCAAAATCGCACCCAAGATTCCAAGATTGCTTAAAAGCTAAGCCAATATACAGTAGACATAAATAAAAAATAGACAAACAAATAAATAAATAATGCATCTAACTCAGCCTCTACTTCGTCTTCTTCACATTTCTTATATAAGCCCCCACACGCTTGCTCCTAAACTTTATGGATTATTGCTTCTCGAAGCCCATAAGGAATTTCTTAGTTCCGTTAGGAGCAGGAACGTCTATGAAATTCAACTTTTTTTTTGGGGTAGCTTTAGAACATACTTGTAAACTTGGAAGATTAGTTTATGGTCCTTCGAGTCTATTGAATGAGCTAAATACGTTAATCATTCTCCATAATCCCTCTTCCTTAACCCTTTGCCAAACAGGGCCAAAGCATTTCAAACTTCAGCTTATAGCTACAATTCTAACTTTAAGGGTATAATGGCAAAGGGTTAACTGCACGAACAGGTAGGAATGTGAAGATAAAAATAATGGTCTCAATGAGTGTAGGCGTCAAAAATTGCCTATAGGTCCCAAACACAGCTTGAGACGATGAGCCGTCGAGCGGCGAACCGTCAGACGATGTTCATGCAACAAGCCACCGGAACGACAAAGCAAGGAACCACGCGCTCATCAGCCACCTCCAAGTACATGCGCGCTCATTAGACACCTCCAAGTGGCCTGCACGCTCATCAGACACCTCCAAGTTAACGAAATGCATAAAGCGAATCAGTGAAGCTACGAGTCAACAGAACGACGAATTATGCAAAACGGCAAAACAGGAACAAACCAAAAAAGCCTCTGGCGGCCGAGTCGCGTCGAAACGACTCGGCCAAGGCTGAGCCACCCCAAGGTGGCTCGATCAAGACCGAGCCACCATGTGGTGGCTCGCACAGATCTGAGCCACTGTTGTGTGGCTCGCACCCAGAAACGCTGAAAACGCGTTTTTCGATAGTTTTCAAGGGATTCTTTCGTTCCAGAGCCTCCCTAATTGTTTTGAAGCTATCCCTAAATGTGGTTAAACGGTTATTAACTAAGAATAACGTCAAATCATCAATTCTTATCCAAAAACGTTGCAACTGAAGCCTATAAATACAAGCCTAGGCCCTATACGCAGGGGGGATCAGAAATCTAGGTGAGGTGCTGTCAAATTGAAGAGTGGTCCACGAATTTCAGAGGAGGGCTAGCAAATCTTGGCGAACTTCAGCATAAAGAGTGAACTATTCGAAGGATTTGAGGCATGTTTCCCCTTTCATCTGGATCAAACTTGGTTTTGATCTCGAGAAGAGTCGTAATCTCACTTGGTCGTGATTATCACTTTTGTGATTGTTTCATTTGTGAAGCAAGAGCAATGATCTTTTATTCCGATCAACTGGATCTGATCCGCGGTGGTCCACAGATAAACCCCGACACAGACAAAGATCTCACGCAAGCAGCGGGTGATAAACGGCATCTGTGTGTGTTTGAAGAGAGTTGTATTTTTCTTATTTTCATTGTGTAAGAAAGTCTTATAAAAAGACTAATTTTACTTTAAATCTTTAACCGATAAATGTGTAATGGATTCAGCAATGAAAACAACTTTCGACACGAACAATGAGCTTAATGAAAAAGAGTAGCAACGGTGATCAAAGCAACGAATCATTTGCACGTGCAAACCCCACATGTTCATGTTTGTTGGAAAATTTGTAAGAAGATAATTAAAAAAATTTAAATTTGATTTATTCCCTCTAACTGTTTGGTATTGGTGTCGGCTCAGTTTTGGGAAAACTTCATCGAGGTGGAGAATTGTTAGATAGCAGATTCCTAATATGTTTTCTAATTTGTTGGTAACAGGTTATTGGGATTCCTAATCTGTTTTGGTAACATGATTCCAAATCTGTTTTGGTAACAGGTTATTAGAATTCCTAATATGTTTTGTTTTTTGTTTTAGAATTCCTAGTATGTTTATGATTTTAGGATTTCTATATATATGGAACAATTGGAAGAGAGAATTGAGAAGAAAATTGGGGATATTTGGAGCACATAAAAGAGGTATTTTCTGAGCTATTGGTTAGGGTTTTGTTTGGAGAGAATTAGAGATTTGTTGGTGAGATTAATTGGTGAGTTTGAGTGATTTGTAATCTCAGTTTGTACTCTTTTTCTCTATTGGTGAAAAACTCTATCCCCTTTTTGTCCCGTGGACGTAGGCAACTTGCCGAACTACGTTAAAATTGGTTGTTTGTGTTTGTGGCATTGATTTGGTTCGTTTGGCCTTCTCTCGACGTTTGTTTGATTTGATTTCTCGTAGCACGTTTGTTTGGTTGTTTGGCTTCCGCAGCGCTCAACAAGTGGTATTAGAGCTCGGGCTACGCTTGGGCTATTTGGAGAAGTAGGTCATTTTGGAGGCTCACCTAGGGCTTCGTTTGGTGATAAAGATAGAATCTTTTTCGTAAAGACACTATCTTTTTCAATTTTGGATCTATTCTTTATTTATTCTGCATTTGTTTTGGTGCTTTGAGAAAGATGATCGGGAAAAAAAGAGTTGTGGAGGGTACTTCCGACGTGAAGACCGTCCAAAGTTTGAATATCCACTCTATGAAGATAGATGTGGAGAAATTTAATGGCATAAACAATTTTGGTCTTTGAAGATGTGAAGTCTTGGATGCGCTCAATGGGTAAAATTTGGAAGATACATTAAAGTTGGACGGGAAACCGGAAGACATTGAGGAGAAGGTTTGGAAAAAGATGAATAGAACGGCGTGTGGTGTGATTAGATCTTATTTGACTCAAGATTTAAAATATGATGTGATCAATGAGACTTCGGCTAAGAAGATTTGGGAGATATTAAAGGGTAAGTATTTGACCAAAAGTGTAGAGAACCGCTTGCATTTGAAGAGGATGCTTTATCGCTTCCAATTGAAGAAGGGGACCTCCATTGGTGATCACATGAACCACTACACGAAGCTTCTTGCGGATTTGGTGAATGTAGATGTGATGATTGAAGATGATGACAATGCGTTGTTGTTGTTGAGTTCCTTGCCTGACGAGGAATATGAAACATTCGTTCTTACTCTTATTAATGGGAAGACATCTCTTTCTTATATTGAGGTCACCGTTGCACTTGTGAATTATCATCTTCGAAAGAAGGATAATGAGACTTCAGTTGAGCCAATAGCGGGGGCATTGGACGCAAGAGCAAAGAGTTCAAACCGTGGTAGGAGGTCACAATCTAGAGGGGCACATCTTGGAGTTCGTAGGAAGCAGTATGTCTTTTGTAAAGGGGATGGACATTGGAAAGCCAAATGCCTAAAGTTGGTTGATCGAGCCGGGAAAAATAAGGGGAAAGCTATTCAAGCTTCAGAGGTGAATGTTGTCAAGGCTAGTGGCAATAATTCAGATTCAGATTCTTCAGGCTACTCGTTATATGTACTATCGTAAGTTTGTGTTGCCGACTCTACAGAGTGGATGTTAGATTCGGGTGCTTCTTACCATATTTACCTTAGGAGGGATTGGTTCTCCAGCTTTCAGGAGTTGGAAAGAGGGGAGGTTGTGCTCATGGGTAATGATCATGAATGTCCTATTGGTGGTATCAGTACCGTTCGGATTAGGATGAGTGACGGAGTGATTCGGGAGTTGGTTGGAGTGAGATTCGTTCCTCAGTTGAAGAAGAACATCATTTTACTTGGAGTTTTGGAGGCAGCAGGCTATAGGGTGACCTTGGTCGATTCACGTTTGAAAGTCACATTGGGGTCCATGATTGTGATGAAGGGCGTCGGGAGGAATAATTTGTATTATTTGATTGGGAGCACAGTGTTTGATAGAGAGCTGATGACTTCTTTGAATTTGGCTAGACTGTGGTATTTGTTGAGGCTGGGTTATTTGATTGGTTATGTCGTGCATGGTTTGTTGAGGAGTGCTTTGACCTGCAGATTTAAGTCTTTTGAGCACATTGGTATGAACAAGAAGACCGAGGTGGAGTTTGACACTCCTATCCATTGATCGATGGGTCTTTTAGGTGGTGTTCAGTCAGGCATTTGGGAGCCTTTTAAGGAGGCATCATTGGGAGATAATCGGTATTTGGTTTCCGCAGTTGGGAATTGTTCTAGGTATTGGTGGGTTGCAACCAGGTCTTGTTGGTGTGAAGTCCTAGAAGTCAACAACAATTGAAAGAAGTGTATTGGTAGAAAGGTAACCCGTCGTTCTAGCTTTGATAGGGGTTCTTTCTTACATTTGTGCCGAGCTCATGGCAATTTGAGACACTTCATTAATGTGGAAACATTAGGGTGACGAGATGAGATGACAGTTTTGATGGGTCGTTCCTTACTGGAGGGGGATCGGCGTTGGTTGTCGAGCATTGGTTTTGGTTTTGGAGCTTCGATATATTTGGGTCATCTTGGTCATAGGTTGCCGACTGTTGCGTGTGGAGATTTTGGATCTAGTGGAGTTGCTTCAGATTTTGGGTTGCGTCGAATATTTGGTTGCCTAACATTTGGTCACATCGAGGATGTGAGATTTGATCCGATTGCACGTTTGGGATTCAGAGGTTCTTTTGATTATCAGTTAGGAGCTTCTGATTTTGTTCTGAGTAGGTATGTCACATTTGACTCTCGGAAGGTGGAGAGTGTTGATCAGATCATTGGGATATCACAGCGGGTGGAGGGTGATGCTACTTCACATTAGGTGAAGATTACTCCACATACTCCAGATCATACTGTATTGTTTGGGATTCTAGCTGAGGTGACATAGTTTGGAGATCATTTGGATTTGGATGCAGATGATGAGTTGGTTCTGAGGTGACATAGTTTGGAGATCATTTGGATTTGGATGCAGATGATGAGTTGGTTTTGGATTCGAGTGCAGCTGGTGGACAGGATTTGGATGCAGATGATGAGTTGGTTTTGGATTCGAGTGCAGCTGGTGGACATGTTTTGGATACGGTAATTGGTTCACCTCAGGTGGAGGTGTTTGATTTGTTTCAGTTTGGGGCCATTAGGAGCGCTATCAGTTGTAGATCCGTTAGTGATATTGGTGAAAAATTACAAACTTTTCTATTTGATTGAGGGCCTTTGAAGGCCGTTTGGGTGAACTACGTGAAGGCTTGATTCCTTGGGCAAGAGGATACGTAGGCAGTCATTTATGATGCAACCGGTTTGGTGAGTTGATACTGACATTTGGAGTTTGTTCGCATTCTCGTTTGGGTTCTCGACATGTTATGGATTGAGTCCGTTATCGTGGATTTGTTCCACTTCGTACTGGACACAACAAGTGAGACGTTTGGTTGGTATTGGTATCGGCTCAGTTTTGGAAAAACTTCGTCGATGTAGAGAATTGTTGGATAGCAGGTTCCTAATATGTTTCCTAATTTGTTTTGGTAACAGGTTATTGGGATTCCTAATCTGTTTTGGTAACATGATTCCAAATCTGTTTTGGTAACAGGTTATTAGGATTCCCAATCTATTTTGTTTTTTGTTTTAGAATTCCTAGTATGTTTATGATTTTAGGATTTTTATATATATGGATCAATTGGAAGAGAGAATTGAGAATAAAATTAGGGTTATTTGGAGCATAGAAAAGAGGTATTTTCTGAGCTATTGGTTAGGGTTTTGTTTGGAGAGAATTAGAGATTTATTGGTGAGATTAATTGGCGAGTTTGAGTGATTTGTAATCTCAGTTTGTACTCTTCTTCTCTATTAGTGAAAAACTCTATCCCCTTCTTACCCCGTGGACGTAGGCAACTTGCCGAACCACGTTAAAATTGGTTGTTTGTGTTTGTGGCATTAATTTGATTCGTTTGGCCTTCTCTCGACGTTCGTTTGATTTGATTTCTCGTAGCACGTTGGTTTGATTGTTTGGCTTCCGCAGCGCTCAACATTTTCGGTTGAGTTTTTTGAGGTTTTTATAGGAAGATAAGGGGTGTAACTAACCCCTTAACCCGCTCCTAAGTGGGCGAGATTCCCTCAGATCGTGGGAAAAACGGTTCGGAAACCGTTCAGCTCGTGTTTTAACGAGTCAATCGCCGAAGCGGGCGTTCTGGGTTTTAACTCTGCGTCTTAGGCTTGAGACGCAAAGTTAGGCGTCTGCTGAAAATCGAAAACGTAGGGACCGCCTGTGTTTTGAAAATTGAACGCAGAGATAAACTCTGCGTTTAGAAGTGGTTGTTGACTTGTAACCTCTTCTATTGAAGAGTTTGCAAAGACCGTTGTTCTGTAATCTTCGCTTTAGCTATTTGGGATGTGAGAGTCGTCAGATTGTAACTCTCACGGTTGATTTGTGAGAGTCGTCAGATTGTAACTCTCACGGTTGATTGTGAAGGCTATTGAATCAGAGCTTTCATCAGTTATCGTGAAGGTCGTTAAATTGTAGCCTTTCTTGATCTACGTGAAAATCCTTCAATTGCAGCTTTCGTTTTATTGACATGAAAGTCGTCTGATTGTAACTTTCATTATCGAAATGTTGATTAAAGTTAGATAGGTATCAACTGTCTGTTGTGAATTTTAGACAGCCTATAGTTCACATCCATTCTGATGCCTGAACCAAACACATTAATTCCACTTCATTTGAAAATTGTTTAGATTTTTCTAGTTTTGGTGCAAGTTTGTTTAGATTTTTGGAAAATCTTTTTTTAGAATAAGACTTGACATTTTTGTCTAGAGAACACTAGGATGCAAATGGCGTGAGCCGTCTCTTTGAACTTCTTCCCTCATATTTTACTGTTTTACATTCAATTGACATGAGAGCATCTCCAATCACTCGGCAAAAATCTCCATCCCTCCAAATTTGAAGAGTGAATCCCCTCCAATCACTCTCCAAATTTGGAGATCTTCAAGATCACCCGATAACCTACTGCCTCCAAAGTTCCAAGTAAAATGATATTCTTTGTTAACTACGGAACGAATCTCACTTTCTTCAACTCCCTAGTCACAACAGCATTAAGACTATCCATTGATTTACTTAGCCCATACTTATGTTCTAACTTCTTCTTAGACAACATCGAATTGAACCACCATTTTTTCATAGAGTCCTCATGCTCACTATTTGATGAAAATATAATAGATGAATAGTCATTCGATGAATAATCATTTTACTATTTTATTTCCTATCAGAATTAAGCATACGATCCAACCATTGTCACACATTCTGATTCGAATTGTTCTGATACCTCCAATGGGGCATACGTGATCATTTCCCAATAACACGACATCCCCTCTTTTCAACTCCTCAAAGCTGTAGAACCAATTCCTCTTAGGACAAATGTGATATGTAGCACCCGAATCTAACATCCACTCCATGGAGTCTGCATAACAAACTGACGGTAATGCTGGGCATGAGTAGCCTGAAGAATCAGAATCAGAATTGTCACCACTAACTTTAGCAATATTCACCTCTGAAGTATGTCCGACTTTCCCCTTATTCTTCTCAGCTCTATCTCTCAACTTTGGGCATTCATTCTTCCAATGTCCATCTTCTTTACAAAAACACATTGATTCCTACCAACACTTTTATGGTCACCTCTATGCTTCGACTTTGAGCGATTAAACTGACAGCGGTTTGGACTACGATATCTCACTGCCAATGCATCTCCCGATGCTTTCTCGGAGGGTTCATTATCTCTCTTCCTCAACTCATAATTCACCAATGTTGAGGTCACCTCCTTATAGCTGACAGTGGTTCTACCATTGATCATCATAAGGACAAATGTACCAAAATCATCCTCTGACAATGAACATAACAATAACATCGTCTTATCTTCATCCTCTACCATGATATCCACGTTACCATGATATCCACATTGGCCATATCCGATAGCAATTTTGTGATATTATTGACATGTTCTCTGATGGAAACCCCCTTCTTCATTTTAAATTGGTGAAACCTTTTCTTCAAATGAAGCCGATTCTCATTGCTCTTCGTCAAATACTTCTCATTGTGTGTTTCCCACAATCGCTTCACCGATGTTTCATTCATCACATCATAAATCAAGTCCGGCGTCAAGCATGATAGAATAACCCCACATGCTCTACTATTCATTTTCTTTCAGACCTTATCCTCTATATCCTCGGGTTTCTCTTGTAATTCAAGAGTTTCCTCCAAATTTTGGGCATCTAATGCATCCATCACTTTACACCTCCACAAACCAAAATTTATCTTGCCATTAAATTTTTGAACATCAATTTTTGTATTATTAATGCTCAACCCTTGTATCGCCTTCGGCAGAAACGATCCTGATGTACTTGCTTCGGTTATTTTGACAATCCAATCTCTTCAAATGAGAATTCAAACCCTAGCTTTCTTCTCCAAATCGAACCCCAAGCCAGACCCGGAGCTCTGATACCACTTGTTGTGCGCAGCGGAACCGGAGGAACACACAACCGCAAACGAGATTAGAGAACAAACAACAACCAAAATAAGTACCACAAATGCAAGACAATAAATTTACGCGGTTCGGCAAACTTGCCTACATCCGCTGGAGCAACATAAATAATTTCTTATTTAACAACAAGAAATTACAAATTTGTAAAGAGAGAAGATCTCAAACTTGAGATCTCTCAAATGGATGCTAATCTACACTGTAGCTACATTGTAGATCTCTCTCTCAACTCCTCCTTAATTACTCAACCCCCCTCTCTTTAATTCCCCAACTCCTCTCTTAAATTCGTGAGAGCTGGGACAAATGGGGGCTCAAATCGCAGAGGCAAAAAAAGATGCCGTCGCCAGAAATCCTCTGAGAGATCGCTCAAGCTCTCTACACTCTCCGCTCGTGAATAGGGTTTCCCTTTTATAAGGAAACCCTAAGTCAGATCTGGCACCAGGCAATCTCCAGCTGGCCTCCACCATGCCACACGAGGTCTCCATCAGTGAGCTCCGAAGGCAAGCTCGATCTCCTTCATCAGGCGAGGTCCACGCTCCCAACAGGCGACCTCGTGGCGACAAGCGAGCTCCCTCGCCTCACCTCCTCGCC
>NC_033797.1:1876613-1899414 GCF_001876935.1 Asparagus officinalis
ATCCGCAAGCGAGCTCGATCCATCCACGTAGGCGAGCCCTTCTCTCCCGCAAGCAACGCCGTCGAGCTCCGATCTCCCGCAGGTCCGTTCTTCTTCAGCTTTTCCCTCCCAAGACACCCTCATATTAAGAGCATTTCGTTATCTGCCATGCAGAAAGAGATATGAGAGTGTTTGTTCCTTGTTTTCCTCATAGAAGTGTTTACTGGTGGCTGTACCAGATGAAACATCATAACAGAGAACTACAAGGCATTATCTAAACAACTCTTTCCAATCCCTAATGCAGATCAAGAGCAGTATCAGTGAGATTAAAGGTCATAACCATGACTTAACTAAGTAAACTTATATAGCTTAATTCTTTTCGCCCTTGTTAAACTGTTATATACTGGGAGGCTACGAACCTGCTCACCCGACCATCCATATGTGGATATATATATGAGCCTTGCAGGTTCAATCCTTGAGCATGGCTAGAGACATATCACATTACACACAGGTTACATTTTGTTCATTTTGTTAATAAACCCTTTAAGTTGGTTGTATACATGATGCATGGATTGAATCAAGTAAAAACACAGCAGAAGGATTAATACACGTGCAAGATTTATTCACCATCGACAGATGTTCAACATATCAATTAGCACCGGCGACAGATGTTCAACGTATATCACCAACTCGCACCTATATATTCACCACCATACCTCTCCAGCCATCAACATGTTCAACATATTCCTACCATGGCTAAATTCTATTTTCTCTTTCTCACTCTCCTCGTCCCCTCCTTCCTATCCGCCGCTCGTCATGCAAGAAACAGAGATCACCGGTGTCACCTGGATAAGTTGACAGTATCTTATCCATCGAACAAGACGGTGGCTGAAGCAGGCGTGCTCGAGCAATGGGACGAGGAAGAAGATCAAATGCGTTGTGCTGGAGTGACGGCCCTCAGGATCACTCTCGGACAGCGGGGCTTGTCCCTCCAGAATTTTGACCCCATGCCCCGAATTTCCTACATCCTTAAAAGGCAAAGCTGTAGTAGGAATTTCATATCCTTGGTGTCCCTCGACATTTCACTCAGATGAGTCAGGTGACGGATACCAGAAAGTCCAAAGGGTCAAGAAGGGTGACCTCGTGGCTGTTCCACCTGGTGCAGCTAGCGCACTGGTGCTACAATGATGGCGATGAAGAGCTTGTTGCCATAACAATTACAGATCTCAACAGTAGACTGAACCAGCTGGATCCTAGTTTCAAGGTCATTGCCAACACCTCTCTAGGCAGAGGGTAGGCTTGGTTGATTGGTGATGACTTAGATATTGATCTATAATTTTTCTTTTTAATTAGCAGACGATATATCTTGCTGGTGACTTGCCAGGCTTTAAGGAGGAGCTACAAGGTCAATGCAGGCAGACAAACGTAATCGCTGCATTCGACAGAGTTCATGGCAGAAGCCATAGGGATTCTGGTGGATCTGATGAGGAAGATTCAGAGGAAAGAAGAGAGAGGAGTTCTAGTGAATGTGGAGGAAGAGATGAGGACCATCGTGCCTGACGAGGAGCAAGAAGGAAGGGATGTGAGGGTCAACAAGGAGATGGGAAACAATGGGAATGAGACGAACGGGGAGTTTTGCAGTATCAGGCTTCTGCAGGCTATTGATAGGATAGGAGATGCAGATGTGTTCTCCAAGAAGGCCGGCTGGCTGAACAAAATAACCGAGGACAAGCTCCCCTTACTCAGGCTCGTGGATCTAAGCGCAGAGAAGGGAAGTCTTCAACCGGTATATGTCACAATTCTCTTATCACTTCTCTCTAATCTATCTGCATAGATCTATTAACTAATTTGTAAACCTAGGAGGGCATTACAGGGGTTCAAATCTGAACTACATCTCGCAGATTTCTCTCTATGCTCGTTTGGTTTACAAAAGATTGAAGTGCTGGAAAGTATCGATTTATGACAACAGATAATCATCAGACCAGAAAATCACAAATGTCTTCATTATTTCCTATCAAGAAAAGAAGTTACATTGCAAACTAGGCACCCCACTAATAATATTAACTGGCCATCTTCTATATTGGACTAATAATATTTGACAGACAACAAATATTCACATCCAGAGTCATTCAAGGCCATTTGTCCTGTCATACTCATTTATGTTTCAGTTTGATACTAAGAACTCTTTCAAAAAAAAAAAAAAATCCACCATACTAAATTTATTAAAGTTTTATGAACTATTTTGAACTTAATTACTACGATTAGAGACTCTTTCAGTATTTCTAACATCAGCGTGACTGACATTGAACAATCACAGAATGCCTTCCTTGTGCCTCACTGGTCAGTTAATGCACACTCCATCATCTATGTGACCCAAGGAGAAGGCCACCTACAGGTGGTTGACAACCAAGGAAGGGGGGTCTTCAACGTAAACATAAAACAGGGGCAGCTAACTGTAGTTCCTCAGTACTATGCTTGCATGATAAGGGCTGGAAGTAGCGGCATCAACTGGGTAACTTTCATGACCTCGTCGCAGCCAATGAGGACCCCAATCGTAGGTCGCTTATCAACCTTCACAGCTTTGCCACTCCAGCCGATGGCCAACTCCTACCGCATCCCCATTACCCAAGCTTTAGAGCTCAAGTTCAATAGGGACCATGACGAGATGCTTTTCCCTCCCACAACAACCTCCTACCAGACCACTGAGTAGTCCTGGTTAACTGTAAGTATGTTTTGGAAGTATTTTTGCACTTTCCTTTTGTTAACTTGGGAAAAAGGGAAAAAAAATTGAAAGGATTAAACTTATTATTTTATGAAGAAACCCTATTTATACAAAGTTTTATTTCTTTTATTTTGCGATCCCTCTTAGGCCTGTATTGTGCTCACTCGTATGCCATGTATAGGAACTAAATCCAACGGTATTCACAGATACACGATGAATGTCTTGATTCCTGTATCCCCAACTGAAAGGGTTCTAAAAATGAGAAGCTTGGACTGCAAAAATTAGAAAACATTTAAGATTACAACTTCTAAGTTCTAACCATAGCCAGATATTCAGATGTCAGAAAACAATTTATAAAAGAAAACCTACAATGCAAGAATCATCAGCAAAGTAACTTCAACTGAAAACACTGACTTCTAGAAAGACCATAATTTCAACAAAACGTAAATAGTTTGACAACCAGGACTACGCCGCATATAGTTTCAGAGGGATCTTGAGTAAAGAGAGCTTAGCTAACTGCAAGCTTGGTTGGCTTGTTCGAAACTCTTGGCTTGGGACTCAGCTGCACCCTCGGAGACGAGAGCTTCTAAGAGCAGGCTCTTCACCTCCCAAGCACCGTAAGGAAACCCTGGCCTCGTGTAGGCATTGAGAAGCGCAACGCTCGATTGCTTCACTAGCTTGGAGAAAGCGCTCCCGCAAATATCATCATTCCTCTGCGTCGCTTCCCACATCGTGAGCCCTGGCTCGTATCTTTCTAACACCCTCGACCCAAAAACTTTGGCAACCGATGATTCTTGAGGGATGATATTAGGCCACGCCTCTCTTCCACTGGTCCAGTGCCTGTCCCGCATCAGATACAGAAGAATTTGCATGATGCAAAATTTAGCATGTTATTCCCACACGCTTCAATTATATAAATCATGCATGCTACTATATATATAATTCCTCCGCGGTCATATCTCATGAAACAAACACAACGTAACATCCCAATCATCAAGACACTGCAAAAGACTCTCGGGTTACGTATCCAACCGGACAGAGAAGCTATGAAGCGAGTCAACCAACTTTTCTGTTATCTCATGAGGTGTTTGTGAAAATGCCTCGTGCAATTAGTGCCTATCCCGGTCCCTATCAAACGAATCGAAAAATTCCAGGGAGCATAAATGGAAAACTAAATAACTTCCCTCTTTCTTTCTTTCTTCACGATCGCAAAAAGGCTCTTTAAATTAAAATTTAAAAAAAAAAATCAGTTTTATGGTGGGCCTCTCTATATTGAACACAAGCTGTTTAGGAAAATGCCTCAAAAGAATCGGAAGTAGCTAGTTTTCGCTTACTGGGGAGAGCACCGGCCAGAGGTTCTAGTGTAGAGGAACCCGGGCCTCCTCCTCGTCAACATCGTCGCCGCCGCCTTCTCATCCTCAGCGCCAGCAGCGGTCAAGCACAGCAGCACCAGCAGCAAGACCGAACCCATCCTCCTCCTCCTCCTCCGCCCTCCTCTGTTTAGGGTTTTATCATTTTGATGCTAAAATTTTAAATTTTGAAGTTTTGGGAGTGTGAGGTGACTGCTGACAGCAGCAGAGCTTTTTAAAAAGGAAAGACAGCAGGCACGGAGCTTGACGCGTGAGTGGTGGAGCAGAGGCCGTAATTAGAAGGAGGCCCATTAAACGGGTATCAACCATGTCATGTGATCCAATTTACTTCACGGCCCAATTCCCAAATGATGGAAGTATAAAAAGGTGGAAAAGATGACGAGCTTAAAGAGAGAGAAAAATCGATCGCGATGGGACTCGAACCCACAATCTCCCGCTCCGGAGGCGAGCGCCTTATCCATTAGGCCACGCGATCAGACCATTTATAAGTGACTAGTTAAGGTTAACTAACATGTAATATTATTATGTCGCACCAAACGGAAATGAGGTGAGGTACAAAAATTAACTTCTTTTCGGTATGAGATTTTTTGAGGAGTAGGTTAAGTGAGTGGAGGCGAGGTAAGAAAAGACACAGCACAAAATCAATTCAAAAATTAGAGAGGAGTGTTTTCGTCGAAAGTTGTTTTCATTGTAGATTCCATTGAAACTTAATTTATTTACAGCGAATTACAACAAAAATAAGCAAATTACAACTCTCTTGGAAAATAACACAAAAATCGTTTATTGATTCTTGTTTTTGTGGGACTTTGCCTGTGCCGGGAACGCTATGGTTCGTGGACCGCCGAATCACAGATCGTGAAGAGGGGGTTTACTGATTCTGTTCGTTTATCGAAGTGAGAACTTGAAACGATATCTTATCGAAGTAAGATAGTCGTTCTTCTTAAAATCAAGTCAAAGCTTAATTTCAAGGCATTGTATGAAAACTCAAATCTGCTCTCTCTGCTCTGGAATGCTCGAAAATATGCTCGATCCTCGTCAGAAATGACCCTAGGGGGTATTTATAGCCTCTGGAGTTCATAACTGAAAAAACTCAACAAACGACGAAATTAGACTGGCGAGACAGTGTTTACTGTCTCACTGGGCGAGACAGTGTTTGCTGTCTCGACCCGCGAGACAGTAAATACTGTCTCGGAAACAGTAACCGCAGGCAGTTTTCATTTTAACTGCCTTCTCATGTTTCAAACTCCGTTATTTTGGCAGTTATTCACGTGATTTTCGCCCACGATGTTTTCCACGTCCCTTGGCAGTTGATGGACACGTGTAGGGTGTAGGCGTATAAAATTGCCTATAGGTCCCTTAGCACAGCTCGACGCCGATTTAACAAACGGACCACCAGGCGACGTATCCAAACAAGACCGCCAACGCTGAAGCCAAGCTATACGCAACGGAGCAGGTTAACGAGGCGACAAATCGCACCCAAGCATTGGAATGCATCCACTCGCACGCGGAATCAAACCAATGTTTAGGTGAATCACCGAGTCATCTAAACAAGAGCGAACTCGGATGAATCACGATCAAATCAACATCAATTCCGGACTCAAATTCAGAAGTTGGTTTACTGCCATATCAGGAACCCGACTCACTGCCAAATCTGGAATCAAGTCAAAGAGTCGTTGCCAAGTCAATCAACCACACAAGAGAACCAGAACCGGAAACAAAGGACGAAACGGACAAACACCCGGGGACTCGGCCGAAACCGAACCACCCCAGGGTGGCTCGGCCCAAGCCGAGCCACCCTGAGGTGGCTCGGCCAAGGCCGAGCCACCCTTAACTAGTTGATCAGCTTCCTTTGATTTCTGAACAAATATTCTAATTTTTTTTCAATCCATATCTTGTATAATGAAGCATTGAAGGCCATCCTCTTAATCTTTTGCTTAAACCTCGTGCCTCTCAAACAGGTAGAATACCATTCCAAAATACAGTTCCAATTACAGGAACGCCATCTGGATTGGAGCCATTCCATGATCTTGTTCCATACATTTGTAGAGAACTCACATTCAAAAAAGAGATGATCACGGCTCTCCATTGCAGCACCATTGCATAGACAACAGGAATTTGTAGGCAAAATCCCCATCATAGACAACCCGTCTTGCATTAACAATCTCTTTTGAATAGCAAGCCAGCTTATGATAGAATGCTTGGGGTAATTCAATCTCTCCCACATAATATTATACCATGAAACTTTGAGAGAAGTTGGAGATAATGCCCAATACAAGGCTGATGATTTAACTTTAGAATTCCTGTAGCAAGATCCAATAATATGCTTCAGATTATCAACTCCTCCAGTTAAAGTCAAGGCTTTATCCCTGATTTTCAACATTTGTTTCCAGAGCCAGGAATCATTTGCTTTAGCATTGACAGTCCAGACATCTCTGTGTTTTAAATAGGTATCGTGAATCCACTTGATCCATAGGAGCTCTTTATTCACATGGATATACCAGATGTTCTTCAAGGCAGCAGCAACGTTCCAGAGTTTAGCAGAGAAAATGCCTAATCCACCATATTTTTTCCCCTGGCAGATTTTCTCTCATGCCACTAGTGAGGGTTTATGCTTATGATCAGTTCTCCCCCACAGAAATTCTCTGTTCATTTCATCAATTCTATGAAGAACTTTCACTAGCAAGATGTAGCTGGATGTCCAAAAAATTTGGACACCTAAAATCATACTTTTTATAACATGTATTCTTCCTGCATAAGAGAGGTTCCTGGAAGACCATTTTTGAAATTGACTGTTAATCTTGTTAAGTAGAGGATGACATTCAATATAGGAAAGCCTTTTGCATATGAGGGGGACTCCAAGGTATCTGATAGGTAGAGTGCCTTCAGTGAAGCCCAACAAGTCATTTATAGAAGACTTAACTCTTTCATTCACACCACCAAAGAAAATATGACACTTATTAGGATTTTCTTCAAGCCCAGAAGATGCACTAAAATATTGTATACATTGATAGAGTTTTTGAACTGATATGATATCTCCCTTGCTAAAAAGTAGTAGATATCTTGAGTCTTTTACATTTAGGATGGAATTTGAATTGATTGTCATTCTTCAATAAATCCAAGCATCTCGAGAGATAATCCATACCCAAGATAAAGAGATATGGGGATAGAGGGTCTCCCTGTCTCAAACCCCTTTTACCTTTGAAGAATTCATAGAGTGGTCCATTTAAAGAAATGGAATAAGAAGGGGAAGATATACATGTCATAATCCAACCCACCACCTTATTTGGGAAGCCCAGGCCAATAAGCAGATCTCTCAAAAATTTCCAGCTAATAGTGTCAAATACTTTTTTAATATCAATACTAAGCATTACTCTATGGTGTTTTCGTCGAAAGTCACCTTAGTCATTGATTTCATTAAACTTTAAGCGTTACAAATGAATTCAAATAACAAAAGAACAAAAGATTACAACTTTCTTGAAAATAAACGCAAGATCCGTTTATCGGCTCTTGCTTGCGTGGGTTCTTCGCCGGTGCCGGGGTTAATCCGTGGACGACCTCGAATCAGATCCGGTTGCAGAAAATTGGGCAGAGCTTCTACCTCACCAAGGGGGTATTTGCTTGAAGTCCTGGAATCGACAAAGCGATTTCAGGGCTCTTCTCGAGATTAAGACAAAGCCTAATCTCAAGGAACGGACGTACGAGCTTCAGATCCTTCGAACGGCTTCTCCTTTGCTCCGAAGTTCACCGGGATCTCGCTGTCCTTTGCTGAAATTTCGTGCTCCTTCACTCTCCAATCCAGCAGCACCTCGTCCTCTTGATAAAATTCCAGATCCAGAAAATGGAGGCCTTTGGTTCATATTTATAGGCCTCAAAATGCGGTTATTTGGATAAGAACAAGGGATTTGGCTCTATCTTTAGTCAACAGCAGCCTAACCACGTTTGAGGATGATCTCAAGTCAGTTAAGAACCCCTGGAACCGATAAACCCTGCAAAAAACCAATTAAAAAACCGTCAAAACGTGTTTGGGACATTAGACTGCGCGGCAGAACAATCTGACCCGCGCTCGCGCGGGTCGGAATAATCCGACCCGCGCTTGCGCGGGTCGGAAATATCCGACCCGCGCATGCGCGGGTCGGAATCATCCGACCCGCGCTTGCGCGGGTCGGATTGATCCGACCCGCGCTTGCGCGGGTCGGATTGATCCGTCCCGCGCTTGCGCGGGTCGGATTGATCCGTCCCGCGCTTGCGCGGGTCGGATTGATCCGTCCCGCGCTTGCGCGGGTCGGATCATTCCGTCCTGCGCTTAGCGCGGGTTCGCCGACTTTCTCCCTTTTTTGGTTTCTTTCTTCCGGGACTTGTTCTTGTTGCGTATTCGTTCGATTTGTTGACTTGTATGCTTCATCGCGAGACCAATCGTCGAACACGCGTTGGTTAACATACGCGTGCTGATCGATGCGCGCGGGCTGATTGACGTGCGTGCGTTGACCGGCGCGCACGAGTTGGTTGACGTGGCGCGCACGAGTTGGTTTGACGTGCACGTGTGTTTGACTGACGCGCACGCGTTGATTGACGTGCGTGCGTTGACTGGCACGCACGAGTTGATTAACTTGCGCGCGTTGACCGGCGCACACGAGCTGATTGACGTGCGCGCGTTGACTGGCGCGCACGAGCTGATTGACGTGCACGCGTTTGACCGACGCGCACGAGTTGGTTTGACGAATCTTCTTGACTCGCCCATTCATTGCTTCGAGTTTCGTGCGGGCTCTTGTAGACAATTTTAGACGCCTACAGGGTTGAGTGTCCAGACTACCCGAGTCGCCCCTAGCGAGGGTGAGCTGGCGTGATTGATTAATGCTGACACGACATACGTGTCGACTCCAAGAGAAGAATTAACACTTAGGTTAATTGATGTCATAACAAATAGAAATCAAAAGTTTTGACAAGACAATCCTCTTTTATATGTAGCATAGATATAAGCAACTAATATGCCCTAAATGAAGGTCATTATGTCCTTTTGCACTCTTGATTGGCATTTTCTTGATATGACATATAAGATACAAATGATGACTTAGATGCATAACATGTCGGCATATCATCAACTATGAGCATAAGCGCATCAAACTGAAATATGCTGAAAAAGAAACCTTTTAATTATTAGCTAATAATTTAAGAAGTTAAAATGTTTTTTAACAAAAAAAAAAACAAAAACAAAAAACAAAAAACAAAAAACAAAAACAAAAACAAAATGTTTATAAGTTCAGAAACAGTTCTTTTACACAAGTATTCATCTTATTAGATTCTAATATTAGAAACAGTTTTCTTATCTGACTCGTTTAAAAAAATTAGCAGATTTTCTCCACTATTTATTGCTTAAATAAAAAAAATTAGCAGATTTTCTCCACTACGTATTGCTTAAATTTCAATCTCCGTTGGATTCTTTCCAAAAAAAGTTTTATGAAGTTACAAAAAATAAAAAATAAAAAAATAATAATAAAAAAGGTTCATGAAGTTACAAAAAGTGAAAAGTAAAAATAAAAAATTCAAAATTATAAGTTTTATGAAGTTACAAAAAAATAAAAATAAAGTTTTGAGTTGCTCAGAGATTGTGCTTTTAATCCAATGGAAATTGGTTGATGGTGATGGAACCCACCATCACTAGAGCACTTTTCTTCACCGCTTCCTCAGAGTTCGAACTCTAGGCCTCAGACTCGAGCAAGGTCTAGCCAACTGCGCTAATGCGTTCTTGTGGTGAGAACTTCCACTTAACTTTATAATCAACATTAATTCTACTACTAATTCCACAAATTCCTCTTCACTTTAATTAGAAGGGGTTTTAAATAATAATAATAAATAAATAAATAAGAAGGAAAAAGTGAAACTCTTTCCGATCCCACCACACCTCCTCTCCCTCTATAGTGCATTGGACCCCACATCAAAATTTTTTAAAAAATTTGATGTGGGGCCCAATGCACTATAGAAGGAGATGAGGTGTGGTGGAGGGTGTGGTTTAGGGTGTGCCCCTGTCACCACTCCCACAACAATGGAAGGTTGTTCACTTATTACTCTCTAACGTATCACCATTAAATCTAACCTGACATGTATCAATCATGTGATGAAAAGACCAAAATACCCCCTAATCCTTATAATTTAATGGAAATAATAAAAAGAATAAAATAGTTATTTTTTGAGAGCCGGCGGATGTCTTCTTCTTTTGTGGTCACGTGCTTAGACTTGATAATCTCATTTTGGGAGGTTAAGTGAAGTCAGAGAATTTTAGGAGAGTTATGTGCAAAATTCCTCAAAGTTTTGAGCGGTTGTGTAATTATCTCAAAAATGACCAAACTCAAGGGGTTTTTGTAAAATTTGCCTACTTCTAACTTACGATCTTATTCAAAATGAAATTTGTTTTTTTTTAAAAAAAATCGGATATCTATATACTATAATTTTTCTTTATATATTCATATTTTAAACTTACCGATCACTCCAATTTGCGAGTAAAAGAAAAAAGAAACTTAGATTAAGTTTTTGTGTGTATCTTTTTCATGAGGGACCGGTTAAATTTTCCCCCTTGCCACAGTGCCACTCTAATCACAATGTAAATACCAACTGCATAGTGAAAGTGTTGTTAGTAAAAAGTGCTGCCCCATGCAGTTGTAGTTATACTGGGTTCAATTATAATTCTCTAACTTTTAGTAATGTAATTGCAATTGCATGTGCTTTTGGGGTACGAGGTTTTTCTTATATTTTAAAATTACACTTTTATTGGGGGTCCAGACAGTTAAAAGTTGCAGCACAAACCCCATTTACAACTGGAAAATGCAACTTGGGTCCTTTTGCAGTTAAATCGCTAGTTGCTATGAAAAAAATAACCGACTGATTCAAAATGTCTTAATTGTATATAACTGTAGTTGCAATGAACCAAACATCCTCTTAATCTTTAGGTTTTTCCTCCCTATAAATCATCTTAAAAATAGGATATTATACATAAATTGTCTTTCAATATTAATTTAAATAAACCACATTTAAAATGAGTTTTTGTTGCAATTAACCACTTCCCAGTTAAATTTTTACTAAAAATAGAAAATGATCTTTAAAAGGTCACGATCAAAATACATCACTGTAGGCGTCAAAAATTGCATATAGGTCCCCGAATACAACTCGAAGCAAAGAGTGGACGAATCGAGAATGTTCACGTCAACCAGCTCGCGCGCGTCAGTCAACACACGCGCGTCAGTCAACACACGCGCGTCTGTCAACTCGTGCACGTCGGTCAACACGTGCGCGTTAATCAGTTCGCGCGCGTCGGTCAACACGCGCGTGTCAATCAGTTCACGCGCGTCGGTCAACACGCGCGCATCAATTAGTTCGCGCAAGTCAGTCAACGCGCGTACGTCAGTCAGCTCGCACGCGTTAATCAGTTCGCACACGTCAATCAGTTCGCACGCGTCAATCAACACGCGCGCATCGATCAACTCCAAGCGACCGAATACACTTGTCAGTCAACCTGCGCTTATCGGTCAGTTCCAAGTACCGTAAAGAAGCTAACGAGCGCATGAAGTAAGTTAGCAAATCGTACAAGTAAACAAGACGGTCAAACACGCAAAACGGTGGAAAATACAAGTCCCAGAAAAGTTGGAAAACACCAAACATTTCAGCAAAAGAGCCGAACTACCCGCACCCGCGCGAGTCGAACCGCGTTGACCCGCGCCCCCCGCGGGTCAGCAGCGCTCGTCGCGCTGTTTTGACCCGAAAACGCGTTTTTCGACTGTTTTGTGCTGTTTTCTCGAGATTTATCTGTTCCAGGGGTTCCCAACTGACTTGATATCATCTACAAACGTGGTTAGGCCGTTATTGACTGAAGATAAGGCCAACTCACTCATTCTCATCCACATACCCACATCCGGAGCCCTATAAATACAAGTCTAGGGCCTCCTTTCAGCGGGGACGATTTATTATCAAGACGATGAGGTGCTGTCGAACTCCAGAGCCAAGAGTCACGAATTTCAGCGAGGTTTAGCGAGATCTCGGCGAACTCCAGCATAAAGAAGGAGCTATTCGAAGGATCTGAAGCCCGTACGTCCGTTCCTTGAGATTAGGTTTTGTCTTAATCTCGAGAAGAGCTACTGATTTCTCTTGGTCGATTTCAGCGCTTCAATCAAATACTCCATCGGTGAAGGCGAAGCTCTGCCTAATTTTCCATTAACCGGATTCAGATCTAAGGCGATCCACGGATATCAAAATCCCCGGCACAGGCAAAGATCCCGCACAAGCAGAAGACCGATAAACGATCTCCCAGCGTTTGTTTTGACGAGAGTTGTAATTTTTTGTTTTCATTGTGTAAGAGTCTTATAAAAAGACTATCTTTTTTTGTTTTCATTATAACGACTGAAGTTGTAATGAATACCGCAATGAAGAAATCAACTTTTACCGCAAACAAACTAGCGACCACAGTGGAAGCCAACAGCTTCGCTGCCGAAGCTGTCGTGTCGCAACCTCGGATCTGCATCCTGATTGAAGAAGTGGTCGAATACGAGTTCGACCAACTAAAGTTTGAGGAGTATCTGTCGTCCTCCTCCAGATCTTCCGCCCTTCATAAACGTAGGAAGGTCAACGCCCCCGTTGCTGCACCTCACAACGCCCCTTCGGCCTCCAATGAAGTTGGAGTTACAGATCTGAACTCCTCCTCAATCAAGGAGATAGCCGCTGGATCCGCGTCAATCCTATCAAAGAGGGCACATCAAAGGCAACGCCAACGACTTGCGCGTCGACTTGCTAAGGCTTTGGAGCCAGTTGACGGGATTTGCTACGAAGCGGATCTGAAGTCCAGAAGGTGCCAACCCCCTCAACAGCCAGCAAATGGCCTTTTCTCCAAGCCAATGATAAATGAATGGGTCCGCGTCAAAAGGACGCGTTCAACGCTCGAAGAACGGATTCTAAAACGCCGTGCGTTGCTTGCGCACGTGCAAATTCTTATGAAGAAAGCACAAAAGATGCAGAAGAATGACATAGTTAGGAAACAACCAAGGCTCCATCAAACTTGGAGGCTAAAGTCCGAAGCAGTGGCCAAAAAGATCGAAAAACGCGGGTCACCCAGATCCGACCCTCCAGCTCGCGGGTCACTCAAATCCGACCCTCCAAGTCGCGGGTCACCCGAATCCGACCCTCCAGCTCGCGGGTCACCCAGATCCGACCCTCCAGCTCATGGGTCCCCCAAATCCGATCCTCCAGCTAACGGGTCACCCGGATCTGACCTTCAAACCCGCGGGTCACTCAAGTCTGACCCGTGCCAGGGTCAAGACAAAAGACGTTCTACACCTGTTTCGTCGATCCCTTCGAGTTCCGCACCTCCGGTGGAGCACCGCGACAGCATGGATTTGTCCCATTTCAAGATGAGGATGGCGGATCGCCTAGGTCCTTCGCGCAAGGATCAAGGAAAAGTTTCGATCAAAGAACGCTTGGGTCCGGTGACTGAACCCCGAGCAACTATTCGACCTGGGGGTCACATATGGAAAACTCCTGTAAATGACCGCCTAGGACTGGGAGTCATTATCCAAGAGCCCGTTAAGGTATCGTGCTCCTGAAAGCGCAGCTCTAAACGTGTGACTCTCGAGAACGCCAACAAGGCAGCAAGCCCTCAGAAGGAAACATGTTCGTCAGATGATGACGTTATACATGAGGAGTCGTGCCAACACACAATAGGCTGCTCTAGTCTTCGGACCGATGAGTTGTACTATCGGGTTGAGGGTACGAATAGATCTTGAAAGAGAGGTACCTGAGAAACGGGCTCTCACTGTCCGTGCACCAACATTGTCAGGGCAGTATTATCAGCGTGTAGCTGCCCCAAGACCGCTCCGCAGAGGGTTTTGGTATTTGAGGATCTCTAACGGAGCGACTAAGTCCAAGCCAAAACATTTCCATAAGAAACAATTGGTCATTCAAGGTGATGAACTCCCGGAAGTCATAATAAATATGACTGATAAGGGAAAGTCGATTCGACCTTCTAGCTCTGACCCGCTTATATCGTATCGTCTAACCCGGTTGCGATCGGGAACTATTAGACAAAGAGATTATCAGAGAATACAAAGAGGATTATCCTCGGATGATGAAGCATCAGATGCCAACTCTGCAGTCGCTTCTAACAAAATGATGTCCAGCCCAGGATAATCCCACGAGGCATTCATGATCAACACCGAGCAAATCGCCAAAATTCTCAAGGATGCTCTAACCAAGCAGAAAGAACGAGGCATTCATGATCAACACCGAGCAAATCGCCAAAATTCTCAAGGATGCTCTAACCAAGCAGAAAGAGGCATTCAAGATTGAAATAGAAATGGCTATGCTACGGATGAGGGAAGAGCATGACCAACAAATTCGGACTTTGTCCAATCAGTTTGGTGAATCCAGCCGTTGTAACCTTGCTGATCAAGCAAGTAGCGATTCCGATGTGGATGAACGTCTCAATGCTGTGAACCCTCCCGTTGACCAGAACACCAGGGGTGGTCCCGCCAATGATAACAACACTAGGGGTGGCCCCGTTGTTCCTCTCACAAATCGTCCGAAGCATGATACAGATGAGGACGAAAAGATGAAAGACCTCGAGAGAAAAGTCAACGCTCTGATTTCTGATCGCGAGGAAAAGAAGACCGGAATTCCGTGTCCTTACCCGAGAGAGTGGGATTCGATCCCGTATCCGGCAAAGTTCAACCTGATCAACTTCACGTCGTTCGTGTTGATCAACTTCACGTCGTTCGACGGGAAGGGTTCGTCCACTCAACATTTGATCTACTTTATGTCCCACTTAGGTATGATCTTCAGCAATGAAGCCTTGATGGTTCGGTCATTCGTTGGCACCCTTCGCGGGCCCGTCATCGATTGGTACTGTCGTCTCAAGTCTGTAAGTATCAACAGCTGGGACGACTTGAAGAACCTGTTCCTCGCTTACTTCTTTGATAATGACGCCGAGGTGTCAAGTAGGACACTCTTTGAGGAGAACAGGAAGACGGCGAGACGATCGACGAATTCGTCAAACGCTTCCGGAATAAGGCGATGAACTGCCGAGATCCAATCATGGAGGATTTCATTCTCCAAACCTATCACAACAACCTCTCCTTGGACGTGTTGGAAGTTATGGGAGTAGCACCGATCAACACCTGGAAAGAGTTGAAGATGCACGGAAAGCGGGCCGAACGCTTCCTCCGAAGAAAGAAGGCCGAGATGAGCCAACCGACGGCTAATCCTCCGAACTCGAACTTCACCTCCCATGGTAAGGGAAAGACACCTGCAGCAGTTGACATTAATCAGATGTCACAATAACAACCCCGAAGACAACAAAAGACTTCGGATCCGAGACTCCAAAAAGAGTACTCTTTCAAGGACGAAGACGTTCCACCCATTTTCGAGTCCCTCCTTGAAAATAACAAGATCAAGATACCACCTATTGCAGATCAAGAGGAAGCTGATAATACTGCATATCCGCAGTACTGTGCGTACCACAGAAGGATCCTTCATCCTACCAAGGCTTGTTTCGCTCTCAAGAATAGCATCCAAACCTTGGTTGAAGCTGGCGTTATAACGCTAAATTGAGCCGAATGAACACTCCAAAGAGTATACGAGTATAAACTGCTTCTCAATCCTCCAACCGGTATATGAGATTAAATTGCTCCCTAAAACTCCAACAGGTATATGAGTCTAAACTATTTCCTTTCTTTCACATGAAGTTCCTGGAAAATGTCATGCCTGGTATCCTTAAGGATAACCCGGTCATCCAACTAAGTACAATGTTAGACCCAGTTTCGCAAAGGAAGCTGGGGGTGGATGATTTATGTAACAGGAAGCTCCCAGGAGAATTATACATGTAATTTTCCTAGGGATAACCCGATCATTACGAACGAAGTGATAAACACTAAACTCCCACTGTGATTTTCGAACACTCTTTTGCTGAGATGAGATGAGATCACTTTGTTGGATCAATTTTCCCTCACAAAACTCTCATTGGTGTTTGACGACTCACAATCTTCCCCCATAAAATCCCCCACCGATCAGACTAATTGACGGTGGGACCATCAAAATTTTTTTCGGTTGAATCCACTCAAACTTCTATAAGTTTGTGCATTCAACACTCCCACTGTAATTTGTACTCTCACTCTCACTGTTCACTTGGTCAAACCTTCCTATAGTTAGGACCACAATCAAACTCCCCTCTCGATTCTTTCAATGAACGAGAGGTCCACTTTCAAATCGAGTGATCAAATATTCCTACAGTTAGGACCACAATCAAACTCCCCTCTCGATTCTTTCAATGAACGAGAGGTCCACTTTCAAATCGAGTGATCAAACCTGCCTACAGTTAGGACCACCTTAAACTCCCACTTGGTCAAACCTTCCTACAGTAAGGACCAAAACCATAATTTACTCTCGATAAACGAGAAATCCATCTCTAGTTCGGTAATCAAACCTTCCGACAGTTAGGGTTACCCGAATCTTTTTGATTCTCGGAGTGGAGATCCCACTCTTAGTTTCACCTTCCCGGATTCTTAAAGTAGAGATCTCACTTTGAGTTTCCTTTTACAACTGGAGATAGAATATAAAATTCTTCCTCTTCAGCTTTTGGAGATAGAATATAAAATTTTTCCTTTCCCGCATCGGGTTCGTCTTTGCCCCAAGAGAAGACACAATTTTTTCAACTCCCAAAATCCGTGTCTCACACACACGGGGAATTTTATCCCGAATCATGAGTAGGGATAAGTCAACACCTAACACGCGTTACCGGTTTAGACTTTCACCGATTAAAAAAGACACCAGAGTCCAAGTCTGGGGCATTTTATCCCGAAACCTAAGTAGGGATGAGTCAGCACTTAACTCCCGTTGCTGGGTGGTTTGCTCCCGTAAAAACTACCGAGTCTACGTATTCAGTATCATAGCAACAAAAATCCATGTCTTTCATGCATGGGAAATTTTATCCCGAATCCTGAGCAGGGATAAGTTAATGCCTAACACGCGTTGCCGGTTAGTTCTTAACCGTAAAAAGAACAAAAGCTCACATATTCGACATTATGGCAGGTTGTTATTCATAACGTCAAAATCCGTGCTTCACACGCACGGGGAATTGTATCCCGAATCCTGAGCAGGGATAAGTCAACGCCTAACACACATTGCCGGTTTAGTCTTTTACCGATTGAAGAAGACACCAGAGTCCAAGTCTGAGAAATTTTATCCTGAAACCTAAGTAGGGATAAGTCAGCGCTTAACACACATTGCCGGGTAGTCTATTCTCGTAAGAAAGACAAAGTTTACGTATTCAATATCGTAGCACTAAGAGAATTAACTCTCTTAGCACAACATCACATGCGGAACGGACTTAAACAATCCGCATGCAAGCCCGATTCAAATGGTGATCGGTAAAGGTACATCAAATCCGTTAAAGGCTGAGGATTTGCCAAAAATCCTAAGTCTACGTCTGATACACGTTGTTGTTTAGTCTTTTCACAGGAGAAAGACGAAGTCTACGTATTTAATATCGTAGCACTAAAAGAGTTAACTCTTTTAGCACAACGTTACGTGCAGAACGGACTTAACCCAACTCAAACGGTAGTCGGTAAAGGCTCATCAAACCCGTTGATGGCTGAGGATTTACCAAAAATCCTATAAATGTGAGAGTCATTGACGCACCAGCCCCATTAGTTGGTCTCGTGACTTGAGCATCCAACAACTTCGGGATAAGATCCACACATGCATATGAATCAGCTTTAATAGTTGGTCCTGCAGCCCAACATTTGGGACCGCTACGCTCCAACGCATTAAGAGCTTAAACTGTGTAGACTACAGCAAACGTACAAATATAAACTATGTTAACGCCGATCGATACAAAACCCTAAAGTCAACGCCGATCAATGCGTAGCCCTAGGTCAACGCCGATCAACGCGTTGCGATGCAGCTAAGTAGTTCAAAGTCAACTCAATGACACGAGCCAAAATTAACTTATCAATTTTGATTCGAGACTTCAACAACGGTCAGACGATAAACGCAACACCAAAAAATTTTTAGCTATTCGACAAAATACTAAATAGACTGAAAAGTGGAGAAGTTGAGAACTGAAGCCAATTATAGGTCCTTTGACACCGATTGAAGGTGGGGGGGGGTCTATCACATCCAAAGTATTTCAGACTCATCTATAAAAGAACGAGGCTGAAACACTTTGGAGGGGGTATTTGTAGGCATCAAAAATTACCTATAGGTCCCCGAATACAACTCGAAGCAAAGAGTGGACGAATCGAGAATGTTCACGTCAACCAGCTCGCGCGCGCAGTCAACACACGTGCGTCTGTCAGCTTGTGCACGTCGGTCAACACGTGCACGTTAATCAGCTTGCGTGCGTCGGTTAACACGCGCGCGTCAATCAGCTCACGCACGTCGGTCAACACGCGCGCGTCAATCAGTTCTTGTGTGTCAGTCAACTCGCGTACGTCAGTTAGCTCGCACGCGTCAATCAGTTCGCACGCGTCAATCAGTTCGCACACGTCAATCAACACGCGCGCGTCGATCAACTCCAAGCGACTGAATGCATTCGTCAGTCAACTTGCGCTTATCGGTCAGTTTCAAGTGCCGTAAAGAAGCTAACGAGCGCATGAAGCAAGTTAACAAATCGTACAAATAAACAAGACGGTCAAACACACAAAACGGTGGAAAATAAAAGTCCCAGAAAAGTCGGAAAACACCAAACAGTTTAGCAAAAGAGCCGAACAACCCGCGCCCGCGCGAGTTGAACCGTGCCGACTCGCCGCCGACCCGCGCCCCCCGCGGGTCAGTAGCGCCCGTCGCGCTGTTTTGACCCGAAAACGTGTTTTTTGACGGTTTTGTACGGTTTTCTCGGGATTTATCTGTTCCAGGGGTTCCCAATTGACTTGATATCATCTACAAACGTGGTTAGGCCGTTATTGACTGAAGATAAGATAGAATCACTCATTCTCATCCACATACCCACATCCAGAGCCCTATAAATACAAGCCTAGGGCCTCCTTTTAGCGGGGGCGATTTATTATCAAGACGAGGAGGTGCTGTCGAACTCCAGAGCCAAGAGTCACGAATTTCAGTAAGGTTTAGAGAGATCCCAGTGAACTCCAGCATAAAGAAGGATCTATTCGAAGGATCTGAAGCTCGTACGTCCGTTCCTTGAGATTAGGCTTTGTCTTAATCTCGAGAAGAGCTACTCATTTCGCTTGGTCAATTTCAGCGCTTCAATCAAATACTCCCTCGGTGAAGGCGAAGCTCTGCGTAATTTTCCATCAATCGGATCCAGATCTAAGGCGGTCCACGGATATCAAAATCCCCGGCACAGGCAAAGATCCCGCACAAGCAGAATACCGATAAACGATCTCACCGTGTTTGTTTTGACAAGAGTTGTAATTTTTTGTTTTTATTATGTAAGAGTCTTATAAAAAGACTATCTTTTTTTGTTTTCATTATAACGACTGAATTTGTAATGAATACCGCAATGAAGAAATCAACTTTCACCGCAAACAATCACTTGTCAAAAAATGAGTTACATATTAATAAAATGAGTTACACCAAACATGCCTTTAAGATGAGTTTTTTAGGGCATTTTAAGTTGTCAAAAGAGGGGGGGAAATTAACTTGAAGGTGGTTGACTGTAAAAAGCATTTTATGTATAAATTGACATTGAAAGGTTGTTTCTGCATAATTAGGCGGTTTGTAGGAAAAAGCCCTACATAGGGCTGTCCATCGGGGCCGGCCCGGGCTGGGTAAAACCGAAGCCCGGACCCGGGCCCGGTTGGCCCGGGCCTGAGCGGGCCGGGCTTCGGACCAGATTTTTTTTTTATTTTTTAATTTTTTTAAATTTTTTAAAAATCACCATAAATCATAAAATATACATAAAAATTACAAAAATTAACATAAAATTTTTTTAATAACTTGAAATGACATAAATTACAAGTACAAAAAATTATAAAAATAAAAGATGATAAAAATAACTTCTTTATTAATAATCAGTAAATCCTTTATAAGTATAAATTTATTTCGGAATTCGTCGCATCACAATAGATGAGTACATCCCAACTAGGTTGACACCTACTCACCTATATCACT
The DNA here is from genome assembly GCF_001876935.1 of Asparagus officinalis. Classification (NCBI taxonomy): domain Eukaryota; kingdom Viridiplantae; phylum Streptophyta; class Magnoliopsida; order Asparagales; family Asparagaceae; genus Asparagus; species Asparagus officinalis. Next base: position 1,896,786 of record NC_033797.1, read on the forward strand.
ATCATTTACAATTTTTTTTCGAAATAATTCATTACAAATTTAAAGCTAATAAATAAAAATTACAATTTGATGAATATTATCTAATCTTTATACCTATCTGCTAGTCTCAACTCTTTAAATTTATCTTCAATTACAGCCATCTGATCGATGCCTTGTGTTCTCTTCTCGTACCTCCACCAATCTAGTAAGCACATCACCGCTTGTACAGTATACAGATCTAAGCATGTCCTGTGGTCGTCGATCAAACGTCCTGCTATGCTGAAGGCGGATTCCGAAGCTACCGTCAAATGCTGCACTATTAGTAAGTCACGAACAATGGTGAAAAGTATAGGATATAAAACTGATCCATATACTCCCCACCATTGCAAAATATCTAAAGCATTTCCTTGACATTTAACTAAGGAAGCGGATAAATATTCATCTATTTCAGAAACCTCTAATGCTGATCCAAGTCCAGATCCACCAGTTAGTTCAGCTACCATTGCATACCTATCAAAACTTACACTTTTACCTCGGATTATGCTCGAAGGCGCCGAAGCTGTAGACTGTTGTGCAGCTACACTATGTCTAGATGCATACTCATCATATAATGTTTGAAAATAATTTGTAATAGCTAAATGATGAGAAGTAGCAGTAAAGATGGATCCATCATCTAGGTCTATAATCTGTCCACCATGTAATGATTGTAACAAACTTCGAAGGCCAATATCCTTCAAACATTGATCAATGAGAACCCCAAACCAAAAATATGAGGAATAGACCTACAATACTTATTAAATTTACTTTCCATTTGAAAATTTATAGATCCAAAAGTATCATACATACGATATTTAAAAAAAAACTTTTGAATATTTAAAATTTGTAAAGCAGCTAAAGTAATTGTTGGATAATAACAACCAGATAATAACATTGTAGCATCATAAAAGACTTGTAACATCTTATTTAAATTACATATAATTGTCCATTCATCTTCAGATATTCCATAACTACTACCAGAGCTAGAACTAGAAGCATAAACATTTATAAAATCATTTATAATTTCTTTATATTATATTGCTATACTTAACATTGCATATGTGGAATTCCACCTATGGTCAACATCTTTTGGAATTAGTTTGGGCTTCTAATTTTTTCTTTTACAACATTATTTCCATCTTTTAATTCTCATTTCAGAAGCATTATGCATATTAGCAATTGTTCTAACCTTTTCTATCATGGGTTTAATTTCAAAAAATAATTTCAGAAGCATTATGCATATTAGCAATTGTTCTAACCTTTTCTATCATGGGTTTAATTTCAAAAAATACACTTTGAACAATTAAATTTAAAATATGACTTTAATTTCAAAAAATACACTTTGAACAATTAAATTTAAAATATGACAGATACATCTAACATGAAAAAGTTTAACATGACATGACAATGACAGAGTTGTTTTGATAAAATCAACAACTATATTGTTATTACTTGCATTATCTAGTGAAAGAGAAAATATTCTTTGATCAATTTCTAGTTTCATAAGTTCTTTAATTATTAAATTTATAATATTAATACCAGTATGTGACTCTTCAATTGCAATAAAAGAAACAACTCTTTTAAATATTTGCTAATTTTTATCAATCCAGTGTGCTGTGATACATAAATAACCAGTTTGCACTCTAGATGTCCAAATATCATAAGTTAAAGAAAATTTACAGTTTAAATTTTTAAAATAAAAAATTATTTTTTATTTTTCCTTCTGATAATATTTTAGAATATCACGTTGACAGGTTTGACGAGAAAATTTTATAAATACGGGATAAAAACCATCTCTAAACATATCTTTAAATTCACCATCTTCTACTAATTTAAAATGAAGGTTTTTAAGAACGATAAACCTGATTACGCATTTCCTGACTCGGGCAGCGTCATAATTCCAACTACTGAGACTACCAGAAGAGGAGGATTGGAAAATCATAGATTGTCGGATATCACCTTGAAGATTCTGGCCTTTGTTGTGTTTTTCTATATAGCGTTTGAGGTGATTGGTGCCGCTCTTATGATGAGCTTGGAAAGTCTGGCCCACAAAGCACATTTAGCCTTCTGGGTGATGATCCTACCGTGTTCATCCTTGGTGACATCTATCTTCTTAAAAAAATTCCACACATCGAATCTCGGCCTTTTAGGAGCTCTTGGTGCATATTCGTCGCCACCAGATTCAGGATTAACACCGGTAGGAGGAGTAGTTGTTGTAGGAGGACTCATTTCTAGATCGGTAGGAGATAGATGTTGCTCTTCATAATTAGATCCAGAAGCCATTTGATGGAAGTATTAGAAAATATAAGAGATTTTAAGAGAGTATAAAATTGTATAAGAGAGTATTAGAGAGAAGTAGATGAGTTTTGGTGTGAGGAGAAGAAGTGAAAACCTCTCTCTATTTAAGAGGCAGCCTCCTAGGCAAATGACCAAAAAACCCTCATATTCTAGCCGTTTTTGACCGTTTTAGGGGCAAAACAGTCAAAACCCATATATGACCGTTATGACCGGGTCGGGACGGCCAGGTCAATTCTGACCAACGGTGATCGTTGGTGCCGGGCCGGCCTGGGCCGGCCCAACATTTTCCAGCAACGGTCACCTTTGGTGACCGTTG
>NC_033797.1:1899431-1957519 GCF_001876935.1 Asparagus officinalis
CCGGCCGACACTGTTCCGGGCCGGGCCCGGGGCCGGACCGGGCGCGTTTTCGTGGTCCCGGGTTAGGACCGGGCGTGATTTCGCGAGCCTGGACCCGGGCCCGGGTGTCTGGGCAAAATCCGATCCGGGCCCGGGTCGCTGGCTTTTTGGACAGCCCTAGTCCTACATAATGTTTATCGTCTCGGGTCAACTTGGGTTGCCCCTTTCCAGGTGAAATATTCTATGTTGATCACCGTCACGCATGTGCCTCGTTTCGATAAAGTTTTTATGGCCGGCAAGAAAATGGACCAACCGCCATGCTGTGATCATACATCGTGATAAACTACCTGATCTGCATGTGCTACATGCATTGCAGATAATATTTTCTTTCATAAGATAGTTTCATCATTTAACATTATGGCTACATCTGTGATCGAACCTCGCATCCACTGACATTATGGCGCGGTTAGGGCAGCTGGTTTGTTTTGAAACTTAATTACGTTATACGCTGACGTGATCTATTTAACCTTCGAATTCTTAGTTATGGTTCCAATTACATAATGATAATAATCTTCTTTGCAATCTTTGTAAACTTTACGGTGGCGTTCTCTGAATATTTCTTTTATTCTATACTAAATCTTTCTCGACTTTGGGGTGTTTTACAAAATCCCCCATGCTTTCAAAAATTTCAATGGGATCTCTTAAGAGTTGCTAATGGATCAACAAGTTTTGCAATCAAAATAATGACTGACAAGTTGCCAAAAATATATTTGTGAGTGTGTGTTTTTTACAAAAAAATTGAACAAATTTAATGAGAAGCTTATGTCAGTTAAAGTCTTACTCAATTCAAAAGTTATGCTTTGGGCATGTTTGACAACTCCTTAAAATGAGACTAGGTTTAGCTCTGGCCTAATCTCTTTTTTGACGAGAACTATGTTTGAAAAAAAAAGCCAAGTGGCTTAGTTTTTTCTAGGCCGAAAAAGTTTCCCCTAAACTAGTTTTTTTTTAGACCAAGGGATAGTTGGTTTAGAAAAGTAACACTACCTTAGAATAAAACTAGGCCAAGATTGATCTGACTCAGCATTGCAAGGATTGTCAAACACACCGTTCGGTTCTTCTCAACAATCTTATGTCACTACTATTGTCTCAAAGCTTTCATCTCAAGAATATATAATACAATACAATCCTAGCTAGCCCTTATCTTCTTCTCTAGCCTAAAATGACTTCCACCTAAGATGATCCTCCTTTAATTTGAAACGAACTCAAATTTGAAAAATTAATTAAAAATTCATTTAATAACTACAGTAATGTAGAAGATTCGTTATGCTTCGGCTGTAGGAAGTCTAATATATGCTCAGGTATGTACGCGTCCGGATATTGCGTACATTGTTGGGATGTTAGGCAGATACTTAAGCAACCCGGTATGGAACATTGGATAGCAGTCAAAAGGGTTATGATGTATCTTCAGAAAATAAAAAATTATATGCTCACATATAGAAAATCAGAACAGCTGGAGGTCATTGGGTAATCTGATTCTGATTTTGCTGGATGTCAAGATAGCAGAAAATCTACATCAGGCTACATTTATATGTTATCAGAAGGAGCTATATCATGGAAAAATGTTAAACAGACACTCATAGCTTCCTCCACTATGACAACAGAGTTTGTAGCTTGCTATGAGGCATCAAATCATAGAATATGGTTGCGAAATTTTGTTACGAGATTGCGCATTCTGAAAAATATGGAAAGACCAATAAGTTTATATTGTGACAATAAATCTACAGTAATGTATTCCAATAACAACAGGAGCTCAACTAAGTCAAAACATATTGACATTATAAGTTCCTGGTTGTGAAAGAAAGGGTACAGAGTGGACAGATATCCATAGAGCACATTGGGACAAACTCCATGATAGCAAATCCTCTTACTAAGGGATTGCCACCCAAGGTATTTCATGAGCACATCGCTCACATGGGTATGATGATATTAGAGGATATCATGATTTAGTGGGAGTTTGTAATTTTTTAGTGCTTTATGTTTGGTTGTATTGTCTGATCAGAATAAAGTATTCAGTTAAGTCACTCTGATACATTATGTTTGGTTTTGACCTCACTAAAGTAGGACCAGTTGAAAATAGACATGTACTGATCACATTGCATGTAATTTTCATGATGCACATCCATGATTGAACTATGTCATTTGATTATATTGGTATATGTGACCATTGATGGGCCGAGTCACGATAAATGTGACAAAGGCCGCTTTGATCCTATATTGATATAGTTAATGGACAAGATTGTTCGGAAATACATTTACAGTGATAGCAGTTTTGAGCTCATAAGGTTATACACACTTTAATGAGTCATATGGTATCCAAGTGGGAGATTGTTGGATTTAAATCTAATTAAATCTATTTGTGGACACATATGATTAATCTGTGTGTATTGCTATCCTTCAGGATAACCCACTAAAGTGATTAATTAATTTGGGTTAATGAGTATTTAAATAAATTATGGGGTTATATGTGCAGATACCATGTTGTAATTGTAATTTGATGAGGGGCCAAATTACAAATGTACAACACCTATAAATAAGGGGTTATGGTCCCTAATCTAGGATTACATTCTTTAGTTCTCTTCATCCCCATCTAGAGAGAAATTTGGCAAGAGAAACTCTAAGGTTAGAAGATCATCAAAACCCTAATCAGGTTTTCCTCAATGGATTCAGATATATGCTTTCGTATCTTTTGATTCTTATTAATCTCTTTGAATTAATCATGGCTTTATGATTTAGATCTCAAATATTAGATCTATCAAAATATTCTATGTTGATCACCGTCACGCATGTACTCGTTTCAATAAAGTTTTTAAGGCCGGAAAGAAAATGGACCAACCGCAATGCTGTGATCATATATCTTGATAAACTACCTGATCTGCATGTGCTACGTGCATTGCAGATAATATTTTCTTTCATAAGATAGTTTCATCATCTAACATTATGGCTACATCTGTGATCGAACCTCGCGCCCACTGACATTATGACGGGATTAGGGAATTTGGCTTGTTTAGAAACTTAATTATGTTATACGCTGACGTGATCTATTTAACCCTCGAATTCTTAGTTATGGTTCCAATTACATAATGATAATAATCTTCTTTGCAATCTTTGTAAACTTTACGGTGGCGGTTCTCTGAATATTTATTTTATTCTACTAAATCTTTCTCGACTTTGGGGCGTTTTACAAAGTCCCCCATTCTTTCAAAATTTTCCATGGGATCTCTTAAGAGTGCTAACGGATCAACAAGTTTTGCCATCAAAATAATGACTGACAAGTTAGCGGCGACATTAACATCATTAGGGATCGAGTCCACTGAAAAATTATGTGAAATACCTTAAAGTTCAGGAAAAGGTTTTGTGAACTTTACCTTCTTTTTTTTCAAAATGTTTCAAAAGCCTCGACTAATTTCAAAAAAATATATTTGTGAGTGTGTTTTTTCTACGAAAAGCTTGAACAAATTTAATGAGAAGCTTATGTCAGTTAAAGTCTTACTCAATTCAAAAGTTATGCTTTGGGCATGTTTGGCAACTCCTGCAAATGGGACTAGGCTTAGACCTAATCTCGTTTTGGGGAGAACTATGTTTGAAAAAAAATAAGCCAAGACTGGCCTAGTTTTTTCTAGGCTGAAAAAGTTTCCCCTAAACTAGCTTTTTTTAGACCAAGGGATAGTTGGTTTAGAAAAGAAACACTACCTTAGAATAAAACTAGGCCAAGATTGATCCGACTCAGTATTGCAAGGATTGTCAAACACACCATTCGGTTCTTCTCAACAATCTTATGTCACTACTATTGTCTCAAAGCTTTCATCTCACGAATATATAATACAATACAATCCTAGCCCTTATCTTCTTCTCTAGCCTAAAATGACTTCCACCTAAGTTGATCCTCCTTTGAAACGAACGCAAATTTGAAAAAAATTAATTAAAAAATCATTTAATAACTAGTACGCAATCAATCATGACAAACATAATTAACATGAAAAGTCAAGAGCTAATCTTTACTTTCCCAATAGTCCAATCTTTTACTTAATCATTTTCAAACAATCTGTCTCCCAAGTATACTTATCTCATAATTAATTTAATACATCCAGTAGATTAACTAATCCATGCACTAAGATAAGCCCCAATGGAAGCTTATCCTCCACATGGGAACACATTAGTTAAAGCTGAAAAGTATATGCCTTTGATATCGGACACAATCTTAGCAAGAGATTCTTATGGGTCCCTTCAACGTGAAAATAAGAAGAAACTTAGAGGTATATATTATTCTATATATGAGATCATTTCTGACTAAGGCCCCGTTTGTTTTGAGGTTTTTACCTCGGGGAGGGGGTGGAAAGCTGCCATTGTGGCAGCTTTCTCCCCAAAACGCCTCTTAAAGAGGCGTTTTGGGGAGAAAGCTGCCACAATGGCAGCTTTCCACCCCCTCCCCGAGGCAAAAAACTCAAAACAAACGGGGCCTAAGTGCCTTCCTCAATTTTGGATGAATTTCTCATATATAGCTCCTTAATTTATATATGCACCTAGTTGTTTAATTTCTTATATATAGCTCCTCAAGCTCCCTCAAAGGCTTCTCGCTTCAATTGTTAAAAGACCATTTCCACCTTGCACTTTGACGGCTGCTACCAACAAAATCTTCCCTCTATTATTTCTGATGACCATGCCAGAGCTAGCCATATATATTCTACAGTAGCTTCGAATATTCAATCCTTCTTTTGGACATTAACCTAGTATTTTAAAAAGAAAAGAAAGGACAAAATTTTAAAATCAACCCCTTTAAATGTTAATTTACAATTTTCGATCGAGTCCTAATTTAATTAGCAATTTCGACTTAATTAGTTTCATGAAACTAGGTTGAAATTGGTGAATAAAACTTCACGGGATTGATAATCCCTAATCAGAAATTAATTCTATACCTATCAATTGACCGATAAACTTCCTCTATTTACAATATCAAATCACATCGACTCGATCCCTTTTTCAGTTGGTGAATTAAATTTTAAACTAAAATATCCTTATCTTATTATAGCTATAAAAGAATTTGGAACCACGATGAAGAAAAGAAAAGAAAAGATAAGATGATCGCACCGACACACGACTAAAACAGGCGTGAGCTCGTGAGTTCACACAGGTTAGTCATCTCAAAAAAAAAAAATCTCACTTAAAATTGGTGGAGGCAGGAAAATATTTAGGCAGGGGACATGTGAGGTGTCCTCTCCCTATTGCATAATGAGTTGGCCATGCTAACTCATGCCAACTCATTATGCAATGAAAAATTCTTTAAGGGCCTAAAATATGGGACCAACAGGGGGGACAAGTGAGGTGTCTCCCTCCTATTGGATAATGAGTTGGCAATCATTAATGATGACCAACTCATTATCCAATAGAATGGGGACACCTCACTTGTTCCCTTTATTGGTCCCATATTTTGGGTCCATGTAGCAAAGCTTTTTTTTGGGTCCATGTAGCAAAGCTTTTTTTCTTTATCATCCCCTCAAGATGCCGGACACGGGCCAGCCCCTCACCAGGGAAAGGAGGCTAAAGGCCGTGCTGTCCCGTATGGAAAACAGGGGGCCGAATGCCGGTGGGCCTATAAGAACTGACAGATCGAGAGCAGGAATACGAGGAGATCGAGTGGTGGGCTTCCATAGCAGCCTTTATCCACTGTCCTCCCTCGTTCCCATTCGGGACACGGCAAAACCAACGTGTGGATAATGAAGAATCTCCAACGTTCAATCTTCCAAAAGTGAAAGAAAAAAAAAAAAAGGAAAAAGAGAGAGAGAACAGTTATCTAATCTCTTTATCCTTATCGCATCCCTTTTATATGTACATGCGCCTCATATCACCCCAGCTCGTTGTTCCCTGGCTCTAATATACCACCATCGTACGCTAGCTTGAAAATGGAGGCTGCCCCCATCCAAAAGAGAGAGAACCGGGCCGTGGACGAAGAGGAAGAGAGCCTGATTGGATGTTCTTTTTCTTCGCTGTCGGCGAGCTCATCGGAGAACTCGATAGGATCGTCCGCTTCATCATCCGACTTGACGGACGATGCGGCTTCCTCCCCCCCGTCATCTTGCGGGGGGCCCCTGTTCGAGATGTCTGCCCTCGAGGAGCAACTTCCTTTCAAGTGAGTCCGAAAATTAAATCGCGGAATTATTAGGTCTTCCTCTCTAGTGGTTTTGTTATTGTTGTTACAAGTTCAATTTCCGGCACGGGATCCAACCAATCACCTCGGTCGACGGAACATCATATTTAAAATCTAGAGACATATATGTGCCATCGAAATTAGGGCCCGTTTGGATGCAAAAATTGAAGGGGGAAAGCCGGTAAAAATTCTAAAAAAAATCAGAAATTTTACCGGCTTTCTTGTAAAATTGCCCCAAATTGGGACTATTATGCAAAAGTAATTTGGAGCGATTTTGTAAGAAAGCCTGCAAAATTTTTGACTTAATTTTTTAGAACTTTTACGAGCTTTTCCCCGCTTTCCCCTCCAATTTTTGCAAACAAACGGGCCCTTAAACGTGTCCGTAGACCGTGAATGTTGCCATGTTCATGTTGCCATTCATTTGAGGGGACAACTTGGACCCCAATTTGATCCGGACAGGAATACCATATTAGTTGGTTAGCATCTGATGTGACTTTACTTCGAGAATGAAGATGCATATCGATCCATTTTATACTGAACTCCTATTTTTATTTGTTTATTTATATTTATCTATTTTTGTATATATAGGAGAGGGCTATCAAAGTTTTACCAAGGGGAGTCCCAATCTTTCGCATCATTCTCAGATATAAAGTCCTTCGAGGACCTTGTCAAGCCCGAGAGGAGGGCGTTAAAGAAGCTGAAAACATCGAAGAGTTGCGGAGAGCGACTAAACAGCAACAGATCGTTGTTGAGTCTGAAGTGCTGCAACAGGAGAATGATCACGAAGAAAGCTCCGAAGGGCCCCCTCTCTTCTTCGACGGGTGCAGCGAGGAGTTGCTCGTTGGCCAGCAAACCTCCTCTTCATCCCCAGAGGCCTAGCAACGTACTCGGATCAGCCTCTCAGCTGGTTCGCTTGAATATTTGATTGATTGGTACACGACGAGTTTATTATTATTATTATTATTATTATTGACATTTTTTTAAGAGAGGAGGGAGAGATCGTGTTTGTTCCGTGCGCGGTTTGTGTATAAATGAAATCGATCTGTTCATTTCGTAACGATTAGAGGAAGTATTCCTTGTTGATCACTCTGCTCTGCTATGCAGTAGTTGTTAAAACGCCAGAGTTTCAAGAAACCATCACGGGGACGAATTGTTTAGATTCTCCAAGAAGACCTATAGTTTGATTGGCTGGAGATATTTTTTTCCATTGAAATTATTGAACAGGGAACGGAGAGATCATGTGCATCTCATGCCTCAGTCGTCTGTGTACAAATGAAAACGGGTTCATTGTCTAATGAAAAGAGAAGGTGTTCCCTACTTATATTCCTCTTTTTTTGGGGTGGGGTGGGGGGTTGGTTATACTAGTCCCATTTGTTTACTCAACTTTACCTCAAAACCCAATCACTATTGCTTACATTCTTCAACCTAATTTTTTTAAAACCCAATTTCCAAGATACAGTAGGCCTTGTAGTTATACACAAACATGGTAAAACCCCCAAAATATCTAGGGGTGGGCAAAAACAAAAAAAAACCGGTTCAACCGAAAAAATCGCCCGAAAAAGCGGGCCGGTTAACCGAACCAGATTAAATGAATGAGAAGAAGACTCTAAACCGTCCGAACCGAATTAAACCAGTTTGGATCCGGTTTGAACCCCTGAACCGCCCGAAAAAAAACCGAACCGAATTTTCTAATTCGTTCTTTGTCGGATATTCATATTGCTCAAAATGGGAAGGACTTCATCGTTCGGAATTCGGTCAAAATGAAATGGACTTTTGGTTCGGACGACGTCGGATGTAATAGCTTTCTTATTAGTGAGTCATCACTTGAACATTAAGCTATATAATTGCTCGGTAATTTGATTGTTATGTTTACTTACATGTTTATATTGTATAGTTCCTTTTTCATTGGGTCTGCTAGCGTATATGCCCGCATTAAAATCGGTGAAATCTCATATAAGCTTTCAAATTCTACTAGAGGCATGTTAAGTTATTTTCTAAGAAATGAAAGATAACCTTTTGATTATAGTTAATTAATATTTGAATGTTACGTAACCATATGTACTTGTTGATATGGTTTGCGCTCATTTCACTGATTTCGGTTTTTTGTTAGCTGTGGCAATGATGTTACTTCAAACAAGCTCCACATTTCATTGTTTGGGGAAAAAAGTTAAGTAGACAAAATGGACAAATAATGATACTTCATCAGAAATTAATAGGCAATGATCTCAGGTGTGAGCAGATTTTTGTGAAATAGTATTAATTCGGTCCAAAACCGAAACCGATCCGAATTTCGGTTGGGCCGAATATTCGGATGAAGTGAAAAAAATCTGGATCTGGATGAGAGTTTTGAGAATTCGAAAAATTCGGATTGGATGCGGATTGAGCTTAAAACCGATCCGAACCGAATATGCCCAGCCCTAAAAATATCCCTCCCCCCTCTCTCTCTCTCTCTCTCTCTCTCTCTCTCTCTCTCTCTCTCTCTCTCTCTCTCCTCATCTTCCCTCTTTTCATCTCTGGGCCCTAACTGAAAAACCCAATTTCCCCCTTCTCGTGTCCATCGCCGTTGTTGTTGCCATCACTCGTCGCTGTCGTCGTGAGCTCGCGCTCGTAGTCACAGTGAGCTCGCCCTCACAGTGACCAATGTTATGTCTGTCGCCGTTGCTGTCGCCGTGATATCGATCGCCCTCGTAGTCGCCTCCTGTGCTGGTGAGCTCACCCTCGCAGTCGTTGTCGTCTCCGTCGTTGCCTCATGTCCGTCGCCGTCTCGTGTCCGTTCTCAGCTCTCGTCGACGCCTTCTGTGTTGGTGAGCTCCATTGAGACAATTTTTTGCTACTGTAATTAGGGGGGGTGAAGCCTTAAAGTCAAAGAAATCATCTATGATTGTGATCATGATCACATTTTGCAATTACTTTGTGAACATCACCGATGAGAGGGAGGGGTGATACTGTTACTGTGGCTATGCCAAAATAGCAAGTTGTAGTTGTCTCTCCTCCAAATGAAAGTTCTGTAGAAAGGCATTGATCTTTTGTGGTTATGTCCGTCTTTGTAAAGTGTATAAGATTTTTACTAATGAATGCTGGTAATCAAAAGGTTAAAGGATTGAAGAAATGACAAGTAGTAGTTAGTTATGTTGTTCTTCTGAAGAATTAAAAGTTTTAAAGTTGCTTAATATTGAAATGTACTTATCCAATTAAAAGTTTCATTATGAAATGTACTTATCCAATTATTCAAATGAAACTTCCTATTATTCGGCCTTTTTTCTAGGGGAATGATAGCTTTGAACCTGTTTATCTCCTCAGGTTTCATTTGAAAATGATATCTTTTTATTCAAATAAAACTTCCTGTCATTGGCCTTATATTTTGAAAATGTTTGATAAAACCCGAATTAAGTACCTTGTTATCTCCTCAAGTTCAGACCTATAAATCGACTGTCTCAGTGTAGTTTTTCTTGCAAGATGTATTTGAAGTACAGTAATGTTATCATTGCATCAAGGCTTTGTTTGTGTTATTAAATAGGGGAGATAGCAATAGATTTATTTCATATTTTTCAGTCTTTGCAGTTTGTTTTAATAAAGAAAAAAATGTATATATTGATAGACAACTAAAGTTAGCTTATGTTTTACTTTGGTTGCAGAAAATCATACATTATGGATTTAGTGAGAATTCAATCAAACGTTGGCTACTTTCGGGACATTCTTCAAAATCGTATTTCTTCTACATTGTCGGAGGATCATCGGACAACCCTTCGAGATACTTCATTCTATGGCTATTTGGATGTTCCTGGCGTTCCAATGCAACCACTTCTAGTGGATTGTTTGTTAGAAGTACTTAATGTTGAAAAAAGTAGTTTCAAAATTAGAGGAAAATAGACCTCCTTTGGTGTTGAAGATGTTGGGAGAATTACAGGTCTTCTGATGTGAGGATCTATAGTAGATACGAGGTTCATAGAAGTGATCACGAGACAATCTACAAGCTCGTGTTTTCATTTAGGACTAAAACTGAAATTGAGGAGGATATGAAGTGTAAGATTAGAAGAGCAAAGAAGAAAAGTGATGAGGGTAAGAAGAAGATTGTGTGTGCTAGAAGTGATAGGATGGGTGAACTTATCGAGGAGATGGCTGAGCGTAGAAATCCTCTTTTGCCACAGATGCTCGTGGCTTTCATTATAGGATTTATATTATGCCCTCAAGCTAATATGGGTTGTCCCTTGTTTGCATTTAGATATGCTGAGAAATTGGATACTTTTAAGGAGTACAATTGGGCTAAAGTAGTGTATGATGTGTGTTGCATACTAAGATGAATAAGACTAAGAAGACCATCACTAAGAGGTTTGAGGGAAATCGATCTAGAGGTGGTTATATGGGGGGTTTTTCCTTGGTTTTGGTGGTAAGTTAACCTTTTATATATTTATGTCATTCTCCATTTTATATATTTATGTCATTTAGTCATATTTATTATTGAGCTAAAATTTTTAACTTTTTCATAGATTTAGTTTTATGAGCTTGTGGGAAAGTTGAGCCTTCGTGTAGGAGCTGAATCCCTACCACCCATCCTAAGCTTCTACAAGTGTCCGAGATCTTTACGGAGGAATGCAGTACATGATTTAGGTAGAGACCCTGTTAATTTTAGGAAGCATAATAACAACTCGAGGGCTCTAAATTTTGAAAAGAGGATTGCTAAAGCTACCACTATCACTATAGCCATTACCACTGAAGTTGCCCCTACAAAATTCAAGGGAAAGGTATAATGCTTTTGCTTGGTTGATTCAAGACATGAGAACTAGTGTTACTTTTCCAATTATCATGCTTAGGTTTCTCTGCATATTTTTAGTTAGTTAAAAGCACCATGAATTTAATTGTATTTGGGTTATTTATATGCAGGTAATCACTGAAGTTGATTTGGATTGGCTCATGCAGGAAAAGAAAGCGGAATTAGACCTTCTCTTGAAGATGAAGAGGGATATATTTGGTGGAAAGCAAGAGGACGTTAATAGTGATGGAGGAGATGAGGATGACGGGGATGATAGTGATGGCAGCGATGATGATGAGGGCCATGAGGAGGATGATAGAGATGTAGGCGAAGGTGAAAATGATGTTGTAGTAGGAGAGGAGGGGGATGGTGGAGATGTGGAGGTTGGTGGAGATGCGGAGGATGGTGGTGATGGAGATGTTGATACATTGAATGTAGCTAAATGTAGGCTGTCTAAAAATTACTACAGATAGCTGATCCCCATCAAACACCAATGACGAAAGTTACAATTTGACGGTTTCTAGAAGACTACAATTTGAAGACTTTCACGTAGAGCGATGAATGTTACAATCTGACGATCTTCACAACAATTGATGAAAGCTCTAATTCAATAGCCTTCACAATCAACATCAGGTGTTACAATCTGACGACTCTCGTACGTCAAGGAGCTAAAGTGAAGATTACAATCTGACGACTCTCATACGTCAAGGAGCTAAATTAGAACACAGAGGTCCTCCCTGCGTTCCAAGACCAAAACACAGAGGTCCTCTCGGCGTTCCAAAATCAGAATGCAAGGGTCAGACCCGCATCTCAAGCTCCAAATACAGAGCTCGTGGTCGCATTCTCAGCTTAAAACGTAAAGCTTACGGCTGTGTTCCAAAGTCAAAGCAACGCAACTTGTGCGTCTTCAGCTTCCAAACATAGCTCCCAGACGCTACAAATGCAGCTATTAAACGCTGCCAACACAGCTTCTAACTACTGCCAACATAGCTTCTAACTGTTGCCAACACAGTTTCCATCTGTTGCCCAGCGTAGCTTGCAAACACTGCGTTCAAACACAGATTTCATTCCCGAACGTAAGACCTGCGTTTGACTCGTTCAAACACGAGTTGAACGGTTCCAGAAATCATTTTCTCCCCACGATTTGAGGGATTTCCGCTCCACTTAGGAGCAGATTAAGGAGACGGTTATACCCCATTCAGCCCCACTTAGGAGCGAATTAAGGGGACGGTTGCACCCCTTAATCTCCTATAAATAACTAAAAAATCAGTTTAGTTCGGATCTCGAGATCTTTAAGCATTTTCGGATCTTTAGATCTTTAAGCATTTTCGGATCTAGAGATCAGCAAAAGGGATCTCCAATTCATCCTCTTTCGGCAGCTAAAAAAGAGGAGATTAATCTCGGGAGATCAAAATCACCAAGGAGATCGGCATTCATCCTTGAGAGCTATTCTTGGAGCCTTCAGCCTTGGCTTGAGAACCGATTTTTGGTTCAAATCAACTCTTTTTCAAGAGTTTAAACTCGCTCAGAGTTCTTTAACTCGTTTAGAGTTTTAAACTTACCACACAAGTTCACCTCTACATTTAATCGAGAGGAATCAACCACATTACCTTGTTCCAACGAGGTAAAACGTCGGATCATTAACGAGAAGCAAACTAGATATGAACGTCGAGGGAGGCATCTCATCGCCACCTTGAAGAACCCAGTCTTAAAAAAAGGAGGATCTCTGTTGATCTTCTTCTCTTTTGTAATCGGGAATTCAAATTGTAATCGAGATTGAGAGAGTTGTAAACATTCAATGGAAGTGGACGACGACGCCTTTGTTCTTAGCCCACACTATTGTGTTGATTGAAAGCAAGCGTAAAATGTTAGACCCTAGAGGGAGGTGATTAGGGTCTTATGTTAATCTAGTCCGATTTAATACCAATTAAAACTAATAACAAGTTATCCCAGCAAGTATAAAATACAACAAGATATATGAGCTAGGATAAGTAATATGAACAAAGAGATATATCCTAGCAATGAGATATACTATAAGATATATGCAAGGATATACAACTTAACACATGGGTGAAATAAACATAAACAAAACAAGAGTGATAGTGTGCAAATAAACAATGCATACACACAATATAATCACGGAGTTCGGACCTTCCGTCCTACGTCTCCGCTCCCCACTCCCGGGGAGAAATCCACTATCACAATCGGGTTTTCTGC
Organism: Asparagus officinalis; assembly: GCF_001876935.1. Taxonomy (NCBI): domain Eukaryota; kingdom Viridiplantae; phylum Streptophyta; class Magnoliopsida; order Asparagales; family Asparagaceae; genus Asparagus; species Asparagus officinalis. Next base: position 1,912,580 of record NC_033797.1, read on the forward strand.
GCTTACCCGAATAATGTTTACACCTCATAATATCGATTTTCAACGCTCACCGATCAACGTCCACACCTCACACTCAGTTTTCTAGTTCACTAAAAACTTTATAATTCACACTCTCACAATGTCAGTTTTCAACGCTCACCGATCAACGTCTACACCTCACACTCGGTTTTCTAGCTCACCGAAAACTTTACAATCTCACAATATAACAAATAATTGTTCTCTAATATGGATGAGAACACAATAAAAGCTCATACTCAATTGTTACAACTCTCACTAACCCAAATATACTATGTATGCAAATACAATAAGCTCAAGTGGGTGTGTGTAAACAATGAGTGAAATCAAATCAACTAAACTCAATATAAAACTAGCTTTAATAAAATAATAATCAAATAAATAGATGTAAATCTAGAAATAGAGTTTAGAAAATTTCTCAATAGATCAAGAGGTAGAGGGAGAATAGGTTGACGCCCAAACACTAATAGATGATCTCCTCAAGCTCTTGTGAAATTGATTTTACAAACTCAAACTTCCAAATACTTAAAAACTTCTTAAACAAACTTAAACCAAACTTAAACCCTTGTTTAAAACTCTTTAAACTTGTTTTAAAAATACTCTCTTGTTTAAAAAACTTCTTCGATTTATATGAGAACTGAGATCAATGGGGTATTTATAGCCTCCCAAAACCTCAGCCAAAAGCCCAACAGAAATGACCAAAAAACCAACAGAATCGAAAATCAGATTCTGTACAAAATGACCATTGGAGTGAACGGCGGTCGACCGTGAAAATCTCACGGTCGACCGCGAGCCACTTTTGAGGTTCAGAAAATTCCAGAAACTTTGACGGTCGACCGTGGGAATTTTCGAGCTGACAGTCTACCGTGACAGTCGATCGCAAAAGTTGCTGATGGCTCCGCAGGGAAAATCAAAGGCGCGGTCGACCGTAAACTGACATATGAGAAAACATGTTTGAAAGTTGATTTTCTGATTTTAAAACCCTATTTAAAAATATCAAATAAATTCTAAAAAATATAAAACTTTGGGGAATGATTGTAGACATGATAATAAACATGCTATAAAGACTGGTTTTCAAAAAAGACCTCCCAAATAAAAAATATCATCATTTTGCAAAATAGTACAAAACATGAAAATATAAACATATGAGTTTTGACATTTTAGCTTAACCATGTTTTGAAACAATACAAAATAATTTTATAGACTTGAAGAAAGATGTAAACTATTGTTATGAAGTTTATAAACAATGAATATAGTATTTTCACAAATACAATAGAATATGAAACATATGAGTATGAATATATATATATATATATACATAGAAACCAATAAAATGTGTGTGTATATGATATTGAGCTTAAAGTACTTAAACACATAATATAAACTCCTAAACTAATTATACACAAGTTTGTGATTTTCAACGAAGCTCTATCTTGCTACACTCGCGGATGAAGCTTGAACTTGAATCTTTAACTTGAATTACAAGCCTTCAACCACTATTCCGCCAACCTCCATTTGATATGATCGTGAATGCTCGATTCCATCCATCCTCTAACTTGTTGTTTGTCTACAATAAATAGAAATACACAAACACTAGATAAACAATATTAGTAGTAAATTGTTTGTTAATCATCATCAAAACAATAAGGCCAACATAAAACCCCTTCCATCAAAAGAACAGTTCTATCGAGATCTCGGCTTGCTGGACCATCTATGTGTTCACCCTTTGTTCCGCTTGCTAATAAAAAAGGAGTACCAAATTATCCGGAAAGGAAGGAAGTAAGGGATGACGAGAGAGAACTACACGATACCTTTTGGAAGAACAAAAATATGACAATGTAAGGAATTTTGAATGATCTATTTTTTGACTTTTATAGTGATTTCATTAATACATTTACTAAGTTTTTTCATATGTAGTGAGACTTTAGTGTGGTCATCTAGTGATGCTTTGTTAACACATAAGGATGCATTGAAATTACTTAAAGGAGATGCAATTAGTTGTGACATAAGTACCCTTTTTTATGCTTCACACAATGCACACGAAGTATATAAAACTAATGTTTACAATTTTATTATGTACATATCAGGTTATGGCCTCCTATGTTGTGCTTCTAAATATGTTGATGGAGATGCGTCCAAAATATGCAAAGGACATACACATATGTTGTCCATGAGTAATTGTAAGTAGAAATCCGATTGGAGATTATAAGTATTATTCATATATAATATAAAATACTAAATCTTATCTTTCTTTGTTTTTTATAGAGGCGCATCAACAAAAATAATCCATCTAGTGTCGAACGCATGTTTAAGCCAATAACGACTACACATTTTCTTGAACTTGATAAGATTATTTTCCCATTTCTAATTTCATTTCATTGGCATATGTTGATATTATTACTCTTCTCTCTGCGAATACATGTCCGACGCTATTGATTTTAGAGTGAAGCTTATGTCATTCATTCCTGATGCTTGGAATTTGGATATTACATCTTGTCATGAGATAGAAAGTGTTGATGTACCTCAACAACATGGGTTAGTGTATTCGACTTATTCGTATGTTGTTGTTTTTTTGTATGTGATGTCACATAGAAACTATATATTATGTGACAAAAGTATTATATTGATATTGTAAACATTTGAACTTGTAGTAGCCTAGATTGTGGGGTGTTCTTGATGTCATATATGTTCAGCCTCGTTTCCGGTCAACCAATTTCAATTGACCAAAATGATTGTGCAAGACATAGAACTTGTATCATTTCTCTATTTCTATCTGAAGGTATATTTTCCATAAGTGTAATGTTCAGTTGTATGTGGTTTCTTAGAGATATGAAATGCTGCTGACTTTTACATTTAGTCTATTATTCTTTTGATTTACGTATCTTTTGATTTCAGGATATAAACGTGATCCTCAAGCTAAGTTCTCCGGATGCTAGATGCCAACTGTGGTATGCAAATTTTGTGTGGTGTATAAATATATGTTTGGAATTTGAAAGACTATGGAAGTAGATAATCTGAAAGTTTTTTGAGTGCTATTTTTGAAATTACCCTAGAGGGGGTGAATAGGATAATGTGCTAATCTAATCCGATTTTAATGTCAATTTAAACTTTATCAAAATATTATTCTTGCAAGATAATTATTCAATAAGATATAAGCAAGTATAAATAATCAAGGGTGAAAAAAGATGCAATAGGTGAGATAAACAATAAGCACAAATATAAAAAAACGCTAATGACAAACGCAAACAAATGATATGATCACGGAGTTCGGTCAACCCTGAGCTATGTCTCCTCTCCCCTCTCCCATGGAGAATCCACTATCACAATAGATTTTTAACATTCACCCAAAACGTTTACACCTCACAATCGGTTTTCTAGCTCACCAGAAACTTTCACAATCTTACACTCTTGCAATCACACTCTACATCCTCTAAGTGTTGGCCTAGCCCGTGTCACCTTCCTCAAGTACTCGGATTTACAACATCTCCCTAGACTTTACTACTGATACCACTCCTCTTAGAATCGACCTCATCTCTCACCACACACTTCTCTCGGTGTACAAGTGTATTACAAAGTGTATCTCACAAATAAGAACAATAATAAATGCTTATTCTCTAAACAAGGTATGAAGAAATAACAAATGAATGTATGAAACTAGAAATTGAGTTTAGAGGAATCTTCTCTGAAAAACAAGAGAGGAAGATGGATGAAATTGAAGCTCAAACAATAGAATTAATCTCCTTTTCTTCTTGTGAAACTTTCTTCACAAAACACTTATGAAAACAAACTTTAAACACCCTTTAAACTTGTTTAAAAACTTTCTTGATTGTCAAAAATAGTTATAGCAAAGGGGTATATATAGGGTGGAAGAAACCAGCCTAAGAAACTAACAAAAACCCATAAAAAAATAAAAAACCAGCAAAATCTAGAAAATAGTCGTTACTGTGCAACAATCACATGATGGGTCGACTCATCCAGGTCATGAGTCGACTCATGAATGTATAGGTCGACTCATGACTTTATGGGTTGACTCATCAGACTAAAATGCTAACTGCGCAGGACTTCATGAGTCGACTCGTCACTGTTCACGGGTCGACTCAATCATGCACATAACCTGATTTGCACAGTAAATTCCAACTTTAAACTTTGTTTAAAAATATCAAATAAATTTCAAAAATATAAAACTTTAGAAAATATTTATAAACATGATAATGAACGTGTTATAATATTTTTTAATTTTCACTTCCCAATTATGAAAACTCATCATTTTATAAAATAGTCCAAAAACATGAAAACTTAACAACACATGTTTTTGACAAACAAACTTGCATATTCATTTTGAATGGATTAATGGATTTAGAAAAGATATAAAATGGTGTAATTAAGTTTTTAATCCATAACCACATACTTTCGCAAATAAACATGATTTCATTAATTTGTTAAGGCTTGATATTGATGAAATCATTGTAAGAATGTATAAACATACTCCCTCAAAAAGAGTTGATATATTGTAAGTGTAGCATAATATCTTATAAGTGTAGCATGATAAACTGTAAGTGTAGCATGTTATATTGTAAGTGTAGCATGATAAACTATAAGTGTAGCATGATATCTTATAAGTTAAGAATGAAAAATTGTAAGTGTAGCATGATATATTATAAGTGTAGCATGGTAAACTATATAAGTGTAGCATGATATACTGTAAGTGTAGCATGATAAACTGTAAGTGTAGTATGATATCCTACCTCCAAAATTATGATAAAAACATGTCTTGTAAGTGATCCAAAAGTATCACATAATTAAACACATACAAAACACAGAACAAACACATATCTTACATCCTAAATTATGATAAAAATATATTTTACATTGATCCAAAAGTATCATATAACTAAACAATCATACAAAATACATAACAAACACATATCTTATATCCAAAATTATGACAAAAACATGTCTTACATTGATCCAAAAATATGCCACTTTTACAAAACTATAACACAAAACTCATGCATGTTTGTAATATTTTACTTAGAATATATCTAGTCTGCAATAGGCTGTCTACATGGTCTACGATTGAGATAATACTATTGACACCTACTATATTTTAACTCTTTATAGGGATTCAATCCTGAAGGAATACGCTTTGTTCATGATCTTCCATGAAGAATTGATGTTGTCGGCGACCGAATTACTATATTTTCATCATCTATATATGGCTTATCATCATCAGGAATTAGGTATATAGGAAAGGAGTAGCATTTGCGGTATGTCTCCACACTAAACTAGTAAGAAATATAGGAGTAAAGAATATCATTATTTTGTCGAATTACCATAGCCGTATGTTTGCAAGGTAGCCCGACAACTTGCCATTCACGACAAGTACATGTGCAGTCATTCAAACCTACTTCAACGGTGGGGAAATCATACACCTCGTACCTTCCTGTAGTAGGAGTAGCAGAAAAACAACGTGATTGCTCATTGATATGAATGATGTGCTCTTCCACAGTAGGAACAAATGTTGTGGTCCACTTGTGGGATGCCTCCCGCCTTTCAAAACTTATCCTTAACATTTTCTTACGAATATTATCAATTGTTTGGGTAATTGACAAATGACGAGCTTCTTTGATCAAAGAATTGAATGACTTTGCTAGGTTTGATGTCAACCATCCATATCTACATGCATGTCAATAAATAGTAAGTATAGAGGTACATATATCTAATTGATTTGCATTTAAAATTTTGCATAAATTAAAATATTAACCTCTTCCTAGAAAAATAGCAATTAGCCAAATTTTCTGTACTCATCCTGAACATTTTATTATAGGCGATTTCTGATTTGTTCCGTAGCTCATTGCATTCATTGTTATAGGAACAAGAAGTGTATGCATAAGCAGCCATCAAAATTTTACACATTCATCTCGTACAGGTGGTATAATGCCTTTCTTCGACAAGTTATTCTTAAAATTATCCAAAAGATGACGAATACAATTTAACGTGGGGTCTTTGGTAGCGATAGGACACCTCACTCGGTGCTCGTACCGAGTTTGCTTTCCTTTGACGATCCGATCGAAGTTGCGGGCAAGCTTTAGTATGTAGTAGAAGCTTGATTGGGTGAGTTCGATCAACAGAGGCCAAAAAAGTGCTTGAAGCTTCATTACATAGTAGAAGCTTGATTGGATTAGTTCGATCAACCGAGGCCAAACAAGTGCTTGTGCTTGTAGGCCGAAGATGCCAAGAATTCGGTCTTCTTGAATGACAAGAAGTTCGATCTCCAAAGACCAAGACTCCGCCGACGGCGTGCCTGGAACAAGGCTGATCTCGAGTCCAAGATGGTCTTGAGTTCTCTGTAATTCGTCCTCAAAGAGGTCGGGTCCTAAGACCCTTTCTCTATGGATGCTCATGGCCTTTTATAGAGAAGAAGGAGAGTGTAATCACTCACTTAAATTATGGGAAGTGACCATTCCCATACTGAGTATGGCCATGAGGAGAATCATGACCAAATCCTTTAAATCGTGGAAAATAACTATCCCTGTGCTGGGTACGGTCATGAGGATAACCAATCCCTTAATTAAAAGGATTTGACTGCTCCCATGCTTCAAGTGGGCAGCTGACAGGCTAGGCGATCTGGCAAGGCTGTGCAGGCGAGCTTGGCCTTCAGGCGAGGCTGTGCAGGCGAGCTTGTGCAGACGTGGTTAGATCATGCAGGCGAGCTTCAAGCATTAGGAGAGCCCAATGGGATCATCAGGCGAGCTCCCAGCTGTCGGACGAGCTTGTCTTGTGCAGGCAAACTTCAAACATGCAGGCAAGCTTCAAGCGTGCAGGTGAGCTTGGGTCATGCAGGCGAGCTCCCAACCATCGGGCAAGCTTGCCTTGTGCAGGCGAACTTCAAATATGCAGGCGATCTTGGTAGGTGAGGCTGTGCAGGCGAGCCAGCCTCATTCAGGCGAGCTTAAAGCTTGAAGCCCTCAGGCGAGCTAAACTCCTTTGCATGAGGGGTTGCTCTTCAGGCGAGCTCCAAAACATGCTACGAAGAACAGGTCGTAACTTTCAAACCGTAACTCGGAATTAGACGAATTACATATAAAAATCGCCTATCTTGACGAGACAGGGCCAACCAAACCCTAAAGTGGGTTTGCCGCCTCCATTTCACCAAATTCCTTACGGTTTGAGAGATATTAGCGTTTTCCCATTTTTTTGCTCTTTCGGGTGAGGTTTTAGCAGTCTTGTTCTGAACTTTTCTTATAGGGTTTAAAGGTAATTTCTATTGCCTGCAGAACCCTCTCCAAAGTTTTTAGACCTGAATCAGGCTACATGGGGTCTGGAACACTTTGGATATGAAGACCTGCAAAGTGATCCCTGCTCAGATAGAGTGAGGAGCCTTCCAACGAGCTCGGTGAAGTTGACCTCTCCACCCGCAGCTGATGATCGCCATCTAGGATTTTGAGCAAACCCTTAGCTATCAATGGACTTGATTTATCTTTACTAATTGCCGTTTGAGTTGGACTAGCCATGCTCTTGCCCTTAGCATGGTAAGTTGTCGAAGAGTTTCTCTTAGGCTCAATGCTAAGATTTCTCCTCTATCCTTTTGCCCTTAGCATGGTAAGTTGTCGAAGAGTTTCTCTTAGGCTCAATGCTAAGATTTCTCCTCTATCCTTAGCCTTTTGAGGCGTTTGGATTAAGATCTCTTAGGCTCAATGCTAAGATTTCTCCTCTATCCTTAGCCTTTTGAGGCGTTTGGATTAAGAGCGTAGGGAGAAGTGTAACCTCGTATACCAGTCGGAGGGTAGGAGCAGTTTAGCCTCGCGCACCAGTCGGGGAATAGGAAGTAGTTTCACCTCGTGCACCGGTTGGAGGAAAGGAGCAACAGTTTATACTCGTATACTTATCGGAGTAAATGGGCAGTTTTATCTTGTGCACCGATTGGAGGAAAGGGATCAGTTTAGCCTCGTGTACCGGTTGGAGGAAAGAGAGAATTTTAGCCTCATGCACCGATTAGAGGAAAGGAGCAGTTTCACCTGGTGCACCGGTTGGAGGTTGCCGGTTTATCCTTAAGAATATTTTTCAGGATTTCCCGTCAAAGGTAGAGAACAATTTAGCCTCGTATAGCAGTTAGAGGTTAGGAGCAGTTTAGCCTCATGTACCGGTTGGAGGAAAGGGCAACAATTTATACTCGTATGCTTGTCGGAGTAAAAGGGCAGTTTCACCTCATGCACCGATTGGAGGAAAGAGAGCAGTTTAGCCTCGTGCACCGGTTAGAGGAAAGAAAGAAGTTTAGCCTCATGCACCGGTTGGAGGAAAGGAGCAGTTTCACCTCGTGTACCGGTTGGAGGTTGCCAGGTTATCCTTAAGAATATTTCTTAGGAACTTCCCGTTAAAGGTAGGGAGTAGTTTAGCCTCGTATACCAGTTAGAGGTTAGGAGCAGTTTAGCCTCATGCACCGCTTGGAGGAAAGGAGTAGCAGTTTATACTCGTATGTTTGTCGGAGTTAAGGGACAGTTTTACCTCGTGCACCGGTTGGAGGAAAGGGGCCTCGTGCACCGGTTGGAGGAAAGGGGCAGCAGTTTATACTCATATGCTTGTCGGAATTAAGGGGCAGTTTCACTTCGTGCACCGGTTGGATGAAAGGGGTAGCAGTTTATTCTCGTATGATTGTCAGAGTTAAGGGGCAGTTTCACCTCGTGCACCGGTTAGAGGAAAGGGAGTAATTTAGCCTCATGCACCGGTTGGAGGAAAGGGAACAGTTTATCCTCATGCAGCGGTTGGAGGAAAGGGGTAGTTTTACCTCGTGCATCGGTTGGAGGAAAGGAGCAGCAGTTTATACTCGTATGCTTGTCGGAGTTAAAGGGTAGTTTCACCTCGTGCACCGGTTGGAGGAAATAGAGCAGTTTAGCCTCGTGCACCGGTTGGAGGAAAGGGAGAAGTTTGTCTTCTCTTGGGGCAAAGATGAACTCTGATTTGTATTCTCTTAGGGCAAAGACGAACTCTGATTTGTCTTCTCTTGGGACAAAGACGAACCTAAAATAGTGGCACATCGCATGGTAGGCCACTATTTGGATAAAGACACATCACTTGGTAGGCTGTTATCAAACAACAACCTTTTGTAGGAAAGACGATGCTGGGGGAACCAAATCATTCAGGGATGTATGAGTGTGACGATTGATTATTATAGGAGCCATCGCATGGTGGGCTACTACCCATCGATTGTTCTAAGGATATTAGAACTCTAAAAAAGGATCAGGTCGTTCAGGGACGTATGAGTATGACGATTGATCGGACAACGTCATTTGCAAGAATGACGGTGTCAGCTATCAGAGGTAATCATTAACCTGATCGGAACTGTTGTGATTAGAGCGACTTTGTAGACCTACCGCTCCATTAAAGAGAGTCGGTAAGTAGATTTTGGTCAGAGGTGTGACGTTAACATGACATGATTGTTTGTTGCTGTTATAGTCAGTCACCATACCAAAATAGAAGTATCGGAAGAATGCATGCATAAGCCCAAGCGAGATATGATCCGAATCAACTTACGGGCTCATAAGCCCAGTCAGAGCCAAGTCCCTCGACTAGACGAGCATACAAGCCTTATTCCGATCGACATGTCATCAGGACCGACTCAAAGAACGGAGTCAGTTTCCCCCTCATAATTAATACAACTCATTGAGCAGACAACTATACTACCGAGTCGTCAAATCATAATGACGACTCACGGATCAACCCGCCTCGGGCAAAGGGATAAGAGCCAACTAAGATCACTTCAAATGTCAATCGACGCAACAGTACTGATTAGTCCCATCAAGATCTCTATTCTGACAACCCTCATGCACCAGCCACTTATTCGGCTTACAAGTCATTTTCTAAAAAATTGCCATGATGCTTCTCTATGCGTGAATGACTTTTCCTCCAATTCTCGGCCGCCACCTGGAGAGAAGGACGACCACACAGCCAACCTACCCTACACCCTACCTACTCTGACAAACCTAGAGCACTGAGAAGACCTTTCTCCCCTGACACTGAATGACTTCCCTCCCAGTCACTTGCCGACACCTGGAGGAAGAAAGATGACTCAGCAGCCTGCTTGTTCACCTTTCAAACCACCTCCTGTGCATAGTCAACAAAATCCGAGGGTTAAACTCCCAGAGGCAAGGGGGCTATAAAAGGAGGTAAGGAAGATAAGGGAGAGGGGGCTCTCTGCTTCTTCTTGCACCTTAATTTTACTCCCCTTCGGATCTTTTTCATCCAGAATATTTTAATACTTCTAGAGGAAAAATCCCCTGCAAGGACCTCAATGGCCAATGGGCCTCTCAACAAACCCTCCCCAAGTTCATCAACTGACTTGACCGTCAGAGGTACCACGGTAGAAACTAGCCCCGTATTCCTACGATTCTTACATGTGCAGGCTATCAGTCCACCCCGCACGCTCAGAATCGGGCATAAAGTCGGAGGAGGAGTCGGCTCCAACATTCATCCTCTTCTTGTTCCCCACCGTCGCCAGGATCGAGGCTGCATCCGACAATGGAAAACCCTCATCGACTGTTTGTTTACGAGCATTGACAGTTTGGCACCCACTATGGGGCCTACTTTCTTCTCTGAGAAGAAATACCCAATTCTAAGTCGGGGCCTGATATTGTTCATTCCTGAAGAGCATAGGAATTGTACCATTCAAGCTAAACAAAGCCTGCAATTGCATTATTCAAGCTAAGGAGGATTAGCCTACGGGTATGAGGAGCCAATGTGGGTGTAGCCCTTTGAGGCTCTAGCAGCGGGGGGGGGGGGGGGGGTATTTGCTAAGTGGAACCCCGAAAACCCTCTTAAGAAAAGACACACCACTATGGTGCTTGTCTGGCTTGAGAATGAAGCACAGGCTTCTAATCGCCACCATAGATGAAAAACCCCATCCCCTGCACAGCCAAGAGGCCTAGGGTTGGATCGCAAACAGAACCCCTAGGGGTTATGATCAGATCCAGTATCGCTCAAGCTCCTCAGACCACCATCACCTTCAGAGGAGAGTCCTTCCTCACCAAGAGAGGGGTTGCGGGAAAAACTCAAGGGCTTGCCATCTGGTCTTCTCAGGAAGATTAACAGTTCTGGCCCCAGCCGCTGTTCGAACTACCTAAAGACAAAGTAAGAACCGATGGTCGAAACATGTGACTCGCATCCCCCTAACAAAAGAAGGATCCCACATTTATAGGATGGTCCAACTATCGCTATCCCTGGAAACCTCAAGAGGAAAAATATGATCCCATCAAATTCCAATGAACAAAGCGTTGATATGTGGGATTCTTTCCAACAAGAAGCCCTCATCACAAAAGTTGCCTGGGCCCCCTCCGTCGAGCAATATCTTCCAAAAAGCTCAAACAACGGGATAGCAGGCCTAACAGAGCAACCGACGATGGACAAGCAAGATCTGTTGAAAATCACCATGTCCACCGTCGACCTATAAGGATCTCAGCAAAGCCTTCAAGAAGGTCCTTGGCTTATGAAATGACAAATATGCCAGCGACTCAACAACGCCTAAAAAGCCAAGCAGCTCACCATCAAGAGAAAGAGCAACACCCGATTCCGGGCGTTCCTCAGTTTGGCAACAAAGGTAGCTAGTGAAGCAACAACTCGCTCTCATCAAGGCAGGAAGGTTCACAGGAGAAAAGAAACAGCCAAGGAAGCTCCATCCCGACGACTTTGTCCCCAGCCAGAAGCCATCTTTAAGATGCACACGGACAAGAAACGTGGAGTCGGCATCACCCGACGGAATTGTTTTCGTCGAAAGTTACCTTCATCATTGATTTCATTAAACTTCAAACGTTACAAATGAAATTCAAACAACAAAATAATAAAGATTACAACTTTCTTGAAAATAAATACAAGATCCGTTCGTCGTCTCTTGCTTGCGTGGGTCTTTAGCCTGTGACGGGGACGTCGATATCTGTGGACTACCTGGCAATCAGATCTGGCTTTAGCCTGTGACGGGGACGTCGATATCTGTGGACTACCTGGCAATCAGATCTGGTCCAGAGCTTCGTTGATCCGCGAGGAGATCTGGAAACTTGAAGCGCCTATCTCGATAAAAGCAAGATAATTGCTCTTCTTAGAATTACCACAACGGGATAATTCTAAGGATCGGATGTGGGCGATGTAGATCTGACGAAGAAACTCTCTTGCGTTGAAGTGCTCGATCACTCTTCACTCCGGCAGGGCTTCGCCAATTCTCCAAAATTCCAAATCTGAAAAAATGAGGCCTAAGGCTTGTATTTATAGGCTTGAGAGGATAACGGAGCGGTTAAAAATACTTAAAAGCCCAAATCTTCCTTGGAGACACCCCAGGGTGTCTCTACTTGATTGGAGACACCGTAGGGTGTCTCCCATTGATCCGAGACACCCTAGGGTGTCTCGGCTTGGGCCGAGACACCCTAGGGTGTCTCGGCCTTGGCCGAGACACCCAAGGGTGTCTCGTTGCCTTTGGTGTTTCTTGGTTTGGGCCGAGACACCCTAGGGTGTCTCGTTGGTCCGAGACACTCCTTTTGGTGTTTTCATCTGTTTCTGCTGTAATTCCTTTGTCCGGACTCGGATTTGAGTGATTCGAAGTATGTTAGAAAGCCGACAAGGAGTTCTATCAGCTCCGATGGTTGGATCATCTGTTGAATGAATGAGACACGAAGGGCGTTGTTCCTTTTGTAAACATCGTGGGACTCTCGATTAGCCCGTACCTTCGTTAGTTCACGTAGTTCGTTGATTTACTTCAAGCGTTCATCGACATCAATCGAACTCCTGTGAACCGGATAGTGACGTTCATCATCGTTCCTTAACACTGAGTTGTTCGTGGAGACCTATAGGCAATTTTTGATGCCTACAGATACCCCCTCCAAAGCGTTCCAGACTCGTTTCTTTTATAGAAGAGGCTGGAATACTTTGGACGTGATTGGTCCATCCTTCTGTTAGCGTAAAGGACCTGTAGTTAGCTTCAACCCTTGACTCCTTCGATTTTTGGTCTATTCAATACTTTGATGAATAGCCGAAGTTCTTCCGACGCTGCGTTTATCGCTTGGCCGTCGTCGGGGTCTCGAGTCTACCACCAGTGAGTTGAGTTTGGCTCGTGTCATTGACTTTGAACTGACTATCTTTGTCACATTGCGCTGACTTAGGATTTCAGATCACCGTATGTTGACTTTTTGTCGCAACGCGTTGAGTGACGTTGACCTAGGGTTACGCGTTGACCAGCGTTGACTCTAGGGTTTTGAACGTCAAACTTTGACTTTTTGTCGCAACGCGTTGACTGGCGTTGATCTAGGGTTATGCGTTGACCGGCGTTGACCTTAGGGTTTCGAACGTCGAATGTTGACTTTTTGTTGCAACGCGTTGATCGGCGTTGACCTAGGGTTACGCGTTGACCGGCGTTGACCCTAGGGTTTCGAATGTCGGATGTTATCTTTTTGTCTGAACGCGTTGACCGGTATTGACCTAGGGTTTCGAACGTCGAATGTTGACTTTTTATCGGAATGCGTTGACTGGCGTTGACCTAAGGTTATTTCCCTTCTTTGGTTATTTCCTTCTTTAGCTTTCCTTCTTGTTTTAATTTTGTTTCCCTTTTTGTTTTCCCCCTTCTTTCCATATTTTCAAAAGAGATTCCCTTTTCCCTCTCAAACTCTTTCTTCCTCCTTCTATCCCTCCACCATTTTTTTTTCAAGAAGAACTCTAAACCCATTGAAACTCTTCCCCTTTAAAAAAACAAAAAAAATCGGATTTTTGCATCCCCTCCTTGGCCGAAATTTGTTCCCTCTCAACTAGGGTTCCTCCTTCACTCTCAAGTTCAAAGAAAGTTTCTTGGTTTTGGGTAAGCTTCCTCTCACAAGCTCTCTCTCTTTTTTCTTTGAAAAGGTTGCCATTTTAGTTTTGGGTAAGCTTCCTCTCACAAGCTCTCTCTCTTTTTTCTTTGAAAAGGTTGCCATTTTATGCTTGTAATGGGGGAATAACATGAATTTACATACCAAGATCATAACTTTTTACTCTCATGATGATGGGTTGTGTATGCACAAGTATTTGGGAATTTTATGCAAAAATTGCAATAGGGCCGAAATTGGGGGGCTTTTGTGCAAAAGAGGGCTAAAATTTGTAGGGGCCTTTACGCAAAATGAGACTGAAATTTTGGGGCTCGGACTTTAGACCCACTTGGCCACAACTTTGAGGGGGTGCTTCATGCAAAAAGACCACAAATTATTGAGGGCTTTAGACCCACTTGGCCACAACTTTGAGGGGGTGCTTCATGCAAAAAGACCACAAATTATTGAGGGTTTTATGTGCAAATATGGGCCGAAATCTTTTTGGGGGCTTATTTGCAAAATTGGTCGGAGAATTGAGGTGGTGTTCATGTAATAAAGGACTGAAATTAGGATTTGGATTACATGTCCATTTGGTCGAAAATTTGAGGGGTGCTTTATGCAAGAGGACCAAAAGTTGTTGAGGGGTTTATTTACAAAATCGGCTAAATTTTACAAAAAAAGGTTTATTTGTAAAATTAACCAAAATTGGGGGTGCTAGATGATCAAATATGATGACCATGAGCCAATTAGAGCGTGTCCTTAACCCGAATTTAGCCTTGAACACGAGGGGCATTTTGGGTATTTCACCAAAATTTACCGCAAAAATGACAAACATTGTTTTGTATGCACGAAATTTGTAGGTTTAATTAGACTTCAACTATAAAATCCTATTTATTCATAGGACTTTAGTTCAAGTTCTTAATTTCCCTTTTAAATTTCGTGTATTCATATTTTAGATTGTACCTGACTTGCTGCTTTTCATTATAAGTTTTCGATGTCTCCACGTCGACCTCGACCTCCTAGGAGTCGCTCCCGTTCACAGCCTAGCGAGGAAGAAGTTCCCACAGCATCCTCCCCTCCAGCGACATCCTTTTTCGGGGGTGAGAATCTTTATTTCTGTATCCCTGATTGATCCCTTCGCGGGTCATTAAGGAAGGACCGACATCTTCCTTCGTGGGGATTGAGGTTTCAGGATATTGGTGGTTCTGTTACACCCTCGTTTGGCCCCTTCACGGGTCATTCGGGAAGGGCCGACACCCTCCTTCGTGGGGGTTGAGGTTTCAGACTTGTTTTGCTTAACCAATTCAAGTCTTCTGGTATATTGGGGCGATCTTGCGTCGTCTTACACCTTGTAGGTCGGTGTATGTTACCACGTCATCTACGTGATGATGCATACCGTTCTTCCAGTGTAGGACACTCAAAATCGTCTCTCCAATTACCCCGTGAATGATTTTATCTCGCTCTTTATGAGATGGATTTAATTCATGGATGATTTTCTGACTCTATCCTTGTTTTGTTGCAGTCGAGTTCCCCACGGGCAGTCTCCCTCCTCATGCCACTACTGGTTGTAGCGGGGAAGTCTTCTCTTCGGCTTCCATTAGGCAGGCTATTGGTCCACTCCCTCAGTTTGACAGAGATCACTCCGATGAATCCTGTCGTTTGATACGGGATGGAGGGCGTCATTGCTTACGCCAGCTGATTACGGATGCTTCTTTTACTGCGGATTCCGTTTCTACTCAGGCTTTAAAGAAGCCCAGTTTTCTGTTTGGAGATCATATTGAGGATCCTGCTAAGTTGATTCTTACCGAGGAGCATTGGCTGAATCTTGATGAAGGAGCTCTCCTGTATATTCCCTCCATTCCTCGTCAGTGTTCTTTCACTCATTAGAGGGAACAGTGCCGTTAGCAAACAGATGCCCTGGCGCTTCACGCGATGATGCTGATCGAGGTCATTGTGGATACACATCAACATAAGACTCTGGTTCTATTGGGTATCATAATCCCGGTCCTTGAACCAGGAGATTATGAGGTGCTTAATACACGCACTCCGAGGCGAGGTATCAGCCAGCCAGTCTACCGTTGAAGAAACCGTCTGGCCTCATCTTGGAGAGAAGGCAGGATACCTCCACCAACTTAGATGCTAATGGGTTGGCTTCTCACAACCCAAGCATGGGACACGCAAGACCAGTTACGTCTTGGGCGCGATCGAGAAGGAATTTGACAAGAGAAGTGGATTGTACTCACCTATACGAGCCACCATGTATGGGCTCCCAGTCAGCTGTCGCCATTTCTTGGCATTGTTGGAGACATACATGCCCGACAGTAACACATTCCTGACCAGCGGCGGAGAGTTAGGGTTGGCCTTGCATGAGATGTATCAGGTTTCTGGCCTTCCGATGGGGGACTGTCCATACCAGGAGTACTTTCCCTCGAATCAGCAATTGGAGTGGTTGAAGAAGGATACTCCCGATATGTACGATACTCTTTGGGACCTCACCTGCCATTATCATACTTCTCTGATCAAGGTTTCTTCTCAGGCAAAGAGGAAAAGGCAGATCAGCCTGAAGCAGTTTGCTGTCTACTTGTTCCAGAACTTGGAGGGTGATTCCAGCGAGCTCATTCGTGAGTTAGATGTTCTGACACCTACCGCCGTTAATGAGTTGATGGAGAAGGCTGAGGCTCGTTCTTACACCATCGCTAGTGCTGAGGGAGCTTTTCCTGCAGGAACCAAGTTTCGTTCGTTCCTTCGCCGTGCACAGAAGTCCATTGAGCCCCGGACTCTGCTAGCAGGCTATCTCGCCCTCTGGTTGAAGAAATGCGTCATTCCGTATCAGCAGTCAGACGCCTTACCTCTCGAGGTGCTCTTCCCTGCAGTCCAGCTAGCTTATGGGAGGGAGCTTTCCCTGCTCCCAGCAATGGTTGCTGACATTTATTGTGGTCTTAGGTATCTGGTCAACGGTTTTGAGCAGGTGGGTTCTGAACCGTCGACCGAGCTTACTTGTGTGAAGGTCGAGCTTCCTTATGCGTATCTGATGGCGTGGCTCGTTTTTCACCGTCCTGACTTGATGTCCGCGCCCAGCATTGTTGATGTCCCTGTTCCTTTCATACAGCTGTTGGAGAGGAGCAGATGGCTCGGAAAAACATCCAGTGATGTACAACGAGAGCTTCGAGTTCGTAAGAGCTGGGAGTTCTTCAAGTGTTTTCCTCGCTTTTCGGGTCGCTATGGTGATGTGCTGATTGATGAGGAGAAGCCCAGAACTAATCGGACTGCTCTCGACGTTGGTTATTTCCGCTGGTTGGTGAACATCCGCGTCGGGTATCTCGTTTTTCGGGTGAAGAACCGCTGCCATATAGAGCCTTACCTCCCCAGCCGTTTTGCTCGTCAGTTTGGTTACGACCAACTATATGTTGGGAACCCGAGCCGTGGTTTGAAGATTGAAGGAGGGCTTATTGACGGCGTTCGGGCATGGCTATGGACCATGGTGGGCTGTACTGGGGCTCAGTTTGCTCTTCCTTCATCCAGACGCAAGCCGTTGATCACTTTCCTCAGCTGCAAGTGGTTTCTTTCTGCCAACGAATCTATAGGCGTGAGGAGTCTTTCAGAGTTGCAGTCTGAGCACTTGGTTCAAGTCACTATGATGGCTGCTCGTAAGGCTGAGCTTACTAAGAAACAGGGGAAGAAGCCTGCCAAACCTAAGAAGCCTGCCAAACCTTCCCTCTCGAGCAGAGACAGGATGGAGGATGATGAAGAGCTCCTTCCTATTGATGATGAGGACGAGACTTCTGAGGAGGGATATGTGGATATAGATACTGACGAAGAAGAACTTAATGCAGGTTTGTCATGCTCTTTTGCCTTCTTCCTCAATTTCAATTGATATCAACGAAAGGTCTTGTTCACTTATCCTAACGAAATGACTCTTATCCCCCAGGTAGGACAGTCGATGAGCAGGAGTCGCTCGCTTCTCATTATGCGAGATCCCGGCATAGCAGCGAGGCTCCTACACATGTTGAGACGCGTGGCAAGTCTATGCACGAATGACCCGTTGGTTCTATGAGGGCTGGTACTCCGAAAAAGAAGAACACCGCTCATAAACCACACGTTGGTCGGTACCCCTACGGAGTGGATTTAGGAGACATCGCCGACGGAGAGGAAGGTAGTACTTTGTTGTCCTTATTGCTTTAAGATGATTTACCTTCTGGGATTTGTAACCAGGTTTTATGTTCCGGGATACTATGAAGACGGCGAACTTCCACCGGACCCTGTATTCCCTGGTTCTGATAATATGGATAGCTTCATGCAGCAGATGTGTGACGCCATTCGTAACGATTCCATGGATGTCGATATGAACCTTGATACTGAGCTACGTTCAGGTATATCTAATTCCGGTGATACCTTCCTCGAGTAGCATTTAGAAGAGTTAGGGAATCCAAGATTCATTATTTTTTTTGTGCTTCGCTCTCTTTCAGGTAACTTAAAGAACCCAAGCATGGATATTGGGGAGAAAGAATATTCTGTTCCTTCTGCAGGTATCTCTGAGTTTTTCTTTCTTTCTCTATTTTCTTATACATATATCCAACACTTAAATTATCCTGCAGATGTTGTAATAGAGAAGCCAGTTGAGGACGGGGCCTTTCATGATGTAAGTTTCGAAGAACAAGGGCGTGTCTCTGCACCAAGTTTCTCGGGACCTGACATTGGATTATTAGTTGACATGCTGGCTGAACAAGCCACTAGAGAAACCGTAGGACCACCCTTTGAGAGTGATTCATCCACAGGTATATATCTGATTCCCTTCCTTTTACCTGATCTTTTGTCTAACTAACGAAGGATTAATATTACAGTACCAGTCATTGAGACCGATTTAGTAATGATCCCCGGCCTATCTAGTTTACCTCGGAGTGACGAACTTGCAGGTATACATACGATCTAGAGACATCGTGCTCCTTTTCATTTGTCTGATTTTGACTAATAGATGGGTGTAATCATAGGACCAACCACTGGGACTGATACCCTTATGACTCCTGACATTCCCCGTGTACCTGAGGATGATGGATTTGCAGGTATGTAGATGATCTTATCATCTTGATCCTCCTTATTTTGTCTAAATTTCCATTTTGACTAATAAGGAAGTGTAACTATAGGACCAGCCGTTGTGCCTGATGCCACTACAGTTTTTGAGACTGATTTGCCTACAGGTGTTGATATACCCTCCATGACTACTCCTGCCGTTATCTCAGAGTCTATCAGACCTCAATCCGAGGGGGCCTCCGCTGGCGTTGGTATGCTCGGAATCTGCTCTTAAGTTTTCTTATCATATTTGATAATCTCTTAGCCTTCCACACTGTTATTTGCAGGATCTCGATCATCTCTATATGAGCATGTTCGCGCCCTCTTGGCCGATACTGATCCAGACAGAGACATTTTCCGTACAGACCTCGGCTTTTTTACCGCCTTTTTAACGGCATGATCGAGAAACTGCTTCATCGAGGATATTGTTTTGATCAGTTCAGGCGTTCCTTTTCTCGTCACATGATGATGTTTAGAGAAGAAGGATATCCGGAGTTGGCTGATTCCTTCATTGCCGATTTTACTGCTCTGGAGTCGGAGATCCGACAGTTGAAGGAATTGAAGGCTAATGGAGCTTCTTCCTTCGTGTCCTCTCAGATGGAGCATAGGTTGGCACAGTGGCGCGACCTGAGATCTTCCGTCGGCAGTGAGCTTCAGTCACATGAGCATTCAGTTGTGCAGCTGATGGCTACCGTGGCGAGGAAGGATACAGATAGAGCTGAGTTACTCCGCTCTTTGGATTCCGGCCGCGAGGAAGTGGCTAGGTTGAAGGAGGCCTTGAGGCACGCCGAGGAGTCCTTTACTATTATTGCAGAAGACCTGGATGGAGTAGAGCATTCTCGTGGACAGGCCCTCGAGAAGCTAGGATCTATACAGGAGAGATTGATGAAGCTGAAGAAAGAAGCCGTGAAGATCTTGAGCAGTTCTGAAGAATCCGTCCGAGCTGGTCTGCAGGCAGAACTTGAGCAGAGTTATATAGATAGGCTTTCTAGTTTAGAGTCTCATGTTCTTAGCCGACAGCTGTATTCGGGCTAATGAGATTTTTATTGTATGCTTTAACTTTATCTATTAATAGAGACTCCGTATTTGCTTCCTTTATGATATTTCTTTATTTACTTTGAACCCAGCGATGAAAAGTTCTACAGGATTTTTTGGCAAACCCCCAGCCATCAACGGGTTTGATGTGCCTTTACCGATCACCGTTTGAATCGGGCTAGCATGTGAATTATTAAAACCCGTCTCACATGTAACGTTGTGCTAAGAAAGTCGCTTTTCTTAGACTTAGCCATTTCTTATAGGGAAAAGGTACCCTGCACCGCGTATTAGGCGATGACTCATCCCTTCTTAGGTTTCGGGATAAAATTCCCCAGGTTTAGACCCTGGTGTCTTTTTCAATCGGCGAAAGACTAAACCGGCAATGCGTGTTAGACATAGACTTTGGGATTTTTGGCAAACCCCCAGCCTTCAACGGGTTTGATGTGCCTTTACCGATTACCGTTTGAATCGGGCTAGCATGCGGATTGTCTAAATCCGTTCCGCATGTATCGTTGTGCTAAGAGAGTAAATTCTCTGAGACTTTGTGCTATGATGCCGAATACATAGGCTTCGCCTTTGTTACGGGAACAGGCTACCCAGCAACACGTGTTAGGTGTTGACTCATCCCTACTTAGGCTTCGGGATAAAATTCCCTAAGTTTAGACCTTGGTGTCTTTTTCAATCGGTGAAAGACTAAACCGGCGACGCGTGTTAGGCGTAGACTTATCTCCATTTAGGAGTTGAGATAAAATTCCCCGTGCACAAAGTGCCCGGATTGGAAATTGAAAATTGTGTCTTTTCTAGGAACAAAGACAGACTGGAAAATAGGAGAGAAAAATTTTATATTCTATCTCCCAGTACTGAAGAGGAAGAATTTTATATTCTATCTACAGTAGGAAGGGAAACTCAAGGTGGGATTTCCACCCCCAGAATCCGAAAGGATGAAACTAAGAGTGGGATCTCCATTTCCACCCCCAGAATCCGAAAGGATGAAACTAAGAGTGGGATCTCCACTCCGAGAATCGGAAAGGTTCAAACGACCCTAACTTTTATAGGATTGGTCATTTGAATCAGAAGAATCTCTCATTCACTGAGGAGAAAGCCCAATTTTGACCCTAACTTTTATAGGTTTGGAGAAAAAGGAACAAAGGCAGGCTTTCGTTTATCGAAAAGGAACGACTCGGTCTTAGTCTTAACTATTTGTAGGTTTGACTAAGTGAGATCAGGAACAATCCTAACTTTTATAGGTTTGACTGTTCGAATTGAAAGTGGACCTCTCGTTCATGGAAAGAATCGAGAGAGGAATTTGGCTTTGGCTCTAACTTTTATAGGTTTGACCTGAAAGCAAAGAGAGTAGAATACGGGTAGCAATGAAAATGCCAACCCGTACTATCACTCAAAGGAGGACTACAATGCTAAGTGATTAGGACCTAACACGTTAAGTCTGAGAATTGCCAACGACTGGCGGACAGAAATTTTGGTGAATCCACCATCGATTAATTTGATCAGCGGGTGGTTTGGTGAGGAGTGATTAACCTATCAGAGGATTGGATCTCATCTCACAAAAATAACTCATATGAGTTACAGAATTTTGATAATAAGAAGGAACGTTCCAACATTCTGAATTCGAACGAGAATTTCTTATTCATCACTTCTACAATGATTGGGTTATCCCTAAGAATACCAAATATGATGTTCTTCTGGGAACTTCCCGATACATTGGTTATCCTGAAGATACTAAGGATGATATTTTTTTAGGAACTTGCCATTTATCGGCATCATAAGCCGATCGCCGTCCTTGGTGACTAAGCGATATGCGCCACTTGAATAGACTGTCTCTACTACGAATGGTCCCTCCCATTTGGGTTCAAATTTGCCCTTCTTCTTGGGGTTAAGGATCATAGGCCGCCTTTCAGCTAGAACCAAATCCCCTCCTTTGAAGCTTCGTTGTCGAACCTTTTTGTCGAAAGCTCGAGAGATTCTGGCTTGGTAGAATTCGATATGTTGTTGAGCTTCTAAACGCTTCTCATCTAGCCTTTCCAGTTCTTCAAGGCGCTTCTGATGTTGCTCTTCAGTCATCATTTGAGTCGCGAGGGCAATTCGAAGTGACGGGATTTGAATCTCCAATGGAAGAACGACTTCACATCCGTATACCAGTGAATACGAGGTTGTTCCCGTCGGTGTGCGCACCGTGCTCCGATAGGCCCATAGAGCCGCGCCAAGCTTGTCATCCCAGTCTTGTTTATTAGTTTTCATAAGTTTTGATAACAGCTTTATGATAGTCTTGTTGAAGGCTTCGGCCAATCCATTCGCTGTGGGATTGTAAGCTGTCGACGAGATGTCTTGAATTTTGAACTTTTCACAAAACCTGATGAATGCATTGCTAACGAATTGAGGACCATTGTCATGTATGATTCGTCTTGGGACACCGTGTCGGTAGATGATATGGTGCTTGATGAATGCAATGACGTTGCTCGTTTTAACTTCTCTGAGCGGAACCGCTTCAGACCATTTAGAGAAATAATCGGTAATTGCCAAGATGAACCGATCACCTTTGACTGACGGGGGATTTATAGGACCGACGATATCCATTCCCCAGGTTTCAAATGGCCACGACGTAACCGAAGGATGCAGATGCTCCGGAGGTTGGTGCATATAATTCGCATGTATTTGACATGCATCACACTTTCGGGCATACGCGATTGCATCACTCATCATGGAAGGCCAAAAATATCCCATTCTTCCGATGCGGTCATAAAGCTTGGGGCCGGGTTGGTGCGCGCCACACTCTCCTTCGTGTGCCTCTTTAAGGACTTCTTCAGCTTCTTTAGTTGATAAGCACCGTGCTAGCAAGCCATCGTACCCCCTGCGGTATAGCGTTCGATTCTCCGTGTTATAGTAGAATCTTGGTGCTCTTCGTCGGATTGAGTCTCTTTCCTTTACGTCTTCTGGTAGTATTCCGTGCAGGACATAATCGATGATGGGGAAACGCCAATCTCGGGGTTCAAACTCAACTTGAGTTGAGTGTGTTTCTTTAACCTCTTCTTCTTCGCCATCTTCATCATAGATCGTCACTAAGAGTTGGTGAGTCCTTACTGTAACAAATTGTTCTGTTTCAGGGGGCTGCGCCAGGGATACGGCTAATGCCGCTAACGCGTCTGCATAGGTATTCTGCAACCTTGGAATATGTTCGATAAAGAATCCTTCGAATGATTCTGCCATCTCCACTGCCATCTTATGGTATGGTATTAAATCCTGGCTTCGGACCTCGTACTCTCCCTGAACTTGTTTAACTATCAGTTGAGAATCACCGAAGGCTTCGAGATACTCAACCCCCAGTTCTTTGGCGAATTTGAGTCCTATGAGTAATGCATTATATTCGGCTACGTTATTTGAGCACGGTTCCGTCAACGAGTAAGCTCGAGGCATCACGTGCTTTCCTGGGGAAACTAAGACAACTCCAACTCTGGAAGAAATCTTAGAACTTCCAGGAGCACTTGCTACATTAGTTGCTCGTGAAGCGCCGTCGAAATACAAACGCCATACTTGCTGGTGTGAAGTTGCGTTGACTTCGTGGGCTTCGTCGGGTAGATCGTCATATATCTCGGCGGTATCCGTAGTTGGATTAGCTGCCAGGAGATCACAGATGGCTTGTCCTTTTACCGACTTCTGTTGTTTAAAATGTAAGTCGTATTGGACAAGAGTAAAGCCCATTTCACTAACCGCCAATTCATGAAAGCTGGTTGAGTCATGAATATTCGGACTGGGTTAACCTTAGAGATAACATAAATGGTCTGTCCAACCAAATAATGCCGCATCTTCTGAATAGCAAACACTAAGGCGAGGCATTCTCTCTCAATCAAAGGATATCGAGATTCAGCACCTACCATGGTTCGGCTTAAATAATATACCACCTGCTCATGACCGTTATCATCATCTTGTGCAAGTAATGCACTTAATGAGTGTCTCGTCGCCTTGACATAAATCAAGAACGGTTTGCCTGATTTCGGCGCGACGAGTACAGGAGGTTTTGAGAGATATTCTTTAATACTCTCGAATGCCTTCTGACAAGCGTCGTTTTGAGAGATATTCTTTAATACTCTCGAATGCCTTCTGACAAGCGTCATCCCATACAAATGACACGCCCTTCTTTGTGAGCTTGGAGAATGGTTGATTTGTGAGCTTGGAGAATGGTTGACATTTTCCTGAGAGGTTCGAGATGAACCGACGGATATAAGCCAACCATCCTTGCAATCCTCTGAGCTCCTTGAGGTTTCTCAGAGGTTGCAACTCATTAATTGCTTTTACCTTATCAGGGTCGATGTGAATACCTTTGGTGGTGACGACAAATCCCAGGAATTTACCACTGGACATTCTGAGGAAAGACTTGGTAGGATTCATCTTCAATTGATGGGCTCGCATCAAGTCAAACATGGTCTTCAAGTCTTTAATGTGATCCTTCTTATCACGACTTTTCACAACCAAATCATCCACGTAGCATTCGACAGTCTTCCGAAGATGCTCCTAAAAAATCTTCGACATGGCTCTCTGATAAGTGGCACCTGCATTCTTTAAACCGAAGGGCATGACCGGGTAGCAGAAAACGCCGAGGGGTGTTCTAAACACAGTATGTTTTTCGTCATCTGGATGCATCTTTATTTGATTATAACCAGAGAAACCATCCATGAAAGACATCCTCTCGAACCCGCACGTATTGTCAATGATGACATCCGTGATAGGAAGGGGGAAATCGTCTTTTGGGCATGCAGTGTTGAGGTCTCGAAAGTCGATACAAATCCTGACCTTCCCGTTCTTCTTAAGAACTGGGACAATATTGGCAAGCCACTCCGGATGCTGCTCTTCCCTAACGAAGCCCGAGTCAATAAGCTTCTTAATTTCGGCCTCGATTGCTTCCATCATTTGCGGACGAAACCGTCTTTATTGTTGTTTGACTGGTTTGACATCCGTCTTAATATTGAGACGATGCACTGCTACGTTTGGATCGAGCCCCGGCATGTCTTCATAATTCCAGGCAAACACGTCGATGTACTCCTTGATAAGAGAGATTAACTCTTCTGTCTCTTCAGGCGGGAGGCTGTCGCTAATGAATATAGGCTTTGGATTATCTTCGCTACCCATATTCACCTGGAGTACTTGATCTTTGGTAGGAGGTTCTCTTTGTTCGAACCTATCACCGTACTGCATGTTTAGGTGATGAACCCAAGGATCTTCCCAAGTCGGCATCTGGTCGTCCTCCTCTATTGTGGTAGGATCGACGTAACCATATTCGACACCAACTTTTTGAACATCTCACCGATACTAGTGTCGGAATCCCAAGCTGAAGAATCAGAAGCAGTAATCGTTTCTAGCTTGTTAGCAATTATCGCAATTGAACTTGCCAGCCCAACATTCTGTGCGTCGGATGAGCGAGACATAACCTAGACCTCTCTTATTGGCGATAATAATCATCGGGTTTTCCTTTGGGTACAATTATAGGCATTCGAGGTGGAAACTCGTGGACCTCAATCCAAAGCAAAGCACCTTCTACAACTGAGTGTGAAGTCATTATCCATACTTCTCCATATAGACTCGCGCGCTTTGTGTTATTACCTGAATGAGTCGTGAGGAGCCAGGCTTTATCATCATCGTCTTCCTCTTCCCAAGGAAGTGGTCGGGTATTCGGAGATTTCTCTTCCTTTACCGTAGATGGAACTTCTCTCCCCCCCTGTCCTTGCGGGATGACAAGTGTCGTTCCGCATAGGTCTTGCTACCTGCTTTTTCCCGTCAGACAAATGATTGAAGTGCGCATATACAAGTCATCGTTATCGATAAAGCTCTTTAGTGACATTATCAAGACACATCGAGCTACTCTAAATCCATTATTTATTATAGTTCTTCGCGCAGGGTTGTTGCCAATTACAACTACTTCCGATGATTCATCATCGTCAAGATTGATTACTAATGGGTACAATGTCATTAAGTACAAAACCACCATCATAATCAAACCCAGCTTCGGTATCAGCTTCATCTCCGCTGTCCGTTCCTTAGGCCGATGGTTTAGTATCGGATTCGGTGCCGTATAGGAGGGAATCGGTGAAATAGTTCTCCAATCCTTTAAACGGCTGCTTATCCGCGACCACCGTCTTGACTTTATTATTTGTGTCCACATACTTCAGGCACTGATGAAGAGTTGACGGGACTATCAGATTACCGTGGATCCAAGGTCGACCCAACAGTAAGTTATAGGATGTTTCCGCGTCAATCACGTAACAAGTGACTTCCGACTTTAAATCTCCGATCTGGCACTTTATCCGAATCTTTCCTAGGGGTCTGGACCCACTGGTGTTGAATCCGTAGATCGTAGTGCCCGTGGATGCTAGTTTACTTGCCGGTATTCCAAGATTATGCATCAATCGGAATGGCATGATACTCACAGCGGAACCTGGATCGACTTGGATCCAGTTGACAACGCTGGAGCCAATATGGCCGGTGAAATACAGAGGTCGATCGTGTTTTGAGTTCTTCGTCTGCATGTCTTCTTTGGTGAAAGAGATGCAGGGAAAACGGTGTGCCGCGAGATTACAGTGTTGAACTGATGGCTCCGGTTCTCCAGAAGACGACTTGATTCGAGTCAAGAAAGCTTCGGAGTCGCTCAAGGCTTCCTGCAATGCTTTCCTCGTGTCTTTTGAAAGACGCAACAATTCGTACAGGGTTATCCTAGCTGGAATATTAGCTAACTGCGCCATGATGTCAAAATGGGGTGGAGAGCTTGCCTTTTCCGGTTTGTCTTTCCCAATCGGATGATTGAATCGAGACTGCCTCGGGTTTTGGACTTCCTGGTGTAGAGTTTCTCCGTAGCTACAGGTGTTGGGGGAGTTGCGACAATTCCCAGTTCTGCTAATGTCTTGGAGGGAACGGCTTTGGTTACCCCCAGCTGCTCGGAAGCATCCGGATATTTGTAGTGATATTCATTCCCACTCCGTGTTACGAAGGCCTCCTGTTCATCTTCAGAAAGCGGGAAGGCTGGAATTTCCTCGTCGTCTTCTCCTGGAATAGCAAAAGCTCCATAACAAGACTTACCTTTTCCTTTTGACCTTTTCTTGGAAGAGGCTCCAGTCCATTGTTCGTCTCCAATCAAATTTGGATGAACCCAAAGAATCTCACCATTCGGGGCTGTGTGCGGTACAAGTCCTTTCTGGCGCTGTTTGTGAGGATCATCGTTCACGGTCTTTACTGCTGCATTTATTACCGGCTCATGCTGGAACCAATTCAAGGGAACAGAACCGAAACTAATCGATACTGCGTTCGCACCCACTTTCTTCTCCTTTGGATGTTTCATGGTAATGACACCGACGTCGATCAAAGCTTGGATCTTATCTTTAAGGGCATAACATGCCTTGGTAGGATGGTGCACTGCTGATCTTATCTTTAAGGGCATAACATGCCTTGGTAGGATGGTGCACTGCTCTGTGAAATGCGCAGTATTTTGGATCATTGATTCTCTTAGCATCTTCCTGATCCTGGACCGGAGGCAATTTGATCTTGTTATTCTCAATGAGGTACTTGAAGATACCGGGGACCTCATCCTCTTTGAATGAATAGACCTTTGGGAACTTCGGCTCCGAGGCTTTTGGCTTCTGGGGCTGCTGTTGCCATCTTGATTGTTGAGGCGCCTTTTGTTGCTGTTGTTGCGGTTGTGCTTGCACCTCGAATGTTTGATTCGCGTCCACAGCATTCGCATGTGCTTTTCCCTTACCCTTAGGGACAAAGTTCTGTTGCGGAGCGTTATTTGTTATTTGGCCCCTTTCCGCCTTCTTCCTTTTAAGGAATCGTTCGGCTCGTTCTCCTCGCACCTTCAAATCCTTCCAGGTCTTTGGCGGTGCCATTCCCATGGCTTCAAGGATGTCCAATGAAAGATTATTATGACATGTCTCGAGGATGAAATCTTCGTGACCGGATCCCTGCAATTCATTGCTTTATTTCAGAATCTCTTCACGAAGTTTTCAATTGTCTCACCATTCTTCTGCTTCTCATCAAATAGAGTGCCGATTGAGATCTCGGTGTCGTCGTCGAGGAAGTTCGTTAGAAACATATCCTCCATGTCGTCCCAACTGCTGATACTCCCCGGCTTGAGGCGACGATACCAATCGAAGGCCGCTCCGTGAAGAGAGCCAACGAATGACCGCACCATTAAGGGTTCATTCCCGAAGATTATTCCTAAGTGAGACTTAAAATATATTGAGTGTTGGGTAGGGGAACCCTTTCCATCAAACGGCGTAAAGTTGATTAAATTAAACTTTGCCGGATATGGAATTGATTCCCACTCCCTTGGGTATGGACATGGTATGCCGGACCTCTTCACTTCTTGAGCATTCATCAACGCGTTGATTTTGCTCTCCAAGTCCTTCATTTTCTTGTCTTCACTCGTATCTGTCTTCGAGTGGCTTCTGGGATAGGTAACGTGGTCCTCCATCGCATTATCATCCGAGGGACCGCCTCCGTTATTGTTGTTGACAGGAGGGATAGTTATGTTGACATTATCCTCTTCCCGTTCATTCTCCTCTTGATTCGGATTATTGCGACGACTGGGTTCTCCTTGGTGAGTTGTCAGTGCCGCGATTTGCTGGTCATGCATCTCTCTCATCTGCTGCATGGCCATCTCCATCTCGAACTTGAAACTTTCCTTCTACTTAGTCAGGGCATCTTCAAGCATCTTGGTTACTTGCTCGGCGCTGATCATGAATGACTCGTAGGGTTGTCCCACACTAGAAGCCGTGTCATCGGACGCTATAGCCGAGCAAGAATCTGAACCAGCATCTGACACCTCCTCTTCCAAAGGAAGTCCCTTTTGCATCCTTTGGTAATTCCTTCGTCTATTGATCCCTGACCGCAATCGAGTCATGCGCTGGGATACTTCGGCAAGCTGATCTGAGTTAGAGTGTCGTGTCGATTTCCCTCTGCCGGTCATATTAGCAGACACTTCTAGGAATTCGTCCTCTTGGCGGACAGGCTTCTTCCTACGGAAACGCCTTGGCTTGTTTTCGGATGTTCTGGTGGAAATTCTCTCGAACACCGAAATTCTCCTTGGGGCTTTAGCACAGCAGCATTCTGACAGTACCGCCTTGATTATGTTGGCACATGGACAGTGAGATCCCGTGTCTTGAGCGTCTCTCTTTCGAGACTTACCCACACTCCCGGCTTTATAGTACAACCCATCAGTTGGATAACTGGAGCAACTCATAGAGTGTTGGCATGACTTCCTAGGTATAACACCATCATCATCAGACGAATGTGCTTCCCTCTGGGGATACGACGCTTTATTAGCGTTTTCAAAAGTCGCTCGTTCAAGTCTACGCTTTTGCGAGCATGAAAACTTAACGGGCTCTTGAACTTCGACCTAACATGGGCTTTCCCTCTGTTATCTTTCTTGGAGGGATTAGTACGACCCCCAGTTTGGTTTGTTGTTTGGGGACCTTTCCACGGTCTCAATCGCTCCTTGACAGGTGCTTTACCTCGGTTCTCCGGTAAAGGACCGAGGCGACCTTTCAAAGGAACCCTGGATCTTGAAGAATCCACGTTCTTACCTGGCTCCGCCGGAGGTGCGGGAGCAGGGGAAACGGGATCTGGATTTGAGGAAGGCTGGACGATACCTCTGTCCCCTTTTGCCTTAGGTGTCGGCTTCGCCTTTGGCACCCACACCTGCTTGTGTTTTGACGGCTTCTTGACCGTCTCTTCTTTCTGCATCTCTTCCGCTTTCTGCAGAAGGACTCGGGCATGCGCAAGCAACGCGCGACATTTCTTGATTCGCTCTTTGAGAGTGGAGCGAGTCCTCTTGACGCGGACCCATTCATTTGTCTTCGCTTTAGAGGAGGAGTTAGTTGTTCGCCGTTGTTGCACCTGGCGCTGTCTGGACTTTAGATCCTCATTGTAACGGATCCCGTCCATAGATTCTGCGGCCTTGGCCAACTGTCGCGCAAGGCGTTGACGCCGTCTTTGGCGTGCCCTCTTCGACAAGGTTGGAACACCTTCAGCGGTTGACTTTGCGGCGGAAGGGAGATCTGGATCTGCAGCTTCGACCACGTTAGACACTATAGCAGCGTCGCGGGGAGTAAGTGCAACGGCGGCGAGGGGATCTTGGATCTTCGATCCGGAGGGCCCGCAAGCACTCTTGGAAGATGAAGTCTTCCTGCGCCCGTTTGGAGAGGCGGATCTGGAGGAGGAGGAAGAGAGGTACTCTTCAAACTTCTGTTGATCGAACTCGTATTCGATCTCTTCGTTCACCCGGATCTTGAAGGCCGGTTGCATCACGACGGCCTCGGCAACGAGGCCGTTGGCTCCCACTGTGGTCGCCAGTTTGTTTGTGGTAAAAGTTGATTTCTTCATTGCTATCGAATCTATTACAACTTTAGTCGTTACAATAAACACAAGATCGTCGTTGTCTCTTGCTTGCGCGTGGGCTGGTGCTATACGGTGGACGTCGATGATCCGGTGGACTACCTGGCCCAATCGATTCTGGGTCAGAGTTCGTTGATCCGCGATGGGCGTCTAGGAAACTAAAGCGCCTCATCTCGAATAAAGCGAGATAATGTGCTCTTCTTAGAATTACCACAACGGGGATAATGTCTAAGGATCGGATCGCGCGGCGATAGTAGGATCTGACGAAGAAACTCTCTTCTTGCGTTGAGAGTGCCTCGATCACTGTCTTCACTCCAAAGGCAGGGTATTCGCCAATTCTCCAAAATTCCACGATCTGGAAAAAATGAGGCACTAAGCGCTTGTATCTTATAGGCTTGAGAGATAAACCGGACGCGTTGAAATAACGCTTTACAAAGCGCCAAAGTTTCCTTGAGAGGGACACCCCAGTGGTGCTCTACTGCATTAGAGACACCCTGTAGGGCGGTCTCCCATTGATTCCGAGGACACCCTAGGGATTGTACTCGGCCTTGGGGGCCGAGACACCCGTTTGTGTCTTCCGCGCTTAGCCCGACCGCCAGCACCGCAAAGGGGTGTCTCGTTGGAGCGGATGCGGGCGATGTAAGATCTGCACGGAAGAACTCTCTTCGGCTGCGTTGAACGTGCTCGATCACTCTTCAATCCGGCAGGGCTTCGCCGAGGCACGAGAATTCCAGCTCTCGAAAAATGAGGCCTAAGGCTTGTATTTATAGGCTTGAGAGGATAACGGAGCGGTTAAAAACGCTTAAAAGCCCAAATCTTCCTTGGAGACACCCCAGGGTGTCTCTACTTGATTGGAGACACCCTAGGGTGTCTCCCATTGATCCGAGATACCCAAGGGTGTCTCGGCCTTGGCCGAGACACCGAAGGGTGTCTCGTTGGTCCGAGACACTCCTTTTGGTGTTTTCATCTGTTTCTACTGTAATTCCTTCGTCCAGACTCGGATTTGAGTGATTCAAAGTACGTTGGAAAGACGACAAGGAGTTCTATCAGCTCCGATGGTTGGATCATTTGTTGAATGAATGAGACACGAAGGGCGTTGTTCCTTTTGTAAACATCGCGGGACTCTCGATTAGCCCGTACCTTCGTTAGTTCACGTAGTTCGTTGATTTACTTCAAGCGTTCATCGACATCAATCGAACTCCTGTGAACCGGATAGTGACGTTCATCGTCGTTCCTTTACACTGAGTTGTTCGTGGAGACCTATAGGCAATTTTTGATGCCTAGGAATAAATGTAAATGAGTTGTACTCTATCATGTATAAATCCCAACAATCAATGGAAAGGTCGAAAATAAAAAGAAAGACATCAAAGACCCAGTCAGATGGGCACTCGGCTGAGTCAATAAAAGTCTTTGGTACCTTCTTAGGGTAAAACCAAGGTATAACCCTTTTTTTCCTCTGCCGACTCCCACAGTCGACTCTCGACCTTAGGGAAAAATGCAGGCCCTTGGCTCTTCTTAAAGGTAAGCCCAAGGCACCACATATGGTTCGATTCCGTCTGCTCCCATCGACCTTAGTCGGCATAAAATCCTCGGCCCCTAATCTGGGTAAGCCCGAGGCACAACGACTCCTCAGTCGGTTACAAGACCTTGGCGCCGCCTCAGGATAGGCCTAACGCTCGATGACCTTTCAGTCAATAGTTTTGGCACCACCTCAGGATAGGCCCAAGGCACAATGGCTCCTCAGTCGGTTACAAGACCTTAGCGCCGCTTCAGGATAGGCCCAAAGCTCGGCGACTTTTCAGTCAACAGTTTTGGCACCACCTCAGGATAGGCCTAAGGCACAATGACTCCTCAGTCGGTTACAAGCCCTTGTCTCTTCCTAAAGAATAAGTCCAAGGCATAATGACTCCTCAGTCGAAAAAAAGACCTTGGTACCTAATCTGGGTAAAACCAAGGCAAAACGACTTCTCAGTCGGGAAAAAGCTCTTGGCTCTTCCTAAAGAATAAATCCAAGACAAAACGATTTTTCACTCGGAACAAAGTCCTTGGTACCTAATCTGGGTAAAACCAAGGCAAAATGACTTCTCAGTCGGGAAAAATTCATTGGCTCTTCCTAAAGAATAAGTCCAAGGCGAAATGACTTCTCAGTCGGAACAAAGTCCTTGGTACCTAATCTGGGTAAAACCAAAGCAAAACGACTTCCCAGTCGGCATCAAGACCTACTCACCAAGGCATGAGGACTTCTCAGTCAAATCAAAGTCCTTGGTACCTAATCCGGGTAAAACCAAGGCAACCCGACTTCTCAGTCGGAACAAAGTCCTAGGTACCTAATCTGGGTAAAACTAAGGCGAAACGACTTCCCAATCGGCATCAAGACCTAGTCACCTAGGCATAACGACTTCTCAGTCGAATCAAAGACCTTGGTACCTAATCCGGGTAAAACCAAGGGCCAAAATGACTTCTCAGTCGGGAAAAAGCCCTTAACTCTTCCTAAAGAATAAGTCTAAGGCAAAACGACTTCTTAGTCGGGATAAAGTCCTTAGTACCTAATCTGGGTAAAACCAAGCCAGGAAGACTTCTCAGTCGGAGCAAAGTCCTTGGTACATAATCTGGGTAAAACCAAGGCAAAACGACTTCTCAGTCGGAACAAAGTCCTTAGTACCTAATCTGGATAAAACCAAGGCAAAATGACTTCTCAGTCGGAACAAAGTCTTTGGTACCTAATCTAGGTAAAACCAAGGCAAAACGACTTCTCAGTTGAAAAAAAGCCCTTGGCTCTTCCTAAAGAATAAGCCTAAGGCAAAACGACTTCTCAGTCGGCACAAAGTCCTCGGCTCTCCCTAAAAGATAAACCTAGGGTGCAACGACTTCGTGGTCGGTTCTAAAACCATTGATTCTGCATCAAAAAGTAGCCCAAGGTACAGAAACTCCTCAAGTCAGCACTACATCTATGGTTCCCTACTTAGATGAACCCAATACAAGGCCCCAAGGGACTGACATTGTTCTGGGGAAAAAGCAGATTTCAACATGTTCAAATCATTTCAACAACTATCAAAAGCGAAAGACAAGAGAAACCACTCTCATTCAAAAAGGAGTCTTGTACATATCTTTTTTTTTATAAAAAAGGGGCCCGACAGGGCTTACAAAAAAAAAGAGAAGGGGGAGGGAGAACGACGTCTATTCCTAAAACCTCTTTACTAAGGCTCAGGATCACCACCCTCAGAATCCCTCTTCATCTTCTTTAGAGGCCTTCGGGAAGAACTCGTCTCCTCCGAGTCGGCACCTCTTCTACAGACCTCAATTGGTGGAGGAAGGACTGTCGCTTCGGAGCCGAAGGAGGACGAGGAGGACCCTCCCATCTCTGAAAATTCTTCTCCGACCAAAGCTCTGGACTCTTGAAGACCGAGAAGACCCCGAAGCTTCTCGAGATCTTTGGCCTCAGGGTCACTAAGAGCCCTTGGCTCCAGAACATTCTCCTGAACCTCAGGCCAACCCGAGCAGGACAATATATTGTCGACGCCAAACACCCAGACGAAGAACCTCTTCCATTCTTCCTCCAACTCTTGGAGGTCGTCTTCCAAGTGGAAATCACCTCGATAGTGGAAGAAATAGTGGGGGTCCCCCTCAGCGGACCCTACGCTGACCACGTGCCCCAACAAGCTAATGCTGGGCACCACCTCTGCCTCAGAGCATACGTCTATAAACGCCATTAAAGTGCAGATGGCGTGCGGGTGGAATTGGCAGGGGGAAACCCCCAGAGCCACAAAAACTTCCCTTACAAAGGGATGCAGTGGCAGGCGCAACCCACATTGTAGATGCGCCTAATAAAGAGGCACACGGTCCTCACCATGCATGTGCACCAGAGTCGAGCTGTCCGACATCCCTATGGTCATCGTCACACGAGAGATGTCATACTCATTGTGTAACCAATTTGCCTCGTCCAATGTCGTCTTCGACCTAGACAGGTAAAGGACCCTGAGCTTCCTCTCGCGGTCATTTTGAGGAAAGGCCATGATAAAATCTCTTAAGAAGAAATGAAAGAACCAACAAAGAAAAATGTTCGTGAGATAGAGCACTCTTCCAACAGCGTCAGCAACTATTTATAAGCCCCCGAAGAAGAAGACGGGAGAACTCAAGAGGCTCAATCCTTGGAGCAACCAATGCAGATACACTTCGGAAATCTAAAGTCAGCTCTGACTGAAAGGGGCTAACTGTTATGGTCAGTCACCATACCAAAATAGAAGTATCAGAAGAATATATGCATAAGCCCAAGCGAGCTATGGTCCGAATCAACTTAGGGGCTCAAAAGCCCAGTAAGAGCCAAGTCCCTCGACTAGACGAGCAGACAAGCCTTATTTCGATCGACAAGTCATCAAGACTGACTCGAAGAACGGGGTCAGTCGCCCCCTCGCAATTAAGACAACTTCTTGAGCAGACGACTCTACTACTGAGTTACCAAATCATAATGGCGACTCACGGATCAACCCACCTCGGCCAAAGGGATAAGAGCCGACCAAGATCACTTCAAACGTTAATCGACGCAACAGTACTGATTAGTCCCTTCAAGATCTCTATTCTGACAACCCTCGTGCATCAACCGCTTATTCGGCTTACAAGTTATTTCCCAAAGAATTACCATGATGCTTCTCTGTGCACGAATGACTTCTCCTCTAATTCCCGGCCGCCACTAGAGAGAAGGACGGCCACGCAGCCAACCTACCCTACACCCTACCTACTCTGACAAACCTAGAGCACTGATACCTAGAGGAAGAAAGATGACTCAGCAGCCTGTATGTTCACTTTTCAAACCGCCTCCTGTGCATATTCGACAAAAGC
Source organism: Asparagus officinalis (assembly GCF_001876935.1). Classification (NCBI taxonomy): domain Eukaryota; kingdom Viridiplantae; phylum Streptophyta; class Magnoliopsida; order Asparagales; family Asparagaceae; genus Asparagus; species Asparagus officinalis. Next base: position 1,947,742 of record NC_033797.1, read on the forward strand.
CGATGGTCAAACTCCCAGAGGAAAGGGGGCTATAAAAGGAGGTAAGGAAGGTAAGGGAGAGGGGGCTCTCTGCTTCTTCTTGCACCTTAATTTTACTCATCTTCGGATCTTTTTCATCCAGAATATTTTAATAATTCTAGAGGAAAAACCCCCCTGCAAGGACCTCAATGGCCCAAGGGCCTCTCAACAAACCCTCCCCAAGTTTATCAACTGATTTGACCGTTGGAGGTACCACAGGGGAAACTAGCCCCGTATTCCTACGATTCTTACATGTGTAGGCTATCAGTTCACCCCGCACGCTCAGAATCGGGCATAAAGTTGGAGGATGAGTTGGCCCCAACATTCATCCTCTTCTTCTTCCCTACCGTCTCCAGGATCGAAGCTGCATCCGACAGCGGAAAACCCCCATCGACTGTTTATTTACGAGCATCAACAGTTACGATTTGAGCAACTCTGTGGGCTTACCATCCTATTGGAGAGGATTGATAAGTTGATTTTGTCAGAGGTAATGGTTAACATGACAGTGTGAGTTTGTCCCATCGCCCTATTGGAGAGGATCGACGGGGGCAATTTGGAGGAGACTATCAGAGGTAAATAGTTAACTTGATAGTTTTAAAAGATCCATCATCCAGTTGAATGAGACTGATAAAGAAATGACTATCAGAGGTAGCGATTAACTTGATAGTTTTTGGGACCCGCCATCTCATTAGAAAGGATTGGCGAGAGAATTTGGCTTTGTTCCTAACTATAGGAATATTTGACCAGGTGGGAGATGTGGTATGACTCTAACTGTTCAAAGTTTTAGCCGTCCATTTTGAAAGTAGACCTCTCATTCTTGGAAGGAATCAAGAGGGTATTTTAGCTCTGGTCCTAACTGTAGGAATGTTTGACCGAGTGGGAGATATAAGGAGCAGTTTAGCCTCATGCTCCAGTGGGAGGGTCTTAATCACTTTGGTCATGATTAAACAGCCACAGCGGGAGGTGATGATAGTTCTTGTGGGCCCGTTGTCCTGATGATTAGGATCAATGGGGGAATTTGGAGGAGATTAGTTATCAGAGGTGACGGTTAACATAATAACTTTTTGTGTTGACCCGTCATCCTATTGAAAAGGATCGACGAGTGAATGGACTATCAGAGGTGATCGTTGACATGATAGTCTCGTGGAGCCAATTGATCAAAGAGAAGAATTAGGGTAGTACATGGTTTCGTAGAGAAACCGAGACTACTCACACTCTAACGAGAATCAGGATTTGAAGGGTAAAGACACCTTAGTTGACCTTGCAGGAGTTGAAGGATGAAATCCTCTGCTAACACATTGCCCATTCGAGTAGACCATCTCTACTAAGAATGAGTATGAAGCTGTCGTCGGAGGCAGGTCCTCCGGTGATTGACTAATACAAGCATCACTGATCATCTTTGGCCAATAATAGCCAAGTCTTCGCAGTCAACCCCATAGTTTGGGTCCGAGTTGGTGAACTCGGCAAATGCCATCAATGGCTTCTCGTGCTTTGAAGCATTGCCATCTGTTGTGAAGAGTGTTTGGATGAGGAGGTGGTTTCCCCTACCAAGATGTCTTGGTCATCACCCCCTTGAAATTCATATGGCCCTTTATCACCTATGCGCTTGAGCATGCTCTAGACTTGCTCTCCATGGCGGATTAAGTCTTTCCATGAGCGAGCTATGACAGCACTCATATTGGACAGAATGTTGATGGAGAGATTGTTTTGGCACATCTCAATGAGAGTGGCTTTAGATATCCAATCATGTGTATGTAGTGATCAGTTCCTGAACCTCTTGACAAAATTGCTTATAGACTCAGTCTTCCTCTGCTTTGTCGTTAGCAGGGTGGTCACAGATACTTCTTTATCATCATTGAAGAATCTGGCTATGAAGAGCCTTTCCATGTCCTTCCAGCAGGTTATGGATTCAAGCTCCAATCTGCAAAACTATTCAAAAACGATCCCCTTGAGGGTGCTAATGAACACTCGAGTCATAATGGGATCATTCCCCACTATGTGTCTGGTTTGTGTTTAGAAGTAGTAAATGTGCTGGGTAGGAGAACCCTTGTCATCGAACTGTAGAAGGTCCAGTGCCTGAAACTTCATCGGGTAGGAGACCGTATCCCATTCGATTGGCTATGGTCTGACAACCCCCAGCTTGTTCATATGCTTATGGAGCTTCAAGGCATCGAGTTGGCTTTGGAACTCATCGAGCCTTTTGTCCCTCGGATTATGATCTGAATATGACGCTCCTCTAGATGACTCGGATGAGGAGTGAGAAGGAGTAGGCACCCGCTCTTTGTGCTTCGTGGATTTACGCGAAGCCCGTGAAGTCCTCTCTTTTTCCCTCTTCTTCACACTCAGAAGCTGATCCAACATCCCTTTTAGGTAATCGATGGTTACTTATTGCTCATCGAGTCGGATATCTCATTAGGGGTGTTGGTCATGTGCACTTCCGCGCCTTCACCCTGAATAGAGCTTGAAGCCTGCGACGTTGCCACCGCCGAGCAATTATAAGCATTGTCATTAGAGACGTGTGCTAGACGAGTGTAGTCAAATGGAATGGCTACCCCTATTTGGGCGCGAGTGCGTTGGTGGATACCTTCATGCTCAATGGCCTTGGACCTCCTCGTCACATTGACAATTGCGACGGGGAGCTCCACATCATCGTAAGTCTCGTAGGGCATGTGTTTGTAAGTCAAGCATCCTCTGAGATCCCCTGTAGGTTGGTAGTGACAACCCTAGCATTGGAAGGACGAGATGTGAAGTCGCATGAAGGAGGCTCAAGGGAGCCGGCATGAGGATACTTGGGAAATTCCCTAAGTATCGGATCCAACCGACCACGCCGAGACAAGTGAGGTATGGAATGTGGGCAAGCTCTAGCCGACTGCAAGCGAGTTTGAGCATTTGGGCGACCTTCAGCCGACTGTTGGCGAGGTCGAGCCGACTGGTCGTTCAGGTGAGGTTCAAGGCGAACTTAAGCCTTAGCCGACTGTTGGCACTCAAATAGAGGAGACTAAAGAGAGTCTAAATGGGAACACTTGGAAAATTTCCCAAGCATTGAACTCAGGCGACCTTGCCTAGACAGGCGATCTTGGGCCTGGTGGAGAAGTTCAGCCGTCTGTTCATTCTGGCGAGGTTCGCGAGGTTTAACCTCCAGTTCTTTCAGGCAAGATTCACCTGTTTAGCGAACTACCGCTTCTTGTAGGCGGGGTCAAGCTGTTAGGCGAGCTTGCCGAGGTCCGCCTGTTTGGCATACTTGAGCTCGTCGGCAAGGCTCAGTCTGACGAGGTTCGTCTGTTAGGCGAGCTCGCATGTGTTGGCGAGGTTCGGCCTGTCGAGGTTCGCTTGTTGGGCGAGTTGCAGCTTTGCCTTTCTGGCGAAGGTCGGCTTGCGGGCGAAGTTGGGCCGTTAGGCAAACTTGATGAAGTTCGCTTAAACTACAGAGTTCACCATATTTGCGAAGCTCGCCGGATTTGGGAAGCTCGCCTGAAGAGCGGAGCCCGCCTGAGTAGGTGGGCTCGCCTGATTTGAGCGGTTCGTCAAAATTGGAAACCTTGCTCATGGAGTGAAGCTCGTGAGGCTTGCCTGAACTGCTACGCTCGCTGAAAACACTAAATTCGTCAATTTTGGGAACTTTGTGTTTTGGCTTGGATCTCTTTAAGCCTGAATAGTAATTCATGCCGTCATCGAAGATGAGGGCTTGCATCTTTTGGCAGGAGAGAGCTTTCCGTCGTCGTTGCTTGGCTCTTTTGGAGAGGGGAGCATTCATGTTGACGGCGAAGACGTGGTCTACGCCGACATGAATTGACGTCTCCTCTTGCAAGGGGGTCTGCGAGGATCGTTCAACGACCCATCGAACAGCCCCTGAACTTGCATCCTTTGCCTCCGGCTTGGCTGTGATGGGTTTGGGGGAGATAGAACCCCTTGTGCTTGCTCGGGCAGAGTTCTCTGGCGTGGTTACCTCGGCCACTTAGGGCTGGGCCATACGCGCAACTCTGTAGCACTTCCGAGACGCATTACCGCCAGGAGAGTATGAAGATAAGTACTCCTCAAACTCGATCACGAGGGACTCAATAGTTGTCCCCGCCGCAATTTCGTCGAACTACGCCACCACCATTTTCAGTTGAAGAAACGACTTCTCCCACTGTGGTCACCATCTTCTGTAGGTGTAAAATTTGATTTATCGAGATAAGGATCTCGTTTGTATTGATAAGAATAGCTTCTTACAAACTAATGAATCAAAGTTATAACAGAAGTGGAAGGAATGCCCTCCTTATTTAACGTGAGGCCTTTGGTAGCGATAGGACACCTCACTCGGTGCTCGTGCTGAGTTTGCTTCTCTTGGACGATCCGATCGAAGTTACGGGCAAGCTTTAGTACGTAGTAGAAGCTTGATTGGGTGAGTTCGATCAACAGAGGCAAAAAAAGTGCTTGAGGCTTCAGTACATAGTAGAAGCTTGATTGGATGAGTTTGATCAACCGAGGCCAAACAAATGCTTGTGCTTGTAGGCCGAAGATGCCAAGAATTCGGTCTTCTTGAATGACAAGAAGTCCGATCTCCAAAGACTAAGACTCCGCCGACGGCGTGCCTAGAACAAGGCTGATCTCGAGTCCAAGATGGTCTTGAGTTCTCTGTAATTCATCCTCAAAGAGGTCGGGTCCTAAGACCCTTTCTCTATGGATGCTCATGGCCTTTTATAGAGAAGAAGGAGTGTGTAATCACTCACTTAAATCATGGGAAGTGACCATTCCCATACTGAGTATGGCCATGAGGAGAATCATGACCAAATCCCTTAAATCATGAGAAATAACTATTCCCGTGCTGGGTACGGTCATGAGGATAACTAATCCCTTAATTCAAGGGATTTGACTGCTCCCATACTTCAAGTGGGCGGTTGACAAGCTAGGCGAGCCGACAAGGCTGTGCAGGAGAGCTTGGCCTTCAGGCGAGGCTGTGCAGGCGATCTTGTGCAGGCGTGGTTGGATCATGCAGGCGAGCTTCAAGCATTAGGAGAGCCCAAGGGGATAGTCATGCGAGCTCCTAGTTGTCGGGCGAGCTTGCCTTGTGTAGGCGAACTTCAAACATGCAGGCAAGCTTCAAGCGTGCAGGTGAGCTTGGATCATGCAGGCGAGCTCCTAACTGTCGGGTAAGCTTGCCATGTGCAGGCAAACTTCAAATATGCAGGCGAACTTGGTAGGTGAGGCTGTGCAGGCGAGCCAGCCTCATTCAGGCGAGCTTAAAGCTTGACAGGCGAACTTGGTAGGTGAGGCTGTGCAGGCGAGCCAGCCTCATTCAGGCGAGCTTAAAGCTTGAAGCTTTTAGGCGAAGAACAGGTCGTAACTTTCAAAACATAACTCAGAATTGGACGAATTATTATATATGAAAATCGCCTATCTCAACGAGACGGGGCCAACCAAACCCTAAAGTGGGTTTGCCGCCTCCATTTCACCAAATTCCTTACGGTTTGAGAGATATTAGCGTTTTCCCCTTTTTTGCTCTCTCGGTTAAGGTTTTAGCAGTCTTGCTCTAAACTTCTCTGATAGGGTTTAAAGACAATTTTTATTGCCTATAGACTAACACCAACTCATCATCTGGAGTATATGGATCTTCATCATTGAAGAGAATGTCTCGAATACATTCCAAAAACCATTCACAATTACTCTTATTCTCCGTCCCACATATGCAAATTGCTACGGAAAACATTCCCCCATCTCCATTCTGAATAGTTGCGGTAAGTAAGGTTCCTTTACACCTATAAAAGGGAAGAACAATCATGAAACAAAGTATAATATTTTACTATGAAGTGGTATATTAATACAAGTTTTGATTAGATTGACCTCTACCATACCTATCAAAAAGATGTGTACCATCGAAGAATAACATTAGCCTACATCCCTCCATAAACCCCTTCCAACAAGTATAATAAGACACAAATACTCTTGTAAATATTCCATCTTCATGCTCTAAGTGAACAATTGATCCCGGATTAGTTTCCATAACTTTATCCTTAAACCATCGGAGTTGGTTGTACGTAGGGAAAATTGCAAAGAAGAGAACAAAGAAAATTGACTTGTATTCCTTTGATTCTGGTTACAATTTAATTACAAAAGAGAAGAGAACGAATTTGATTTTCTCCTTTGTTTAAAACTGGGTTCTTCTCGGTAGCGATGGAATGCCTCCTTCGATTGCTCTCGTCGAATTTTCTCTCCGTTGACGATCCGACCGTCTTCTATCTCGTGGGAACGATGAACTTCTGTGGAAAGTTTAATGGATAACTCTGAATGAGTTTAAGAACTCTGAACGAGTTATAACTCTGTTAATAGAGTTGTTAGAACCGAAAATTCGGTTAATGACCAAGCTGATATTCTGTTGCTGAAGAATCCTCTCAGATTTGATCTTCTGAATTTGATTCAAAAACCCTATCTCCAAGGATTTTACTGCTGCCGCTGTTGAATTACCAAACCTGAGTGGTTGAGATCCTGAAAATCCAACCTGCTGTCAACTCTTCCGTTCCAAAAAGCCAGCCTTCAGTGGTCGATCTGAGCCAAGAAGTTCCAACCCTGAACTCAGTTGAGTTTACTCGCTTTTATAGGGGATTAAGGGGGTGTAACTGCCCTCTAAATCCGCTCCTAAGTGGGCATGATTTCCTCAGATCGTGGGGAAAACGGTTCTGAAACCGTTCGACTCATATTTGAATGAGTCAAATGCCCAACCTGGCGTTCAGGACCCTAACCTCGCGTCTTAGGATTGAGACGCGAGGTTGGGTGTTGACTGAACATCCAGAACGCGAGGGTCGATCACGTTTCGCTTGTTGTAACGCGGGTCCGACTTCAGCGTTTTGATGTTGTAACGCGGGTTTGACCCTGGCGTTTTGATGTTGTAACGTGGGTTCGACCCTCGTGTTTTGATGTTATAACGCGGGATCGACTCCAGCGTTTTGATGTTGTAACGCGGGTTCGACCCTGGCGTTTTGATGTTGTAACGCGGGTTCGACCCTGGCGTTTTGATGTTGTAACGCGGGTTCGACCCTGGCGTTTTGATGTTGTAACGCGGGATCGACCCCAGCGTTTTGATGTTGACACACGGGGAGGACCTCCGCGTCTTGTCTTGAAGAGATTATCACAAAGTAATCTCTTTTGTCATAGCGTTGCAAAGATCATTGTCTTGTAATCTTCGTCTTGGCTCTTTGAAAATATGAGAGTCGTCAGATTGTAACTCCCGATGTTGATTGTGAATGCTGTTAAACTAGAGCTCTCATCGGTTGTCGTGAAGGTCGTCAGATTATAACCTTCAGCGATCTACGTGAAAGTCTTCAAATTGTAGCCTTCTGGAAGTCGTCAGATTGTAACTTCCATCATCGGTGTTTGATGGAGGATAAGCTATCTATTGTGATTTTTAGACAGCCTACATTGGTCATATGAATATTTAGTATCACCATACAATTCACGTTGAGCTAGCTCATTTCCCCACCAAATTCTATGATAAGGGATGTTCAAACCAAATTTCATTTTAAGCTTCTTCAGGAAATCAATTGGGCGATAAGTGAGTTGTTCCTTCAAGATGGATTTGAGATGATTAGCATTTCACTTACAAGATGCTCGTCTATATCTCTACGACGGGTGCAATGAACCACCCATTTGCAGTTTGCGACCTTGCATTTTGTTGTCACTCTTTTGTGTTTATTTTTTACAAAAACAAAGCTAAACCCTCATGCAATAGAGTAATTACTTAAACTCCACCGACAATGCTCAACATCATCAAATTATTGATCAACTCTTCTAATTGCATTGTGCCATGCAAGAGGAATCATACTAGAGCTCCTAACTTCCCGATACATATTTTGTGAAGACGAAGGATTTTGTGAATAAGAAACATGTTTTTCACTAGAGGAGATGTACAAATTTCTGCATAGAAAGTTGTACAAGAGTTAAAGAAAGTGAGAACTTTAGAATTGATGGTAAAAGTATAAAAATATATCAAAAGTGTAAATTACCTTATATGGACAGTATTAGCTAAACAATATCTCTTGATTCATCTCAGTGTTCATGACAACTATATTCTCCTTACAACTTCGATGTATATTGAACATTATCAAGACATCATCATCATCACATAAATATACATAAATTTCTTGTGTGTGAGGTACTTCGTAAGTCAAGTGCATCATGTTTGCACTACAATCAATTAGACTTTGCATTGCAATCGCCAAATCTTTGTAACTCCCGTTGACATTTAATTTTAAAAGTGATTATTTCCTCTAAAATTCATCAATGCACAATACTATTCTTCATCCATCTATGTTTGTCACAAAAAATAAACAAATTTAAGGAAAATTTTATCAAAAATAGACAACTAAAATCAAATTTAACTAACAAAAAAATGAGTGGTTGAGAAATAATTTTCAATTATAAAATGAGAAATTAATGTGAAATAATTAATGTGAAATTACGTGGAATTAATGAGTGGTTGACTAAAATCAAATTTAACTAAAATTTCATCAAATTAACTAATTTAACTATTTTTATGTATTCATGAATAATAATGAGAAATTAATGTGAAATAATCATGTGAAATAATTAATGTGAAATTATGTGTGGTTGATTAAACCCTATTTAACTAACATTTTATCAAATATAACAAATTTAACTAATTTTTAGGAATTAATGAATAATAATGTTAAATAATTGTCATGAATAAAATGAGAAATTAATGGTATATACTTGGTAGTTGAGTAAAATGCAAAATTATACCTTCAATTGCTAAGAAAGTGATGAATATCCACCAAAATTACACATTACTGATGGATTGATAAGTGGGTGAGAATTAATTGATGGGTTTATAAGAGAGTGTGAAAGAATATAGTAATGGAGTGAGAGAGGGAAGTTAATTGAGAAATGAAGTGAGAGAAAGGGAGGGGAGAGGGAGGACTCTTCCCCCGCGCCTAACCGCATTAAATACAGTTAGGCGCGAGAGAGGAGAGAAACAGGGAACCCTCGTTTCTCTCTCTCTCTCTCTCTCTCTCTTCATTTTCTTAATTTTTACATTTTTTAAAAGGGGCCTACTTACATGAGATAAAAACTGAAAGGTTGTAATTGGCATTTAATGAAAAACTTAGAGGGCCCCACATATGCAAGTATTGTATTTTGAAAGTTGGGTTTAAAGACAAATACAAAAAGATAAGTGGGTTTAAAGATACAATTAATAATGATTGGGTTTATAGATAAAGTTTGCAAGTAGCACAAAAATTTCTTGTGTGTGAGGTACTTTGTAAGTCAAGTGTATCATGCTTGCACTACTAGCAATTGGACTTTGCATTGCGACAACCAAATCTTTGTAACTCCCATTGACATTTAATTTTAAAAGTGATTATTTCCTCTAAAATTCGTCAATGCACAATACTATTCTTCATCCATCTATGTTTGTCACAAAAAATAAACAAATTTAAGGAAAATTTCATCAAAGATAGACAACTAAAGTCAAATTTAACTAACAAAAAAATGAGTGGTTGAGAAATAATTTTCAATTATAAAATGAGAAATTAACGTGAAATAATTAATGTGAAATAATAATGTGAAATTATGTGGAATTAATGAGTGGTTAATTAAAATCAAATTTAACTATCAAATATAACTAATTTAACTACTTTTATGAATTCATGAATAGTAATAAGAAATTAATGTGAAATAATTAATGTTAAATTATAATTGAGTAGGAATGAGATAGAAGGGGCGGAGAAGAAGCCGAGGTGGTGGAGTGAGGGGGAGGGGGGGGGGG